>NC_041387.1:507338181-507428334 GCF_002162155.2 Triticum dicoccoides | reverse complement strand
GTTTTGGATTGAAATATCTGGCGGCCCCAATTCCAGCCCTGCAAAATCTCCCTTCTCCATCGTTCCCTTCCGCGCCCAGATTGCTCAAATCCCTAATTCGCCGCCAATCCAAGCAAAGTTCGAATCACCCCTGGTCTCGTCTCTTTCCCCACCTCTGTGCTGGATGATAAAGACAAAGACAACGGTCGTACTTCACCACTGCACCGGAGCTACCACATCTACGCCCTCGTCCACCGCACCGGGTGGTCCACCGACAACGTCGGCCGCCGCAACCGATGTGCCTCACAGACACCGACTTCCACCACATCAGGTGCGCTTCACCGACGCCGTCTCCTAGCTCACCGGGGCTACTTCACCGAGCACATCATCGCACCTCCGCCCCCCAAGGCCATTGGGGCTTCACCAACGGTCTCGCCCACTGCATCGTAGCTCTCCGCTGCCACTCAAGATCTGCATCCGTGCGTGGCCAGCCAACGCCAGCGCATCACCCTCAACGAATCTGAAGTGACCCGCACTCTAGCCACGCAAGCATGCCCAAACGCCGGCATGAACTAGGTATCCACACATCACTCCCTTGTGCATTGTTCCGACGATGTTCGGATATCCTTTCACTGCTCTCTTAGCTTACACGCCTATGCAACTCTGAATTTAACTCTTATTTCTTCTAGAGATATCATCTGAAACAAGCAAATCCATTTTTTAGCGAAGCATAATGGCGCTACGGGATCTGTTACACATCCTGCACACTCGTATAACCTTGTAAGTATCTGTCCTCTGGTACAATAGCAAGGTCGATTCCTCTTATTTGATCAACCATTCACCGTGTCAAAAATGCACAGGGGGATGCAAGGAGCACAAGGCCTACACATCCAAGCAAGTGGTAACATGGAATTGTACATGGAACATCCCAAGCGCAAGTAGAGCTGCAGTGAGCCTGTACAACGAGCTAGCGTAAATCCCTGCATTTCATTTAATTCATGGCATTCATGTATGATTTGTGTGCACTGGCGGATCCACAAATTCAAGTTACCAGGGGCGAACATTTAACTTAAAAAATACGAAGGCAGTTGCATTCCGAAAATCAACATAACTTGAGAAATGGGAAGCTACATGCACTTTGAAAACCAGCTAATGATCCAAAGTAGTTCAGATTATAAACACTAAATGATGCAAGCACAAAAAAACATAAAATGCAACATGGTGTACAAGGACTACAAACATGGTATGTACGTGCTTGAATTATTCGTTCTCTGGATGAAAATATCGAAGTGTAATTGCACCTATAACCAGTGCGCAAACTACATATCAATATATCTACCCTGCACAAATATGCCAATAGTTTCAAACAACAGATTAGAAAAGTATTTATGCTATGTTGTCATGATACGGGGACTTTCTGGTAGATGGCCTCGACATTTCCTCAAGCCATGAAATTGCACTATAATTTGCTTGTCATCAATGCCTGCAAATCTCTATGTCTCTCTCAACATAGCAGATCATCATTAGACACTAAATCCTTCAACTGGAGCTTGCAAAATGCTTGCATTAGATCCCTCATTAGACACTATATGTTCATCACTAGGAGCATGTAAAATGTTTGCATCAAATCCTTCATTAGCACTCTGTTCATTAGACACTTCAGGCTCAAGAACGACATGAGCTTGTATGTTTGCACCGGAAACTTCATTAGATACATCAGATTCCTGCTGTCGATCGATTTGGGAGGCGCTCGTTTGGGCCGCAAGCCTGTTATAGGGCCTGCCTTGCACTTATGTTATTGGCCCATCCAAATTGAAACATTTTTCTTCATTTTTTACATTGCCTGCTTGTGCGTTGGGACGAACAAAACTAGCCTGGGCCAACCTGGACGACTCAAACTAGGTGCACACTTTCCAACCACCTGAGGCGTCCGCTCATACCAGCCCCTATGGTGGTGTCGCCCCTTTTGCGTGTATGATTGGGGTAGTGAAAAATATTCCAGTGGCGCTTTTGATTTACCCACAGAATGGTTGAATTGCTTGTTTCTATGAACTGAGTTCGCCAATAATGTGAAGGATGCCAGTCTTTTCATCCTATTGTAGATTTCTTAGATCTTGATATGCCAAAAGTAATCGCATTAAATATATAGTAAAAGCTAGTGTGATGTGTGTGGCTACAACTAGTCTGATACACGTCCTCATATAACATATCAAGGACGCACCATCTTACCAGATTAACCATTCCACTTACTAATGCAGTGTGGGAAGAAAGAAGTATTGGGACTGCGTATCCAAGCAATTGATGCCATGGACTCCTTCGTACAACCTTGTAAACGAAAAAGAAGTTGCAGTGTGCCTGTACAAAGAACTAGCATAAGTTCAGTTACCTGCTTCTCAGATGTATAGTTAGCCACTTATTGCAAAATTGTTCAATTATGTTGCTTGGCTTAATTTAGTTTGCTACTGATTACATAATGCCACAGCCTGTTACTCCTATTCTAGACTGCACCTATCTATGTGTTTGATACTTACTGTTAAGAATTACATATTTGCCTTAACTTAAATAGCTACTTGTTTGTTTAACTACTTTGCTGCTGCAACAGCGGGTTACAATGATGATAATAACTACTTTTCAGCATCCAATTGAAACTCTTTAATTCCTTGTTTGTTTAACTAGTTTGCTATTATAACTCCCAGTTGAGATATTTTGCTAACTTCAAATTTTCTGAATCCAATCGGAACTTTAATGGCAAAACAGGTTAGCCCAAGATCAAAGAGCGAGGTCCCCATGGATGTTGCATCATCCCACAGCACTGGCACCGGCCCAATCGTGCATTATGAATTGCCAACTGCTAATGCTCTAGAGGCTAAACTAGTGGTAGAAAGAGATTCCACTTCTGCACTTAGAGATGAAGTTGACATGTTGAGGAAGCAAACAGCACAATCACAAGCAGTACTCAAGACAACCATCAAATATTTGGTGGATTTCAAAATGAAGCAAGCTGAGACTGACCACATTGTTAAAGTCCTGAAGGAAAAAAGGAAATTAAATTCCCACTTGGTAAATGATAGGTGAAATGTTCTTTCCATCTTTGAGTAACCTTTGTGTTGCTTGTTCTTGTAATCAATCAAACCATTCATTTTAGATATCATGTAACAATTGTTTTTTGGTTTGTAATTTTATTTGAGCACAAGTTTGTATTAATTGATAAGACTCAGAGACATTTCATTTTGATTGTTGTGCCAGACCTACAAATATGTCAATCGAGATGAATGTGCATTCAGCAATAATAGTAGTATAGATGGACCATAAGTAGCACGCATCGTAAAGGGCCAAGATGTTGTAGTAGCTTGGCTAAAAAAGGATGTTGTTGTAGCAAAAAAAAGTACAGTGGCCTGGCTTATGTATAGTAGTTGATATTATTGATCCATATACTCTATAAGTGTTTATATGTCGGTTAGTTCTGTACATTCTTGGTTGATTGACTCGGTATTTGAATCTTGATACATTGCTTGTGTACATATCTAAATGGGAGTACACATTATGCTGCGTGTGACATTTGAGTTGGACATGAAGTGTTCCAAATATTCAAATTAACCTTAAACTGGATTCTAGCTTCTGAATTTGATTATCGGCATTTGCAAACCATATTCATACATGACCGTGGAATACATCTTTGTCGTCCTTTTGATGATATATAAAATCACATAGAATGATGTATAAAGATTCGTATAGGAACACAAAATGGATTCAAATTTAGTTGCCAGGGTAAACGTGGATGCTTCTTGTCCCAAAATTCAAAAAAAGCGGGAAAATGTCCACTCCCACATCGGCTGCCCGAAGCCAAGTGTTTGGGAGATGGAAATTACTATCTACCCATTACACGCACAATCCATCGACCCGATTTCCACTGCTCTAAATAGGGGTAGGTTAGTAACTTCAATTAGACGTGGCACGACCGCCTCTGAGCCCATTCCGACACGGTGGGTGCAAAACATAGCCGGCAAAACACATTTGATTCAACCTCGTCTGAAAGACCTCTGTTTCTCACTCCATTTCCCCATTCATACACGGTGGGCGGCAAAACAAACTCGACTCGGCTAAAATCGATGTAGGCAAATATTTTCAATAGGGGCAGGTTTGTAACTTCACTCAGACGTGACACGACCGCCCTACCTGTCAGCCCCGTTCATACACCGTGGGCGCCAACAACCATCTCCTCACCTGAAATCGCTCTGGGCAAATATTGGCGAGATGCGAGATTACTGTCCTATCCCCAATCGACGAGACGTCCAAATTTTAAACAGGGGCTAAGTTCGCAACTCTCCCATATTTTAGACAGGCGTGTCCCAAAAACATGGTTCCCCGTACCTCTCCCTCCATTTGCCCATTCATACACCGTATGTGCTAGAACACCATCCCCACACCAGCCTCCGTCCGCCACCCCATCCATCGTTGCCGTCCTCCACCCCATCCATCACCGCCGTCCTCCACCACATCCATCGCCACCGTCCTCCACCATGCCGGAGCGCCTACCAAGACTGTGTCGTCCACTGCTAGAGATGGACATTTCTCATCCACGGCGACGAACCAAGAGCCTTGCATCGCGTCCTCTCGCTTCATCGGCGATGTCGTCCTCTTTGCCAGTGCTGCTCACACGACCTTCTCTTCCACCGCAATGGGACTTATCCCCCGATGCACCCGCCTACTGTCACGGATCTGCTTCAACGCCACCGACAGCCATCGCACCCTCGATGCCTACACGGCGCCACAAGAGAGGTGGTACTTCATATGTCCTCAACTTTTTGATCTCAACCAGAAAATAGATCTTAACTTGGTTACTCTACTTTCTTTTCAGCTCTTAGAATTTAGTTCTTAATGGATGCTAAACATCATTTCTCCAGTTTGCAGCTTCAAATATGCCATGGCACAGTCATAATATGGTTTAATTGATCATGCTTAGGGTTTAATTGATCATGTTGGTTCCGTGGTGGTTTCTTTAGTATAAATCGGAGAGGAAACCCTCTTTTGCTAAAAAAAATATGCTTAGAGTTTCCCCCTTTTATGATCACTATACGATCAGAATACGTGCTTCGTGTCATAATACCACTGCTCCACCCATCAAGCTAAAAAAGCTTACTTGTTCAAATACAAATCTGATATTATTAAAACAGAGTTGTCTAATTGGTCAGCTAAATGTTCCTAAATTAGTTTAAAAAATGCATGTTCGCTGCTCGGGTGTGTATCTCTACAGGGTGCCCACGGTGGGCCTGCCCACCCTGGGATTTTGGGTCGTCCCAGGCCCCAATTCCCCTCCGTTCTGCTGCGCGCTTCCGATCTCTACTCGCCCCCAGCCGCCTGCCTCGCTGGCGACTTGCCGTCCCCGGACGGCATGACTCTAGGAGGAGACGCCGGACTAACAGGAGGTTAGGAGCCGCCCGCCCAACAGCGTCACTGCTTCCCAAGCGCGCCGCCGTACCTACCTTCCCAGTCTGTTCAGGGCTCTGGCGTGCAGCACCCACTAAGCCAACCCGATTTATCCTGAGATATGTCCTCAACACTCAGCAGCCACTCCTCATCACCCATTTTCTAATTGATTCATTACTCATTAGGCAGGACTGTCATTAGGGTTTGTTGTGTGCTCAGTGCTACCTACACTTAATGGTTCATATGTATTTTGGTAATGTTTAGTACCTGTAAAGTTCACTGGGTTTTCAAAATTCTGGCCCTCGGAACAGACAATAGTCATTTTGGATTGTTGGTCGTACTGACATTGACCCAGATTACTACTACAAGCCAGGTTTGTTGATAATTTTACTTGTCTTTCTTACTTATTCGATATAATAACCAATTATTCACGCCAATTAGTTGCAAACAATAAGTGCTAGACAAACTTCTTGATTCAGATTTTGGATGGTCTCTTACTGCAGTTACAATTCTGCATACTTGTCCTAGTAAGCTCACAAGTAAATGATTGATTCACTACATCTATGCTTGCCTTGTCATATTTGTTGTCAATATTATTTTAGGGTGGACCACCCTGTTTCTAAATACTGGAACCGTAGACATGAGTGAATAGTATTTCTCTATGTGATGTCTTCCATCATGTGTGGGCAACGAACACTTCATTGTATAGAAAGAAAGTGTCATTTCCAGCTTTTACATAGGCTTTGATCTTTTACATGGAATACAATCTACCTACTTGCTTTCTGTCGCACTACCAACACTCCACCCTTGAAGCTAAACATTATGCCACTCATAATTCCTTTGTTTATTTGTTCAAATACGAATTTCATATGATTCTAATGTTCCTACTTCAGTTTTGAAATGTGTGTCTGCCTGTTATAGAGACATAAGGGGTTTGTATTTCTGTGTGTGTTCTAGTCAGCATGGTTGGGGGTGAACTTTGCATATGCAGGGGTTTATAGGGAGACACTCTTCAAGTTGAATCCGCAATGCATTCCATAGATAATCTGACTACTTTTTATGTTTTCATGAATCTCACATTCTGAACAGCATCATAATGATTATGAGCTTGCGCGCATGAAAAGAATAAAGCAGAACAATGCCATGGCTGTCAAACTTAGCATTAAGGGACTGAAATCAAGTCTGGATGCAATGCAATGCAAACACTCTCCACCTACAGATTCATGCTCAGAATATGATCCTAATAGTGATTCTGAGCTAGAGGGAGACCTAAGTCAATGTAGCTCCCTAGTGGAGGAGTCAGGGGAAGATGCCCTATCTTATTCACCCATCAAGGTGCTTGATCTAACTTTCCAAGGTTATATTGGTCGCACATATCTTGCAATTGATGCTTTGCATTGCTTCTACTTTGCTGAACTGCCATTAGCTTAGTTTACACATCGTGTATATGAATACGCCTTGCCTATCCATTTTCAGTACATATTCCATCTGTCATCATACCATATTTATCCATTCAAATGTTGTTCTTGTGCATCAGACGTTCAAAAGGAAGAGGGCGATTACTGATCGTGGAGAAGCACAAGCAAAGTATTTGGAAAAGGTAGTGGCACCTGATAAATCAAATATCCCATTAGGTGTAGTTGCAATATCACCTAACCCACAAAACACCCCAACTCTAGAAGACTCTAGCCCTACTACACTGGTCATTTCTGATGCCCCAACTCAGCAGACCCCAACTGCAGCAAACAGTACGATTATGCCAGTTGACATAGCACCAGCTCTACGATGCAAAACTCCCATTCCAGCAAAGAGTACACCAAATCCAGTTGCCAAATCCTTTTCGAACCAGAGAGAGCCCCAATTGCAGCAAATAGGACCCCTGTTCCATTTCTTCCCAGTTTAGAAGATGAAGCTTATATTGTTGTCAGGAACTTTGTGCGCATCATTCCTTCATGGAAAGATTATACCGCAGACACAGAACAATTTCCAGTCTTCCTCCGCAACTTACGGGTAAGTAATGTACTAATGTTATTCATGGTCATTACTGCATATGTTTCTGCTGACAGAAGACACAAGATTTCATTCTTTTAAATAGGTGAGGAGCAAACCGGATTGTGAAGACGAGAAAGGGTTGGTTGTGCTTTTCAAGCACTCGTTGATGAAGTATCGTTCCTACATGAGGCAAGCGCACTTTGATGGCAATCCTCTAAACGAAATTTCTGTAAAGTCTCTGGTGCTACATTTATCCGATGGTGACTGGAATAATCTTGTTACACATTGGCCTCGGCTACAGTGTAAGGTACTGTCTATGATATCACATCACAATTTGAACTACATTTCTGCATTTGCCTTAACGTCTCACTTGTACGAAAATTGTTAGCAGAAGAACATTCATTCTCAATGGACCACAGAATCTTGCAACTATACTGCACACTGCATTGCCCTTGTGAGTACCTCTTGCCCTGTATGACCATAGTTACTTTCATAGCTGTTTGATTATGTGGCATCACTGCACATGGTAGCTTCGTTATCGTCCATTTGGTGGACATTATAAGATCCGTATGGACTCTTACATAAATTTAGAATCAACCCAATGCTTTCGAAGAGGCTTAGCTCTGCAGTCCTCTTGTAAGGACTGAACATCGTCTATCACTGTACTTACATTAACAGCTACTCCCTCCGTCCCATAATATAGGAATGTTTTGTACAGTACACCAGTGTTCAAAACACTCTTGTATTATGGGAAGAGGGATTGGTTCATTGTGTAGCATTCTGCATCTTATCTCCCTCGCCCATCATTTCCTAAAAAAGATCAAATCTATATTTAATCTTACCAACAAGTAGAATACATAGACAATGTCAGTGCAGAAGTGTAGCCCATTGCTCTTGTCAGTACATTTTGTCCTATAATGCTTGTACTTCCAGGGATTGGTAGTTGATTATGTAGCATCAATCTGCATCTTATCTTCATTATCCTCTATCCCTTCCAGTATTATCATATCTATAATTACTCTGTACAAATGTATAGTACAGGCAATGCTTATGAAGAAGATTATGTGCTGAAATTCTTGAGTTATCCTTCCTTTGACATGGAGAAGTGCATTATAAAGCCAGTGTTAACTATTAATGTAAGTCGGTCCTTCTAAAGCCTTTATCCTCAATTGTTGTTTAATTTGCTCATACTCCCTATCGTTTACTGCTGCTTAGTTTGTTGTTTCTACCAAAATGCATGTTCGCAAGAACCGTAAGTTCTAAGTTTTACTTGTAAAACCAAATTCCTTATTCATACCATGCACATTACTCAATACTCCCTATATGTATGCTTGTTTTTGTGGATCTATAATCTAGTGTATGGTGAAGCAGCCCACGTTTGCACCTTGTCATCTCATGTTTTATCTTACTGATGTGGCTGACGATATGAACAACATGCCATGCACATTAACGAAAATAGATACAATGATTTTCTTTGCCCTTCATCTATGCTTGTTATGTTGACATGGTAATCCAGTAGTGTGGTGAAGCTCCCCGCATTATGAATAATGCCAAATTATGCTATTGATATTTTGAACTTACTCTTTATTTATTTTTTATTTGGGCTTCTTTGGCCTCTTTTATTTTTCATAAAGTCCAGAGTCTCATCCCTACTTGTGGGGGAGTCATAGTCTCCATCATCCTTTCCTCACTGGGGCAATGCTCAAATAATGATGATCATCACACTTTTATTTACTTACAACTCAATATCTAGAACAAAGATATGACTCTATATGAATGCCTCCGGCGGTGTACCGGGATGTGCAATGATCTAGCGTAGCAATGACATCAAAAAACGGACAAGCCATGAAAACATCATGCTAGCTATCTTACGATCATGCAAGGCAATATGACAATGAATGCTCAAGTCATGTATATAATGATGATGGAAGTTGCATGGCAATATATCTCGGAATGGCTATGGAAATGCCATGATAGGTAGGTATGGTGGCTGTTTTGAGGAAGATATAAGGAGGCTTATGTGTGACAGAGCGTATCATATCACGGGGTTTGGATGCACCGGCGAAGTTTGCACCAACTCTCGAGGTGAGAAAGGGCAATGCACAGTACGGAAGAGGCTAGCAATGGTGGAAGGGTGAGAGTGCGTATAATCCATGGACTCAACATTAGTCATAAAGAACTCATATACTTATTGCAAAAATCTACAGGCCATTGAAAACAAAGTACTACGTGCATGCTCCTAGGGGGATAGATTGGTAGGAAAAGACCATCGCTCGTCCCCGACCGCCACTCATAAGGAAGACAATCAATAAATAAAATTGTGCTCCAACTTCATCACAAAGCGGTTCACCATACGTGCATGCTACGGGAATCACAAACCTCAACCCAAGTGTCTCTACAATCCACAACCACCCACTAGCATGACTCTAATATCACCACCTTTATATCGCAAAACTATTGCAAGGAATCAAACATATCATATTCAGCGATCTACAAGTTTATGTAGGATTTTATGACTAACCATGTGAATGACCAATTCCTGTCATCTCTCTAAATAGATATAAGTGAAGGAAGAGAGTTTAATTCTTTCTACAAAAGATATGTCCACGCTCTAACAAATATAAGTGAAGCAAAAGAGCATTCTACAAATGGCGGTTTTCTATGTGAAGAGAAATAGGCAATCCGGACTTCAAATGATATAAGTGAAGCACATGAAGCATTCTGTAAAGCCATACTCAAAAGATTTAAGTGAAGTGCAATGATCATTCTATAAATAAACCAAGGAATATCTCATACCAGCATGGTGCATAAAAGAAAAGTGAAAACTAAATGCAAAAGACGCTCCAAGACTTGCACATAAAGCATGAACGAAACGAATTCAAAAACATACCGATGCTTGTTGAAGAAAGAGGGGATGCCTTACGGGGCATCCCCAAGCTTAGACGCTTGAGTCTCCTTGAATATTGACTTGGGGTGCCTCGGGCATCCCCAAGCTTGAGCTCTTGCCTCTCTTCCTTTTCGTCATATCGAGACCTCCTCGTTTAGACACTTCATCCACACAAAACTTCAACAGAAAACTCGGTAAGATCTGTTAGTATAATAAAGCAAATCACCACTCTAAGTACTATTGCAAACCAATTCATATTTTGTTTTTTCATTGTGTCTACTGTAATATAGCTTTTGCATGGCTCAATCGACTAATATAAATTGATAGTTTCATCAAAACAAGCAAACTATGCATCAAAAACAGAATCTGTCAAAAACAGAATAGTCTGTAGCAATCTGAACATCCACCATACTTCTGGTACCACACAAATTCTACCAAAATTAGGAAAAATAGAAACGTTGTATAGCAAGACAGTGCAAAAGGAATAAGAACCAAATGACGTTCCAGATAAAAATGTAAAATCGCGTACTACAGACAAAGTTTCTGTCCTGCACCGTACAAACCAACAAGCATTGTAAACATCCTAAAGACAAACCTTGGCACATTATTTTTATAATACAATGGAATTGTACAAGGGGATAATTATTTTTGGTGAAAAGTTTCTGTAATCAAGATTAACAAAGTTTCCGTGAGCATGAACAAAGTTCAAGGCAAGCACCCACTTCAACAATGCTTGTCTTTCTCACTTTCACTTTCCTTTTTGAAAAGTTTTAGGTTCCCCTCTTTATTTCTTTTGTTTTTAAACTATATAAAAGCACTCAACAGAAATAAATGACTCTCTAAAACTTCCGGGTTGTCTCCCTGGCAGCGCTTTCTTTAAATCCATTAAGCTAGGCATTTAGTGCTCAAGTAATGAATCCACCCAGATCCCAAGGTATATCAAAGCCAATTTTAATTAACAATGATTTATAATTTAGTAGTGAGCACAAAGTAACATATATCATGCAACAACGAAGTCTAACTCTCTTCCTATGCATCGGCATGTCATAAAAGAACAATTCATGCACACCAAGTAAAGGCCAATGCATTGTATAAGCAGTTTCTTGCAATTCTATCGTGTTGGAAACATAAAGAGGCGGAGATGTAGTTCCTCTCTCACAATAATTGCAAGTAGGAGCAGCAAGCACATGCATATTATATATATCAAAATCATCATGTGAAACGGTAAAAGGCAACCCATCAATATAATCCTTACTAAGCACAAACTTCTCCGATATAGTGTGGTCGGGAGAATTCAAAAAGATAATAGGACTATCATGCGTGGGTGCAATAGCAACAATTTCATGTTTAACATAAGGAACTATAGCAAGTTCATCTACATAAGCATAATTCATATTGGCATCTTGGCCACAAGTATAGCAAGCATCATCAAAAAGGGATATTTCAAACAAATTCAAGGGATCATAGCAATCATCCTTCGGTAAGCACGAAGGGGAATTAAATAATGTATGAGTTGGAGGGTTACTCTCATTAGAAGGTGGGCACGGGTAGCTAATCTGCTCTTCCTCCTTTTGTTCTTCGCTCTCCTCATCATCTTTTTCATCCAATGAGCTCATTGTTTCATCAATTTCTTCCTCCATAGCTTCCTGCAAAATATTATTCTCTTCTTGGACAGCGGAGAATTTTTTCATAAAAGCATTAATATAATAATTGTATTCATAATTTTCATAGCAATATCTAAGTATAGCAAGATTTTCAGGCCTATAACCATCATCATCAAAAGCTTCATACTTTTCAAACAAAGCTTCCATTTCATAAGCAGCCTTAAAAGCAACAAATTCTTCTATTTGTTCCACATCATAGTAATCATATATACCATTAGCATAAGAAGCTAAGGTTTAATTATCATTAAATTTGCATGAAAAGGGAAGGTGTGGAGCCTCCATCCTAGAGAAACAAGTAATATCATATCTCAAGCATAGATTCCAGGCATACCAACGCAACATAATAAATTGATCCCATAATAGTTTCCCTTTTGTGTCGAATGATAATCTCTAAAGTATTCACGTTGATCCAACGTGTCTCCCATTATAAAGTTGAATGGGGTTTTCTCAGGATTATCAAAGTAGTACATAATATCTTTCGCATAATGAGAATCGAGGGTTTTAGGAGTTACCCCATCTTCATGAGTAGCAAGTACAGCTATTTTTTTTGGTATTTTGTGTTCAATATCCATAACTAAAGATAGAGAACAACTTAAAACAGCAAATAAAAATTACTTAGTGATAAAACAAACAAGCACACACGAGAATATTCACCCCACGCTATGACTCCCCGGCAACGGCGCCAGAAAAAGGTCTTGATAACCCGCAAGTATACGGGAACGCAACAGTTTTCGATAAGTAAGAGTATTGAACCCAACGAGGAGCTAAAGGTAGAACAAATATTCCCTCAAGTTCTATCGACCATCGATACAACTCTACGCACGCTTGACGTTCGCTTTACCTAGAACAAGTATGAAACTAGAAGAACTTTGTAGGTGTGATAGGATAGGTTTGCAAGATAATAAAGAACACGTAAATAAGAAGTAGGGGCTGTTTAGATAAAGATGCAATAAAGTAAATATTAGTAGAGAGCTTTTTGTTGCGAGAAAGTTATTTGTCCAAGGCAATCGATAACTAGACCGGTAATCACTATTGTAATTCTATTTGAGGGAGAGGCATAAGCTAACATACTTTCTCTACTTGGATCATATGCACTTATGATTAGAACTCTAGCAAGCGTCTGCAACTACTAAAGATTCATTAAGATAAAACCCAACCATAGCATTAAAGTATCAAGTCCCCTTTTATCCCATACGCAAACAACCTACTTACTCGGGTTTGTGTTTCAGTCACTCACGCAACCCACCATAAGCAAATCATAAACATATTGCAAACCCTACAGAGGGAATCCCTCACGCTTGCGCGACACGGAGAGCACAATAGGACAGCACCAATAATAAAACATGCAACTCAAACCAATCATGATCATCAATTAACCCATAGGACAAAACGGATCTACTCAAACATCATAAGATAGCCATACATCATTGGGAAATAATATATAGCGTTGAGCACCATGTTTAAGTAGAGATTACAGCGGGTAAGAGAGGTTACACCGCTGCATAGAGGGAGGAAGAGTTGGTGATGAAGGCGGTGAATTTGTTGGTGAAGATCGTGGTGATGATGATGGCCCCCGGCAGCGTTCCGGCGCCACCGGAAGCAAGGGGGAGAGAGCCCCCCTTCTTCTTCTTCTTCCTTGACCTCCTCCCTAGATGGGAGAAGGGTTTCCCCTCTGGTCCTTGGCTCCCATGGCGTGGGAGGGGCGAGAGCCCATCCGAGATTGGATCTATCTCTCTGTTTCTGCGTTCTCAGATTCTATCCCCTCACCGTTTCTTAAATATCCGGAGATCCGTAACTCCGATTGGGGTGAATCTTTCGCCTAGATATTTCTCAGAAAATTAGCTTTATTGCGCCAAAAGAAGAGCATCACTTCCTTACGGGTGGCCCACGAGAGCCCAGGCTGCGCCCAGGGGGGAGGGCGCGCCCCCCTGTCTCGTGGCCACCCCGGACATCGTTTCGCGTTGATTTTACTTCCCAAAAATCATAAATATTCCAAAAAAATCTCCGTCCGTTTTTATCCCGTTTGGACTCCGTTTGATATTGGGTTTCTGCAAAACAAAAAACATGCAACAGACAGGAATTGGCACTAGGCACTGGATCAATATGTTAGTCCCAAAAATAGTATAAAAAGTTGCCAAAAGTATATGAAAGTTGAATAATATTGGCATGGAACAATCAAAAATTATAGATACAACGGAGATGTATCATCTATGAGCTCATTTTCTATTTTTAAGTACTATATTATTGTGTCTTATTGTACTTTGTTCATGTAGAGCAAGTGCCTAAACCTGAAGAACAACTGTTGTAATTTAAGATTCCATTGCTATCATGCATACTGCTTTGATCTTGTATCACTGTATTTACTCATACAAACTTATTTTTAAATTGAAGGACCAATGGCACAGCAGGTATGTTCACGCATATTTCTTTAACAGGTTTGCTCTTATCAATAGCTTGTTGATTTCAATTTCAGTTGTGTATACATTTGACTTCTCATATCATGCACAGTACTAGCATCACAACAGAGCCAATAGTATTGGTGTACATGTAGACCCGTGGTACCCATTTGAAATCTTGTTGTGCCGTGTAGTTTCCCACGCTTTGTATTCTTTCACTGCTACTTTGTCTTGAACTAATATGATTTGAACCATGTCTCTATTTTGATTTTGCAAGACAATGCAGTGACCATAGGACATAGATATATGTTTGTTTGATGCTTTTATTATGTACTAGTACATGGCAATAGAAGACTTGGTAGTTTAATCTTGTCCACTTTACTGATGAACTGGTTCACTGAAATGAGTTTCATATACTAGTACATGCTAAACCTGTTATGTGACTGCTTGTTTCTTCTTTTAGAATGCTGACAGAATATTGGGGAAGAGTGCCTTATTAAGCAATGGTAAAGGAAGTAATGCAGATAAGGTTCAGGATGGTGAGACATCCTTGTTGGTCTCCAACAAAGCTGATAAAACAGCTAAGGAAGGCTATCTTGAAGACAGTGTGACAACCCCAAAGTCCTGTCTTGGTATAGTGTTCGAGTTACTGGCCACTACCGCTTGCACAAGCTATTCAAACTCACTGTCTGAATCAGTTCAGTTTCTTGAGTCTCAACTACAAGCTGAAAGACATCGATCAGCTGTGCTACGACAAGAAGCGGAAGGACTGCGGAAGTCCCTGGAGCATTCAAATGCATACTTTCTGGTGTAACAGCAAGCGTTGGAGGATTTTAGCGCCAAACAGTACAAAGCTAATAAGCTTGCTAAGCTTATTGCCAGCATGGTGGATGCCCAGGATAACGTTTCTTGAGCTCTTCTGAAGTTGTTTCAGTTATGCTCTTATTTTGCTGCCGCATTTATTTGCACTGGTGGCCAATTTTGACAGGCGGTGTATGTAATATGCTGCTTTGTTCCCTATATTTGCACTGGTGGCGAACTTTGATGCCCAGTGGATGTAATATGTGTAATAGCGGTAATAGACTAGTGTTAGTTGCTTGCTTATTTATTTCCTTATTGTCTTGTTTAGTTGTTTGTTTGTAGTCACTGCAGTTCTTTTTCCGTGTTTTTCTAGTGGCCACAATAACCTATTTTTCGTAACTAGGCCACAATAATCATGGCAACACATGGACTTTTGTAACCATGGGCCTCCTGCAGGCCGTATGATCCATGGGCCTTCTACAGGCCATAGGATCCATTGGTCTTCTATATGGGCCATAGGATCCATGGGCCTTCTACAGGCCATAGGATCCATGGGCCTTCTATATGGGTCGTAGGATCCATGGGCTTTCTATGGGCCGTACGATCCATGGGTCTTCTACGGGCCGTAGGATCCATTGGTCTTCTACAGGCCGTAGGATCCATGGGCCTTCTACGGGGCGTATAATCATTCCGCCAATCATGGGCCGTACTATTCATGGACCATAACGGGCCGTTAATAGGCCGCATTTGATAACTCTATGAAAATAGCCCAACGGGTTTTTTACACGAAAACAGCCCAACGGGTTAACGGGCCACAAACGGGCCGAATGTAACCACGGGCTGAATTTAGCCCACAAACGGAGCAGGGCAGTAACGGACCGTAACTAACCGAATTCTAGAAATGAGCCCAAGAATAAATGGGCCCTTAGAAGACCGAAAGTTAACACGGGCTGGAAAAGGCGGACGGAATAATGGGCCATTAATGGGTATAAAGCGATACACTGTTCATTATGGGCCAGTTTCATCTCGGGCCTTTAATGGGACCGGAGTTACGAAGGGCCTCATATGGGCCAAAAGACATCATGGGCCATACATGGGCCGGAAGTTACAATGGGCTGGAATCATATTGGACGGCCCAGATGAAGCTACTGGGCTTAATTCTGACAGGTCGTAACGGGTCGGGTGTTAGCGGGCCATAAACGGGCGATATACGAACATGACATTAACAGGCTTTCTGTGGGCCGGCTCGTTACCTTTTGACCAAGTCAAATGGGCTGGCCTTTTCATCGAAATGGGCCTCTGTTGGGCCATGCCACATGTCGACGTATCATAGGCGCCTCTTGTCCAATGAGTGGATGACATCTGGCCCACCGAGGAGCAGACACGTGTTTCCTCCGGCCAATGAGAATTTTACACGTGGAAAATCCCCATTGGTCCGGGTTGTTAACGGGTTATCAGATCAAAAACCGGACCCGATAGCTTAACGGCGTCCCGTTACGGTAGATGCCACGTGTTGGTCACCCTTGACAAAAGCACTTCTATGACGCGCAGTTTATGGTCATGGAAGTGGACACTTCCATGATGATAATTTTGGTAATGTCATGGAACATTCTACGACAGCACATGTATGACTATCTTGATTCTGTCATAAAATCGTCATGGATGTACATGCATGACAGAAACCATGACCTACTGTGACAAACACGTATCATCACGGAAGTGTATTTTTTTTGTAGTGCGGGGAGGTTAGTGCTTGAAGGTATATCTTTAGATCTTGCAATCGAATCTTTTAGTTTCTTGTTTTATCACTAGTTTAGTCTATAAAAGAAAACAACAAAAAATGGAATTGAGGTTGCCTCATATGCTTCATCTTTTTAATGTCTTTCTTGAAAATGATGGATCGGAAAATTGTTCTCAGTTGATAGAAGAAGAATGCAATAAAATGTTTGGCCTAAAATCTTTGAATGATGAGCATGATTGCAATGTTGTTAGTGTGAATTCCTTGAATATCCATGATGCTAATGATATGAAAAGCTACAAGCTTGGGGATGCTATGTTTGATGGATATGATATTTTTAGTCCCCCAAGTTTTGATGTGCAAATTTATCATGATGATAGCATGCCTCCTATTTACGATGATTATATTGATGAAAGTGGGTTTGAAAGAGTGTCAACTTTAGGAAGTAATAATCCCACTATTTGGAGGGTGTTGAATCTTATTATAATGATAAAAGTGGATTTGGATAGGTCATGACTTTATTTAGTAATGATTCCACTATCTTGGAAGAGGTTTCAACTGATTATGATGAGAACAAAGTTGCTACTTAGGATGATTATTGTGATGACACTTATGTTATAAAAAGTAGTGATGATTATATTTATAAAGCTTGTCATAATTATGATTACCCTTTTTATGAACATTACTCTTTTAATGTGGAAACAATTTATTGTATTCGAGTTTCTTATGATACTCCCACTATTCCGAATGAGAAGAATTTTGCTTATGTGAAGAGTAGTAAATTTTCTATGCTTGGGAATCATGAAAATAATGCTTTATTTGATGGTTATGTTGTTGAATTCATTCATGATGCTACTGAAATTACTATGGGGGAGGAACATATGCTTGTAGGAATTGTAATAATATCAAATTTCCTCTCTATGTGTTGAAAGTTTTGAAGTTTTGCTTGTTTTACCTTCCTATGCCAGTTGATTCTTGTTCCCATAATTTGTTTGCTCACAAAATCCCTATGCATTGTAAGCAGGTTAGACTTAAATGTGCTAGTCATATTGTTCATGATGCTCCCATTATGTTTCAATTCTTATCTTTCATGTGAGCATAGTTGAAATCATCATGCCTAGCTAGAAAGGCATTAAAGAAAAGCGCTTGTTGGGAGACAACCCAATATTTACCCTTACTGTTTATGTGTGTTCACATGATTATGCTACAGTAGTAATCATGTTTTATAGCTTTTGTTTCAGTAAAGTGCCAAGTAAAGCCTTTGGGATAGTGTGGATGATAGTTGACTTAATTCTGTGCAAAAACAGAAGCTTTTGCGCTCAGTCCAGGAATTTTGAAAATTCACTGGAGCGTGCCTTTGATCTGAATTTTTTACACATGATTTATATACAAATTGTCTATGTTGTCCTAATTTTTCAGAATTTTTGGAGTTACAGAGGTATGGAAAGTTTCCAGATTACTACAGGCTGTTCTGCTTTTGACAGATTCTGTTTTCATTGTGTTGTTTACTTATTTTGATGAATCTATGAGTAGTATCGTAGGGTAGGAACCATGCATAAGTTGGAACACAGTAGATACAGCACCAATGTAAATTTTGGAATGAGCTCACAACAGTACCTAAGTGGTGATTTGCTTTATTATACTAACGGAGCTTACGAGTTTTATATTGAGTTTTGTGTTGTGAAGTTTTCAAGTTTTGGGTAAAGATTCGATGGACTATGGAAAAAGGAGTTGGCAAGAGCCTAATCTTGGGGATTACCAAGGCACCCCAAGGTAATATTTAAGGACAACCAAGAGCCTAAGCTTGGGGATGCCCCGGATGGCATACTGTCGGTGTACAAAAGTATGGGTACCTCTGTACCCCTTACTTGTGCACGGATGATCGCAGCCACCCTTACAGCAAGGCTTGGCAAGGCAGAGGAGGACAGCGGAAGGCAATACAGGTACAAAGAATATCAAGACAGCTGCCTAGAGTAGCAAGTAGCAAGAGGCAAGCAGGGCCACACCCGACAACAAGCCTTGCCAAGGCGACCTGCGCGGCGCTCGGCAAGCCCCTTGCCGAGGCAGCTTGCAAAGAGACCAGCAAGGCCACCACCCTTGGGCTTGAGAGCTCTGACACCATCGACAATGTTAAAGACGAAGATTTGAAGAGCACATGCCTGGTAGCATGCGGCTCCTCACGAAGATCGACAACCCACGAGTCCACGTGGGATCAAATGATGAAGACCCCCGGCAAGACCCTTACCGGGGACGACTCTTGCCAGGGACGATCGCTGGGCCGCGGCCAGGCCTGCGCTCTGCAGGGTTCTGCCACCTCACCACCACTTCAACATGGTGATAAGCATGCCAGCAAAGCAGGCGCCTGCGTGGCGGCATGCTGATCTTCGTGGAAGCCTACCACTTTGCCAACACAGCAGCTGGTTGGCCAGCGTGGCGCTGCATACCTCATCGGCCCAGACGCGTGGCAAGGCGACGGGAAGCGACGAAGGACGGGATGGCCTCTGCTACCGTCCCCAATAAAGTGAGAGGACACATAGGCGTCGCATTAAATGCGCTTGTCCTATGTCGATCGAGCGATAAGCTAGTACCACTGTAGCTTGCCACCTCCTATGTGCCACTGTGGCAACCCCTTTGTGTATAAAAGGAGGCTCGAGGCGCACAGAGAGAGGATTCGGACTTTTGGACCAGGCACGCACTGTAGCTGGTTCAAAAGCTCAAGGACACTCATATAACCAGATAAAGCAGGACTAGGGTATTACGCATCTCCGCGGCCCGAACCTGGATAAAAACCCTCTGTGTGCTAACGACTCGACCTACTCTTCGTGTAACTAATCCCCTGCCGAACGTAGAAGGGATCCTTGAGACCCCATAGGTGATTGCTTTCCGCAACATCTTTGGCGCGCCATGTAGGGTGGTTTAGTTGTGAGAATCTGGTCCGTTGGTTAGGACAGCGGCACCTTCATCGCCATGGCTCTGAACAAGAAGGCGAGTGGCGGCGCCCATGGCCGCAACGATGATCCGCACAACAACCAAAAAGCTAAGTTATCTCAACTTTGAGTAATTCTCCCCTTTTTATGAGGTTATCAGCTGTCAAGTTCTTAAAGGGGCTAGTCTGTCGTTTTGGTGTGCCAAACAGGGTCGCCACTGACAACGGCACGCAGTTCTCAACTCACACTATTGTGTGTCCAAGACCTCAGCGGCAAGGACAAAAACTTTGAACAAGCTACGCAAGTGCGGAATGTGCTAGATTGATGAGTTGTCGGCGGTTCTTTGGCCAATCAGCGACGCCAAATCGAGCCACCGGCCATGCACCCTTCTCCATCTTATACGGGACAGAGGTAGTTCTCCCCACGAAACTCACATACGGGTCACCTCGAGTGCTCTCTTATGACGAGCTTGAGCAAGAGCGGTTGCAGCAAGATGACACAACGCTCCTTGAGGAAGATCGTCTTCGGGCGGCTGTGTGAGCTGCGTACTACCAGCAAACTTTGCGCCGCAACCATAGCCGCAAGGTTCATGCCCGAAGCTTTGAGGAAGGCGACCTTGTTCTTTGGCGCGTTCAGTCGGCCAAGAATTCTAGCAAGTTGGCACCGAAATGGGAAGGCCCTTATCGGGTAATACGAGTCACCAGGCCCGGCGCAGTCTGCCTGGGGACCGAAGATGGTGTTCCGGTGAACAACTCCTGGAACAGCAAACATCTTCGTAAGTTTTACCCATAAGGCGCAGTTGCCGGGCCCCCCAGCAGACCACCTTTTGTACAAGCCTTGCCGGCAAGGCATGTCACCCTTTGTACAAGCCAGGCGCACACCATGAGCGATAGATAAATAAATGAAGTGCTGGCACCCTAAGTTTTAGCATGCATGCTAGGTCAAGTTTCTCTCTCTCTCTCCCTCTCTCTCTCTCTCTCTGTGTGTTAGGGTCGATAGTGGTTAACAACGACTAAGCCCTAGCATAGAGGTCAAGTGTGCGTCTTTCTATCCCTTCCAGTCCTTTTTGGTTCGCAGGCTGCCCGGGCACTTCTGCCAAACCCTTTGGAGGAGAGGAGATAGATCGGCGTCCTGACCCTAGCAAGCCAAGGTTGTCGGGGGCTGCAACTTCAAGTATCCAACCACGGCGAGCCAAAGTTGTTGGGGGCTACAGACTTAGATAATTCTTTTTGTCCCATGCTATGTACTTCCGTATGGAACTTGGACGTACGAAACTATGTTCATTCCTATACCATCGTGCCCCCTCTTTCCCGCGCCTAGAAACCCTTATTTGGGCTGGAACTTGGTTATAGTGCGATGGGAATGAAATAAACGAAGAGCCTAATCCTACTCCGCTCCTGCCCTGCTAAGGGCATGAGTGTGGATGAGCTATGGAGCGGGAGGACGGCAAGGTCTGTTGCCAGGTGATGATGTTTATCTTAAGATAACAAGGACTCGTTCCTTGGTGTGAGCCTCGCTCGCCACAAAAGAACCCGGCAAGCACCCTTTTCTTCATTAATATGTTGTTTACAAGTACAATTCATACGGGATGTAAACATAAGCAAGGAATTGCGAAGTCTAAATTCAACAAGTGCTCGTGGGCCTCAGATTTAAAAAGGAAAGAGATAAGGTGCCCGTAATCCCTTTCTTGTCCCTCTCCTCAGGAAGTGGACCAGGATAGCAGGAGGGCGAAAAGAGCGCCTAGGCGAGGTACGAGCAGCAGAAGACACCAAGAGAACTTCTCGGCGGCCGTCCAGAAGAGGGCTGGTGATGATGTTGCCGGGGAAGAAGCTGGAAGATGAGGCAGCAGTCCACCAATACGAGACAAAGGCATCGGTGCCATCGTACTATGACTTGATGGTCCGCCACCTGCCTTCTTCGACCTCTCCGGCCTTCCAGCGCCAGCCACCAAAAGCGGTGGCCCCGACAAGTTTAAGGAGCTGGCTTGGGAAGTCACCGCTAAGAACTACTCCCCGGCAAGTTGCCCTGTCGAGGAGGAGGCCAGGTGCAGATGATGGTGCTGCCGGCGTCACCGAGGAACGGTGTGTCCGACACCTAGTCGTACCCATCATCCTCCCGCCCTCTACCCCCATCGTCGATGTCGCTGTCCTCCTCGCCGCCCTTGCTCAAGAAGGAGCTCTCGTCGTTGGTCGAGATCTGTGCACAGCATCCTAACCTGTGTCCTGAGCGCCCAAAGACCTTGACGGAGAGCAGGTCGCTCTCCACTAGTTTGAAGTGGAGAACGTGCCCCTTCATCAAGCAGTGGGCGCGTGTAAAGGTTTTCCAACCCCGATGAAGGAGCATCACATGAGGGACGGGGAACCTTGTGTTCGCCCACATGTCGCCATTGCAGCACCCCTTAATGTGAAGCCTCAGCTTCGGCGGCTGATCAATCTCCATCACCCTTGCAAATGCCTCGGGGAGGCGGAGGCGGCTACACGGCGGCTCATGCAACTGCCAAAAAAATCGTGGTGGTTCGCCTCTGCCACGCCCGCCCGCGCACTGCTTTGAGCCTGGCCCAACAATGCATTGTGCTTATGTGTGGCCCAGGCCCGGGGGCTCCTGTCGGTGTACAAAAGTATGGGTACTTTTGTACCCCTTACTTGTGCACGGACGGTCGCAGCCACCCCTATAGCAAGACTTCGTAAGGCAGAGGAGGACATCAGAAGGCAAGACAGGTACAAAGAATATCAAGACAGCTGCCCAGAGTAGCAAGTAGCAAGAGGCAAGCAGGGCCACGCCCGGAAACAAGCCTTGCCGAGGTGACCTACGCGGCCCTCGGCAAGCCCCTTGCCGAGGCAGCTTGCAAAGAGACCAGCAAGGCCACCACCCTTGGGCTTGAGAGCTCTGACACCATCGACAATGTTAAAGACGAAGATTTGAAGAGCACATGCCTAGTAGCATGCGGCTCCTCACGAAGATCGACAACCCATGAGTCCACGTGGGATCAAATGATGAAGACCCCCGGCAAGACCCTTGCCGGGAACGACGGCTTGCCGGGGATGATCGCTGGGCTGCGGCCAGGCCCACGCGCGGCAGGATTCCGCCACCTCACCACCACTCCAGCACGGTGATAAGCATGCCAGAGAAGTAGGCGCTTGCGTGGCGGCATGCAGATCTTCATGGAAGCCTACCTCTTTGCCAACACAGCAACTGGTTGGCCAGCGTGGCGCTGCATACCTCGTCGGCCCAGACGCGTGGCAAGGTGAGGGGAAGCAGCGAAGGACAGGATGGCCTCTACTACCGTCCCCAATAAAGCAAGAGGACACATAGGCGTCGCATTAAATGCGCTTGTCCTATGTTGATCGAGCGATAAGCTCATACCACTATAGCTTGCCACCTCCTGTGTGCAACTGGGGCAACCCTTTGTGTATAAAAGGAGGCCCGAGGCGCACAGAGAGAGGACTCGGACTTTTGGACAAGGCACGCACTGTAGCTAGTTCAAAAGCTCAAGAACACTCATATAACAAGATAAAGAAGGACTAGGGTATTACGCATCTCCGCGGCCCGAACCTGGATAAAAACCCTCTGTGTGCTAATGACTCAACCTGCTCTTTGTGCAACTAATCCCCCGCCGAACATAGAAGGGATCCTTGTGACCCCATAGGTGATCGGTTTCCCCGACACATCCCCTCTTTCGTCTTCGTTCATCATTAACCTTACTTGGAGCTATATTTTTATTCACCACATGATATGTGTTTTTCTTGGAGCATCATTTTATTTTATTAGTATTTGCTTGCTGTTTGGATAAATTGCTTAAGATCTAAATTTTCTTTATGAGAGAGAGAGTCTTCAGATAGTTACATAATTATTTGACTACTCATTGATCTTCACTTATATCTTTTTGGAGTAGTTTGTCATTTACTCTTGTGCTTCACTTATATCCCATGAGTAAATGGTTGAATGACTTAAATATTATAAACCTGCATTTATATATGTTTCATATGCTTATACCATGGGGAGTAATGACTTCACATATAAGAAGTAGAGGTGGTAAATTTATTGAAAGTTAGGAAACATAGTATTGGTCACTTGAACAATTCATGAAAGAAAATTGAAGGAAGAGATATTTCACATATAAATATACTATCTTGGACATCTTCTATGCTTGTGAGCCCCATTAAATATTTTCAAACTAGATCAAATTAGTTGGAGTTGGACAAGGAAGACAACTTAATAAGTTATGTTTGGGTACATTTGTATAGAAGTTATATTGTTATGGATCCTCCAACATGTGGTGCTTGCTTTTTAGAATCTTTTGCTTGCCAAAATTTCTGTACTAAGTAGAGATACTGTCGGTGGAAACGACACCTATGGGATCAAAACAGGATGCACACAGGGCATTTACCCAGGTTCAGGCTGCGTCGTGCGTAATATCCTACTCCTGCCTAAGATCTCTATTTGAGTGTTCTTGTTCTGGAGCTAGCTACAAAAGCGTAACTTGTCCAAATATCTGAATCCTTCTCCTAGATGCCTTGGGCCTCCTTTTATAGGCAAGGGGATCACCACAGTGGCACCAGGAGGTGGCATCGGGGTACTCTGTTTAAGCCTATCGATAGCCGTATGGGACGAGGCATATTAAATGTGAACCCCCGTCCCGTCCGCTGCCGCTCTTCCCTGCTTCGACACGCGCCCAAGCCAGCAAGGCGTGCGGCGCCATGTAGACTAGCAGGCAGCTGAGGTGGCACCATGTAGGCTGGCAGGTAGCTGAGGTGGCGTGGCGGTAGGTCCTTCACGAAGATTTGCATGCCACCACGTAGGCATGCGCTGAGTTGGCCCAGAAGCCCCCTGTTGACACGCAGGTGCCTGCCCAGCTGGCGGGCTGGCAGCTGCATAGGGAACAGGGGCGAGACCGTGGAACGCGCGGGCTTGGCATAGATGTCACAGATGTCCTTGGCAAGGGCCTTGCCGAGGCCCCGGCAAGGGTCTTGCCGCGGCGTCGTAGTCGTCCCCGGCAAGGACGCTGCCGGAGTTCGTGTGTGCCTTTTTGGCAAGGATCTTGCTGAGGTTCGTCGCCCTCCATTACTTCTCTGATTTGGAGTATCTTTTGTCTTCACAAAGATCTGCATGCCACCACAGAAGTGCCCCCCCCCCGAGCCCTGGTTCCAATGAGGTTGGGGAACTTGGGCTCAAGGGTGGTGCGCCCTGGTGGTGTGGGGCTGGGCAAGTTGCCCCGGCAAGACTCTTGTCGGGGCCGTGGATCCTGCCCCAGCAAGGCTCTTGCTGGGGAGAATCACCTTGTCCTCTTGGTCTTCTGGTCTTGGCGCAGTGTTGATTGTTTCTGCAGCTCCGGACCTCCCCCTTGCCCTGCTTAGTGTGGTCATGGACATGCGGCTTCGACTGCCCGTGCACTTAGTAAGGGGTACAAAGTAGTGCCCCTATTTTAGTACACCGACAGGAGCCCCCGGGCCTGGGCCATATATAAGCGCGGCGCGGTTGTTGGACTAGGCCCAAAAATGGTGCGCAGGTAGGCGGGGCAGTTTTTTCACCGCAGTAACTTTTCGCCTGCTGCGCTTCCCCACGACCCGCGTTGAATGCCTGACATGGGGGTCACGCACGGGTGATCGAACCATGCTGACGTCATTTGCGGCGAACAGTAAAGAGGTGGCTTGCGTGTCTCTTCGAGACCGCAGGGCCGCTGCTCATTTACTTTCCGCGCTTGGGAACCGTTGCTCCATGCGTCCCATTACGCCCGTCCCTTGCGCCACGTACGCCGCATGCACGGCGCGGGGCGAGTGATAGGCGCGTAGAGCACGGGAAGAAGTGCGCGTGTGGGGGGATACCCACGCGCCTTCAATTGGGCGGGAAGGGCGATCGACGGCTTCGCCCGCTGCGCTTCAATTAGTTGGATTGGCTGAAAGGGGAGGCCGAGCCCTGCACCCATCCCTTTTTAAAGAGGGGAGCGGGAGAAATGGTGCCCCTCAGCCCTTCGCCATCTGCTTCTCCTTATCTTTGTTCCTTCCCCTTCCCTGCCATGGCCAAAGGCCGCGCTGACGCTTCATCGGTGGCGGCGAGGGTCTCTGCTCGACAATGCATCGCCTCTCCCCAAGAGCCTGTGGCGGTGGAGCCGTCCACGAGGGGAAGAGGGAGAGGGCGAGGCCGAGGCTGACCTGGTGCTCGGGGAAGAGGAGGATGTGGCGGCACATCGGCCTCGCCTCCGCCAGCAGCCCTTCCCTCCATGGAGGTCCATGTCGGGGACAACCCTTACGAGTTCTTCATCAGGTTGCGCCGGCCGGCACGCCGTCGTCTCCGTCTCCCAACCCCGTTTGCTCGGACCATGGAGCTGGACCCGTCGCAGGCGCTGAGACTGCACATGAGGGGCTGTGGGAACGGTGGCACATGGGCCGATGTTGACTTCCTAGCCCCTCACGTCATGTATCTTCGCTATGGGTGGAAGACTTTCGCCCGCATCCATAGCCTGACGCCGGGGCTCATTCTCTACCTCAAGTTGATGGAGAACGGTCTGCTCTCCATCATGGTTTTTGGAGACCTTGGTACTTGTCTAAAGTGCTGCGTGGAGAGCTACTCCAACGACAAAGATTCCTCCTCAAATGAGAGTGACGAGGAGGACAGCGACAGCGATGACAAGGGTAGCGGGCGGCGGGACAACGGATCTGACTAGGCGTCGGGCGCGCCGCTCCAGGGCGACACCGGCGACCCCATCATCCGTGTCGCCGGCTCCTTGAACTTCTCGGGGTCGCCTCCTTGGGCGGCTGGCGTGGGGAGGTCGAAGAAGCGAAGAAGGCGGGTGGTGGGCCGTCAAGTCGGAGTACGATGGCACTGACGCCTTCATAGTGTATTGACGGACCGCTGTCTCATCTTCCAGTTCTTCCTCCCGCGCCATCACCACCAACGCTCTCCTAGGCGATCACCGACATGTTCTCGTGGTGCCTTCTGCTGCTCGTACCTCGCCTAGGCGCTTCTTTTGCCCTTTTCACCTTCTTGTCGCATTTCCTGAGGAGAGGGACAAGAAAGGGATTACGGGCACCTTATCTCTTTTTTAGCTTGTAAGCCTACGGGCCTTAGTTAGATCTAAAACCTGCAATCCCCTTGCTCATTTATACATTCCGTATGATTTGTACTTGTATGGGGCATATTAATGAAAAAGGGGTCCTTGTCGGGTCCTTTGTGTGTGAGCCATGCCCATACCAAGGAACGAGTCCTTGTTATTTTCTGTATAAACAAAGTCTCCCGGCAACAAGCTTTGCCGCTCCCTTACTTCGTTCAGCTGCACTCATGTTTTTGGCAGAGGCAGTGATGAAATAGAGTTAGGCCCTATGCCTGTTTCTTTGTTGCCATAGCTGCAACCAGATTCTGCCCCAAGAAATAATTTCTTTGGTACAGGAAAAAAGGAGCACGGTAGCCTAGAAGCAAGACGAGGCTTCACACGCCCCTAGTTTCATACGGGAATGCAGGACAGGGGATGAAAAACTTATCTGGATCTGCGTCCCCCCCCCCGGCAGCGTTGGCTTGCCGGGCTCGGACCCTCATGTCTTCATCCCCCGGCAACCTTAGCTTGTCGGGGTCGGGGCGCCAGCTTGTTCTCCTCTTCTCCATATGGCTAAGCGGATATGCTCATGTATCCTGTGAACCATAAAAGGACGGAGAGGAACAAAGAGACGCAAACTCGACCTCTAAGCTAGGGGTTAGTCGCTGCTAAGCTCTATCAACCCTAACCAAGGAGGAGACTCGACCTAGCATGCATGCTATAACTCAGGGCGCCAACGCTTCATTTATTTATGATCAGGGTCTGCGCCTGGCTCTGTACAAAAGGTGGCCTGTCGGGGGGGCCGGCAGCCATGCCTTAAAGGTAAAACTTATGAAGATGCTCGATGTTCTAGGAGTTGCTCACTGGAATGGCATCTTAGGTCTCCAGGCGGACTGCGCCAGGCCTGGTGACTCGTGTTACCCGACAAGGGCCTTCCCACTTTAGCATCAACTTGTTGGAATTCTTGGCCTACTGAACATGCCAAAGAACAAGGTTGCCTTCCTCAAAGCTTCGGGCATGAACCTTCCAGCTATGGTAGCGGCGCAAGGCTTGCTGGTGGCGTGCTGCTCTCACAGCCACCCGAAGACGATCTTCCTCAAGGAGTGTCGTGTCATCTTGCTGCAATCGCTCTTGCTCAAGCTCATCATAAGCGAGCACTCGAGGTGACCCGTGTATGAGTTCTGTGGGGAGAACTGCCTTTGCCCATAGACCAGGGCAAAGGGTTTCTGGCCAGCGGCTCAACTTGGCATCGTTCTGATCGACCAAAGAACCGGCGACAACTCATCAATCCAGCGCCTTCCACTTTTGCGCAGCCTGTCAAAAGTCTTCATTCTCAAGCCTCGCAGAACTTCAGTATTTGCTCTCTCTGCTTGGCCGTTGCTTCGTGGGTGTGCCACGGAAGCAAAACAGACCTTGCTGCCGAGATCTTCAATGTACTGCATGAAGGCGTGGCTTGTGAACTATGTGTCGTTATCTGTGATGATCCTGTTGGGTACACCAAAACGGCAGACTAGCCCTTTGAAGAACTTGATGGCTGACTGTGTTGTCACCTTCCTCACGGCTTCCACCTCAGGCCACTTTGTGAACTTTTCGATTGCAACGTACAAGTACTCAAAGCCCGCGACGGCACGAGGGAAGGGGCCCAATATGTCGAGCCCCCAAACCGAGAAGGGCCAGGAGAGAGGGATGGTTTGAAGGGCTTGAGCTGGTTGATGAAGCTTCTTCAAATGGAACTGGCACGCTTCACACTTGGTTACTAGTGCCGTCGCATCCTGGAGGGCAGTGGGCCAAAATAAACCTTGCCGGAAAGCCTTGCCGGCAAGGGCCCTCGACCCTATGTGAGAGCCACATATGCCCCCATGTATCTCCGCGAACAACTCCAGTCCTTCCTCCTAGGCTATGCATTTTAGCTTGATGCCATTTCTCCTTTTTCTATACAGAACATCGTCAATGTACTGATACAGGGCAGACCGACGGGCCACTTTCTCTGCTTCTTCCTGCACCTCAAGAAGTTCCCCTGTCTAGAGGAATCAGACGGTATGTTGTGCCCATGTAGGATCCTGAGGCTCGACGGCAAGGACCAAAGGCATCTCCTCTGCCGCGCGGGATGCCGTCTCTATGGCCAGGGCTTGACGCCCTGCCGGAGTTGGTGGTCCCATGGCAGGCTCAGTGTCCCCGGCAGCATCCTTTCCGGCAGCTCCAGGGAGCTCGGTGGGAAAGTACTTGCCGGGGCCTGATTTCCTTCGCTTATTCTGCTCTGTTGATGGTTCCACGGATGGTTGAGTCAGCCGAAGCACAAAGGTACCTGGTTCCACAAGCAGTTTGAGGGCGGCGCGCTTCGACAGGTAGTCGGCGATCTTGTTCTCCACTCGGGGAACGTGCTCCGCCTGTATACCATCAAAACGCTCCTCCAGCTTCCTCACCTCATCCATGTAGGCCTCCATCAATGGACTTTGATAATCCTTATTAACTTGGCTGACGACGAGCTGTGAATCACCTCTGACAATGAGCTTTTTGACTCCGAGGTCTGCCGCGATCCTAAGGCTGGCGAGCAATCCCTCGTACTCGGCAGTGTTGTTTGTCGACATCTCCCTGGGAAAGTGCATCTGTATGACATACTTGAGGTGCTCTCTAGTGGGCGCGACAAGCAGCACACCAGCATCGGCGCCTTGCAGCGAGAAGGCCCCATCAAAGTACATGAGCCAACTGCAACTTGATTCCTTGCCGGGGAAAGTAGTCTCCTGGACCTCTTCGTCGGGCGTCGAGGTCCATTCCGCTATGAACTCCGCCAAGACTCTGCTCTGAATCGTCGAGGTGCTTTCAAACTTCAGACCGAAAATTGAGAGCTCCAAGGCCCAGTCCACAATCCTCCCTGTCGCATCTGGGTTATGCAATATCCGTTGCAACGGGAGGTGGGTGACAACAGTGATCTCGTGTGCTTGGAAGTAATGACGCAGCTTCCTCAAGGCCATGAGGAGGCCGAAGAGCAATTTTTGCACACCAGAATACCTGGTCCTAGCCCCCTGCAAGAGGGAGCTGACAAAGTAAATTGGGTGCTGCATCATCTTCTTCTTCTGCACCACTTCACCTAGTTGTGTGGGTTCTGTCTCGCTGGCATCAGACTCTGCCGGGTGCCACACCTTGCCCGGATCAAGTCCTGCCGGGGGAAGCCCTGGCTCGACACCCACCAGGTCTGCTGTCACTTCTGTCTTCTCATCAACCTCCCTCTGCGCCACTAGTGCGGCACTAACCACTTGATTCGTCGCCGCTAGATACAGCAGCAACGGCTCCTGTGGCTTAGGCGGGACCAGTATGGGCGTAGAGAAGAGGTACTTCTTCAAATCTTGCAGCGCTGCCTCGGCCTTTGGGGTCCACTCCAGTGGGCCTGCCTTTTTATAAATTTTGAAAAAGGGAAGGGCACGCTCAGCGGACTTGGATATAAATCTGATCATGGCGGCAATGCAACTAGTGAGCTGACGTACATCCTTGATCCGCTTAGGTGCCCCAATCTGCTCGATGGCCTTGATCTTGTCAAGATTTACCTCTATCCCGCGCTGTGATATGAAGAACCCGAGAAGCTTGCCGGAAGGCACGTCAAAAACACACTTCTCAGGGTTCAAATTGAGATTGATCTTGCGCAGGTTTGTGAATGTTTCCTCCAAATCCTGCACCAGTGTTGCCTTGTTCTTGGTTTTGACCACTATATCATCCATATAGGCCTCCACATTTCTATGAAGTTGGGGCTCAAAACCAATTTGGAACGCTCTTGCAAAAGTCGAGCCAGCACTCTTCAACCCGAAAGGCATCCACAAAAAGCAGTACGTACCACATGGGGTAATGAATGTCGTCTTCTCTTCATCTTCTTTTGACATGAAGATCTGATGATATCCGGAGTAGGCATCGAGGAAGGACAACAGGTCACAACCGGCCGTGGAGTCAACAATCTGGTCAATGCGCAGCAACGGGAAAGGGTCTTTTTGGACATGCCTTATTAATATCTGTGTAATCAATACACAGCCTCCACTTCCCATTCGCCTTGCGCACCACTACCGGATTGGCCAACCACGTCGGGTGGAGTACCCCCCTCACCAAGCCTGCTGCTTCTAGCTTTCTAATCTCTTCCATGATGAATTCTTGCCTTTCCAGAGCTTGCTTCCTGACCTTCTGCTTGATGGGCCGTGCATGAGGACAGCCAGCAAGATGGTGCTCAATCACTTCCCTGGGAACGCCGGGGATGTCGGAGGCTTGCCACGCAAACACATCAACATTCGCCCGCAGGAAAGCGACGAGCTCGCCTTCCTATTTGCTATCAAGGGAGGAACTTATGGTAAAAGCCCCTCCCGTGCCGTCCTCCTTGACGGGCACTTTCTTGGTCTCTGGTGGTGCATCTCTAGACCTCTTGCTCTTGCCGGTGGAGCTCTCTGGCACGTCCTCCGCGGGAGCACAGCACTCCAAAGAGGTGCGCTTGCCCGGGTGGGTAAGAGAGGTCTTATAGGTTATCTTGCCCCCCGGAGCTCCATCGGCAGGAGCGAGTGCCTTGGTGGCAGTCGCTGCAACTGCTTGCCGATAGAGTTGATCAGCGCAGATCAGTGCATCTTTCTTGTCAGAGGGGATGGTGATGATGGTCATCGGCCCGGGCATCTTCAGCGTATTATAGGCATAGTGCAACGCCGCCATAAACTTGGCTAGCACCGGGCGGCCGAGGATCCCGTTGTAGGGCAAGGGGATCTCGGCTACGTCGAAGACAATCCTCTCTATCATGTAATTCAGCTCACTTCCAAATGTCACGGGAAGCGTGACCTTTCCCTTTGGCTGGCTCCTTCCTGGGTTGACCCCTTGAAACATGCCCGTTTCCTCAAGGTCTCCCTCAGGAATCTGCAGCCTCTCGATCACGACTGGCGAGATTAGGTTCAGGCCGGCCCCGCCATCGACCAGCATCTTTGTCACCTTGAGGTTGCATATTGTTGGCGAGACCAACAACGGCAAGCACCTGACCGCTGTTGTGCGATCAGGGTGGTCCTCGGCATCGAAGATGATAGGCGTGCTGGACCACCTGAGTGGCTTTCGAGCGCCAACCGGTGGCTCCGCCGCTGCGATCTCACGCACCCACTGTTTGAGTTGGCAGTGAGAGGTATGCAATGAGGCGCCACCGTCGACGCACATGGCCTCTATAGCTTTCTGAAACTGATGGTCGTTGGACTCATCGTCCTCATCATGATCATCGTCTTCCTATTTCTTGTCACGGCCCCTGGCGGGCCTATCTTGCTAGTTACCCTTGCTGCGGCGGCCTCCTTGGTTGCCATGCTTCTTGCCGGGACCTCCGGCACCATCTTGCCCCTTCTCCTTGTCCCGTCGCTCGTACTCGGCTTTTTGCTTTTCAGCAAGCAGCTCGACTTGCCGGCAGTTCTGGAGGTCGTGGCCTTTGGTGCGGTGGATCTTACAGTACTGCTTGTCGGAGCTCCCCGGCTTGTCGGTAGCCACCAAGTCCCGGCAAGCGGCACACCCGGCAACTTCCTTGCCGGGGTCGCATACCTTGGCCTTCTTGGTAGCACCGGTGTCGTCGGACCCCTCGACGGCAAGCACTGTCTTGCCCTTGCGCTTCCTATTGCGATGTCGCCCCTTCTTTGTCGGAGCGGTGGTGTCACTTGTGGAGTCGGTTTCCATGCCGGTGTCCTTGTCGGGGTATTTCCTCCCCACCTTTGCTCGGGCACACCTGTCGGCCAGAATGTAGAGTTGGGCCACGTCTCTGACCTTCTTCATTTCCAGCTCTTCACACATCTTGCAATTGCGAACATTCTGGTGAAATGCACTAATCACGGCGGCAGGATGAACGTCTGGGATGTTGTATTGCACCCGGCTGAACCTCTGGATGTACTTGTGCAGGCTTTCTCCTTCCTACTCAGGAATGATGTGCAAATAACTCGCCTGGCCACGAGCCTGATGGCCTCCGGTAAAGGCGCCAACAAACTCATGGCACAGGTCTAACCAAGAAGAAATGGAATCTGCCGGCAAGTGCATCAACCATGACATGACGTTGGGCTTAAGTGCCAACGGGAAATAATTTGCAAGCACCTTGTCGTCGCGTGCCCCAGCAGCCTGCATCGCGATGGTGTAGATGTTGAGGAACTCCGACGGGTGGGTCTTACCGTTGTACTTCTCACCCACATCAGGCTTGAACATGCGGTGGGAAGGCCACTGGAACTGCCACAACTCACAGGTAAAAGCCGGACAACCCACCTCATAAGGTAGGCCACCGTAGCCTCCCAGAGCCGGGTGGTCCACAGCGGGTCCCGCCCACCTATCTGATTGGTGGCGCGTATCGCGCCGGCGCTCGATAGTGGTTCGAGCATCTTCATGAACTCATTCCTAAAGAACTTGGCGTTGATCGCGACGGGTCTGTGGGCCGGATGATGCTACTGACATGTTGTCATGAGCGTCATCATGACGGACCGATGCTCGCGGTGGCTGGTGTGGGGGAGGAGAGTGCATTGTGGCAGCATCTCCCCCAGCCCCTGCTCTGCTGGGACGTGGTGGCTCTACGGAGCATCGGTCCATGGGCGCCGCTGGTCGCGGCTCGTCCCTGTTGGTGATGCTGACGAGACTCCGGATGGTGGCTCTCCACTCGTCAAGCTTCTCCGCGGCGGGACTGAAATCAAGGAGCAGTTGCGCACGCGCCAAAGCTTCTGCAGGTGTGGGAGGTGGCGAAAGCTGCGTGGACCGTGACGCGCTCTGACCTCTGACCACGTCAGAGGGAGATCTATCATGGTCCTACGGCCGCACGCCGTTCCCTCCAGCGCTCTGGCGCGCATGCTGGCCCTCTCCGTCCCGCGAATGGTGCGCGGGGCTCTTCCCAAGGTGGCGCCCAGGATCCTCAACATGGAGACGTTGCTCGTCTCGTGCAACTTGAGAGCAATGCGCAGTGGGCGCCAGCATGGGTGTCTTGGAGGTCGTCGTGCCACCAGCTGGTGGTACAGCGATGGTTGTGGAGGGCCTCGCGCCGCCTGCGAGGGGTGCAACTCCATCTCTGGATCCGGCGATGTGCGGCCCATCGCTCTGTTCACGAGTGGTACCGCTCGCCAGGGCTTGGCTGCCAGAGCAACAAGGGTGTTCACGGGCCGCACCTCAGGTCCTCTCCGCGACGGGCCCGCTCCGTGCCTGCACTGGTGCGGACGGCCTGGCTCTTGACGAGCCGATCGCCATCGTCGTCTTCTTCTTGGGAGCCATGGCGATGAAGAACTACTGAAACAACTCCCGAACCAGATTCTCTCAACTGGCGCCCCCTTCCCCTACCTGGCGCGCCAAAGATGTCGGTGGAAACCACACCTATGGGATTAAAACATGATCCCTACTACGGTTGCGGGGCGCGGGATTGAGAGGAGAGCAAGATCGGAGGCCAATTCAGTGCACGCAGGGCGTTTACCCAGGTTCGGGCGCGTCGTGCGTAATACCCTACTCCTGCCTAAGATCTCTATTTGAGTGTTCTTGTTCTGGAGCTAGCTACAACAAGCGTAACTTGTCCAAAGATCTGAATCCTTCTCCCGGATGCCTTGGGCCTCCTTTTATATGCAAGGGGATTGCCACATTGGCACCAGGAGGTGGCACCGGGGTACTGTGTTTAAGCCTATCGATAGCCGTATGGGACAACGCACATTAAATGTGAACCCACGTCCTGTCCGCTGCTGCTCTTCCCTGCTTGACACCCGCCCGAGCCAGCAAGGCATGCGGCGCCATGTAGACTAGCAGGAAGCTGAGGTGGCGCCATTTAGGCTGGCAGGTAGCTGACGTGGCATGGCGGTAGGGCCTTCATGGAGATTTGCATGCAACCACATAGGCATGCGCTGAGTTGGCCCAGAAGCCCCCAGTTGACACGCAGGTGCCTGCCCAGCTGGTGGGCTGGCAGCTGCATAGGGAACGGGGGCGGTATCGTGGCAGGCGCGGGCCTGGCGTAGATGTCATAGATGTCCTCGGCAAGGGTCTTGCCGCGGCGTCGTAGTCGTCCCCGGCAAGGACACTGCTGGAGGTCTTGTGTGCCTTTTTGGCAAGGATCTTGCCGAGGTTCGTCGCCGTCTATTCCTTCTCTGATTTGGAGTGTCTTTTGTCTTCACAAAGATCTGCATGCCACCACAGAAGTGCCCCCCCCCCCGAGCCCTGGTTCCAATGAGGTTGGAGAACTTGGGCTCAAGGGTGGTGCGCCCTGCTGGTGTGGGGCTGGGCAAGTTGCCCCGGCAAGGCTCTTGTCGGGGCTGTGGATCCTGCCCCGGGGAGAATCGCCTTGTCCTCTTGGTCTTTTGGTCTTGGCGCAACGTTGATTGTTTCTGTGGCTCCGTCCCTCCCCCTCGCCCTGCTTAGTGTGGTCGTGGCCATGCGGCTTCGACTGCCCGTGCACTTAGTAAGGGGTACAAAGTAGTGCCCCTATTTTAGTACACTGACAGATACTACTTGTGCGTCCAAAAACCCTTGAACCAAGTTTCTTCCATGAGTGTCCACCATATCTACCTACATGCGGTATTTACATGTTGTTCCAAGTAAATTTGCATGTGCCAAACTCTAAACCTTTGAATAATAATCTGTTTTGTATGCCCGAACCGCTCATGTAGCAACTAGGGGCTATCGGGTTCTTCCATGCTAGGTAGGTTATTCTCACAACGAGTGGACTCCGCTCATCATTCACGAGAAAATGGCTAGTAACCGGGATGCCCAGTTCCATGCTCAAACCAAATCAAATATAATTGCAAACAAAACTCCCCCAGGATTGTTGATAGTTGGACGGTACCCGTTGTTTCGGACCAGCCTTGGAATGTGCTTGTTGCTGGTGGGGGAGTAAAAACTTTACCATTCTGTTTGGGAACTGCCTATAATGTGTCTAGCATGGAAGATAGTGAGAACTCTTGGTTGTTATGTTGACAATGAAAGCATACCTCTCAAAATTATTTTCATCTCTGTTTTAAAAGCTTCGAGCTCTGGCACCTCTACAAATCCCTGCTTCCCTCTGTGAAGGGCCTATCTTTTACTTTTATGCAAGAGTCAGTAGTATTCCTTCTCATTCTAACCTACTCTTTAGTTGGCAAGCATCATGTGGTGGGGAAATTTCTAAGCATATATGGCCATTCAAATATATTTGATCATGAATTATTATTGTTGACAGTTATCTATATGATAACTAAGTAGGGAGGCGAAACATTAAGCCCCTATCATTCTTTGTGATCAATGGATGCTATGTGTTCTAAAAATATGATTTGAGTGGTAGCAATCATGGAAGATTATATGATAGTTGAGTATGTGGGATTTGCTAAATCAAAGCTCTTATATAGACCCTTCCTGAAAATAAGATGAATTGCAATTGTTTGATGACAGAGAACATAGTTTGTTAGTTTTCAAGAAAGTTTATGGTCTATGCTTTAACATGTGAATAGCTTGTTACTTGATCATCAGAAGCTTTATGATATGAGCTACTGTTATGATGTATAATGATGCTAGAAAAAGTGACTGAAATTATCATTGATCAAACTTTTGCACTTGCTAGCATTCACACTTCATAAATGAAAGTGCAACTAGCCCTAGGTGGTTTTGGTAATTCCTAACAACATATAGCCCATTGAGCTAACATTATTCCAAGATGAACATTTCAGGAAAAGCTCAATGAATGGCATGGCATGGATGAGGAAAGTGGATCCCTCAAAATACTAAGGATAAAAGGATTGGCTCAAGCTCAAAAGCTCAAGACTCTACATTTTACATTTTAGTGATCCAAGATCACATTGATCTATAGGAAAAGCCAATACTATCAAGGAGGGACGAGGTGTTGTTTAATGAGTTTTTTGCTCCACGGTGCTTAGTGATATGCTCCAAAAACCCTCAACTACCTTCTCATATCCACATATGACCTAAACCTAAAGTCAAACTCGGCCCCACCAATTCTTTCTATCCGGCGCCACCGAGTTCAGATTTCATAGCCACTGCCACAAACCCTAGGCAAACCGGTCTCACCGATAGGGATCTCGATCTCATCGAGATGGGATTGTAATCTGTTTGTTTCCCTTCGTAACGTTTCGGTACCACCGAGATGAGCGATTGGTCCCACCGAGATTGCAATGTAAACTCTCTATTTCCTTTTCGTAACATTTCGGTCCCACTGAAATGAGCGAACCGGTCCCACCGAGTTTACCTGACCAACTCTCTGGTTAGCTTATTACCAAAATCGGTCTCACCGAGTTTGTGTAACCGGTCTCACCGAGATTACGTTATGCCCTAACCCTAAACATATCGGTCCTACCGAGTTGCATGTCGGTCCCACTGAAAATCCTAACGGTCACTAGGTTTACTAAATTGGTCTGACTGAGTTTGTTGATTCGGTCCCACCGAGATTGGTAAATTGTGTGTAATGGTTAGATTTTGTGTGGAGGCTATATATACCCCTCCACCTCCTCTTCATTTCTGGAGAGAGCCATCAGAACGAACCTACACTTCCAACTTACCATTTTCTGAGAGAGAACCACCTACTCATGTGTTGAGGCCAAGATATTCCATTCCTACCGTATGAATCTTGATCTCTAGCCTTCCCCAAGTTGCTTTCCACTCAAATCTTCTTTCCACCAAGTCCAAATCCTGTGAGAGAGAGTTGAGTGTTGGCGACACTATCATTTGAAGCACAAGAGCAAGGATTTCATCATCAACACACCATTTGTTACTTCTTGGAGAGTGGTGTCTCCTAGATTGGCTAGGTGTCACTTGGGAGCCTCCGACAAGATTGTGGAGTTGAACCAAGGAGTTTGTAAGGGCATGGAGATTGCCTACTTCGTGAAGATCTACCACTAGTGAGGCAAGTCCTTCTTGGGCGGCGGCCATGGTGGGATATACAAGGTTGCTTCTTCGTGAACCCTTCATGGGTGGAGCCCTCCGTGGACTCGTGCAACCGTTACCCTTCGTGGGTTGAAGTCTCCATCAACATGGATGTACGATAGCACCACCTATCGGAACCATGGCTCAAAAATCACCGTGTCTCCAAATTGCGTTTGAATTCTCCAAACCCTTCCCCTTTACATTCTTGCAAGTTGCATGCTTTACTTTCCGCTGCTCATATACTCTTTGCATGCTTGCTTGAATTGTGTAAAGATTGCTTGACTTGTGCTAAGATAGCTAAAATCTACCAAAGACTAAAATTGGGAAAAGGTTAACTCTTTATTTGGTCAAGTAGTCTAATCACCCCCCCTCTAGAAATACTTCTGATCCTACAATATATCATTTCTTTTATCATTTAGCTACTCGAGGACGAACATGAGTTAAGCTTGGGGATGTTGATATGTCTCCAACGTATCTATAATTTATAAAGTATTCATGCTATTATATTATCCATTTTGGATGTTTTCTATGCATTTATATGTTATTTTATATTATTTTTGGGACTAACCTATTAACCTACACTGGTACGCATCGGTGCTATATAAACGGTTTTAAACCTCTTTCCGCGACGACATTTGGAACCGTTGCCTAGTGAGTGTGGGCGATTAGGGGGTCCTTCCCACACGACCTAGAAACCGTCGGGGATATGCCCTCCTGGCACACACACTCGGCAAAATGAGGTCGTGTGCGACCGGCGAGTGAGAAAATACGGTTATACGTATAGTAGTGCTCAAAAAAATACAATTATACAGGCGAAATCATTTCCGGTCGTAAGTACATCCCACACAGTCAGTCCCAATGAAACATTTCCGTTCGTATATACATCCCACACAGTCGCTGCAAGGAAACGTTTCCATTTGTACGTACATCACACACAATTTTCCCCGTTAAATCGTTTGTGATGGCGTTCCAATCGCACACAATATTAAAAAATTTATCGTTTGTGTTATTAAATGCATCACACACGATGCATAGAAGAAACTGTGTGGCAAAGGTTGTCCATCACACATAGTTTTACGCGGTACACATAGTTTTACGCGGTAAACGTTTACGCAAGGTGGCCTAACGCAAACAGTTTTGAAGAGAATGTCATGTGTGATTGTTCATCGATCCAACGCAGTTTATTCCTAGAAAATGTGTGCGTTGCCTTAGGTCATCGCCCACGGTATTTTCTCAATAACTATTTGCAATAGTAAAAACCAATTAGTAGGATAATTCGCCCTATTATTAATAATCCATTTATTAATCTAATTGACATTCATATTAAACACATAATATATTTCATTCCCGTATTAAGGAAGTAGGATTTCATAACTGAAATACATCAGAGTAAAACATGATATAGCTTCAGCACTCAGCTATCCCATTACACAACTGCACTAGCACCAAGTTTCACATGCAACATCTAGAACCTTTCGAAATTAGCATCATAGATGTAATATAGACAGATGCATCTCATCAGGAAAACTGCTCAAGCGCAAGGCGAATATTGAGCCTTCATTGATGTTGAAGGTCTTTGCAACTTTAGGCCGGTGCATGTGGATGATTGACCGTCCATCCTTCGTCCTCTTCAGGAACACTTCAATATTGAACCATGGCTGTTGTATGAATACCTTCCTCACCTCCTGTCCATGCAGGTGGTTTGAGAGGTAATACTCAGTGAACTGTTTTGGAAAGGCCTGAAAACAAGGGTCTGCGTAAATATCTTCTCTATATTGGAAATGGGGCAAAGGAATAAAAAAGACAAGGTATAATAGTTAGTACCATCCTGTAGTGAACTGATGTCTTCTTCGTTGTGCAGACAAAGATCTTGTTGTTTTTTGTCGCTAATTTCTTTATCCTGGTAATCTTTCTAAATTTATTGACTTGACTGATATTTATGGACAACTCATTTCCCCATATGCAAAAAGGGTCAAAAAGTGGATCAAAACCTCTGACAGCAGGACCTACATGTGCAAGACCAAATTGTTTAAAACCTAAGTATTAGAATGGTTCCTGCAATTGCACAATAATGTTGCTATTAGACAAAGGACCATGCATGTGCAAACCTCGATTGTAAACCTCAGTGCTTCCCATTGCTTCCCTGGAACACATATAAGTTAGTTAGTGATCAGGTTAAGTGAGGGTCCGCATGCTATTAGTAAAATATGTTGATGAAAAATAAGCACATTGCAGATCCATCAGATTAATTCAAGCCACACGGAAAACCCGTTTATCCAAACCAAGCATCATTAAGAACTAGGAAATATAGCAATTGTATATGTTCCCCATGTATTAAGTGCAGCGAAATTCGATTATTCCTCACATACACAACAATACAAAATTCTACCCACGAAAATTAGACATTGCATTGCAGAATTGAACCAAGTAGTTAACTAAACACCACAACAAATGAACCAAACATTAACTGAGCACCACATTGCACAATATAACATACTCCTAATAGAAGATTAGACAGTTAACCAAACCAAGCATGCTTAACAACTTGGAAATTGTAGCAATTGTATTTGTTTGTCATGTATTTTTAGTATAGCCAAATTCAATTTATTTCTCACATGGTATGCAATAACAGAATGCACCCACAACAATTGAACATCGCATTGCAAAATGGAACCAAACAGTTAACTAAACACTACAACAAATGAACTAAACATTACCTGAGCACCACATTGCACAATGTATAACATACTAGAAGATCAAATAGTTAACCAAACCAAGCATGCTTGACAACTTGGAAATATAGCAATTGGATTTGTTTCTCATGTATTTTCTAAAGAAAAAATGATTTATTTCTCACATGGAAGACAATACAAAATTGCACCCTGAAGAATTGAACATCACATTTGCAGAAGTGAACCAAACAGTTAACTGAACATCACAACTAATTAACCAAACAGTTAATAAGTGAGCACCACATTGCACGACATATAGAACATATAGACTAGAGCAACAGATTGCATGGTAAAAATAGATAGCACAATTCACTAGAATTTGTTAAGGAAAGGAAGGAGCGGCACACGCAACGGGTAAACCAAGCATGCTTAACCGGCGTAGCTAGCAAATGGCAAGGTGCTCCTCCAAGATCTAGGGGTCGTCATGAATGGAAGCCATCGCAACCTTATCCACGTGTGCGGCCGTGATTTGCTTCTCCGCTGCCAAATGCTCCTTGAGATCCTGGCAATATTGCGTGCACCATGGCTTAGGACGGCACTTATTTTGTGGAAGGGTCATTGGTTTTGGTGGAAGGTGTCGCTCTCGCGCAGGCGGTTGGGGCATGTGGGATGTGGAAGGAGGAGGAGGATGGGGGTCGGGTGTGGACTACCTGCCTGGATAGGCGAGGCCAAGCAGCGTGAAGGAGGGTCGCCGGCGTGGCGGCCGCGCTGCAAGCAAGAAGTAAAGGTTTCAACTTGGAAAGAATGGCGGAAACAGGGGAAATGTAGGTTTTGGTAAGGGGGAGGGGGCGGGGAGGTAGATATTTCCGCGGAAGCAAAAAAATTGGAATCGCTTCAGCGAAAAAACTGGCACGGAAAGTGTCATCAGACATGGTCCCTTATTCAGAACTGTGTATGATATGTGAACATCACAAACGATTCAGATATCTTAACCCGTGTGCGATAAGTTTGAACGTCAAAAATTTTGGTTCGAGTTTCCCTAGTTACAGTGCTTATCCACATCATTGCATAATTTGGGTACACAAAGGAGACTACAGCACACCCACACTTCTTAATCAAGCAAGTTCAGCAATTAAATAGAGCTAGTTGGCGTAAACATTACTCTAACAAATTAAATACCGGCTCTCTTAATTAAACAAAACAAAGAGTACTACTACTGCTGGTGCTCGTCGATCTCCGTCGCCTCCTCCATGTCCAGCTCGCGCCCGACGATCAACTGGGGAAGGGGCTCCATGGCATCCATCACACCATACTCGACAAGCATCTTGCCATCCGCGTTTGCCATCTCTTTGGAAAAGGCCACCACGAGCTAGGTGTGGGCGGCCGCCATCTGGGCTTTGACGGGCTCCATCGGGGCAAGTTATGCCACGTGGGAATGGACGGCTACTCGAACTCTCTCGGCGATTGCCAACTCTTCGGTCGTGGGTTGCTGACCGTTGTCGAAGAATCTTCTCTCGATTTGTGCGGTGACCGCCACGAGCTGGGCGTGGGCGGCCTCGACATGGTCCTGGGCGACCTCCATCAGGGCTAAGGCCGCCGCTACGGAACAGACAGCTGTTGTGCCGCTCTCGCCAGTTGTTATCCCCGGGGCAGATGTTGCTGCCACCGCCTGAGAAGCAACAGCAGCTGTTTGGGCTGCCTTGGCCACCCGGTCGCAAATTCTGGACGCCCTCGCGAAGCTTGTTAGCATGTACCTGGCATCTGCGGTTGCACTCTCGCCAGAGTGGGCCGCCAAAGTTGCCCTCAGGACGCGGGTCCATGTCCCCATCTTTCACCGGTGATGATTGAACAGTGAAATGATATTTGGGAAGCGAGCTAGTGTGCTTGACACGCCGGCTGTGGACTATAGCCGATGAACCATCTTGTGTAAGCCATAGGCGTACTATACACCTATTGTGCTCCAGGATATTTTGTACTGCATCTCACACGGTTGGTGATAATAAACTATGTGGGATCTACTTGATTTGAATTACATAATGGGGTCACAGCTGCAAAGGATGGTGTTTGAATTGCTACAACTTCTATCTGTAGTGTGCATGCAACTATAGGTGTGTCATCAAAAAATTGGAATTATTCAGGGTTCGTTTGGACATTTTTATACAGTAACTTGGTTTTCTAGGCATTTCAGGTCCACAATTCAAAATTAAACCACATGCACATGCTCCAGTGCACCAAAATGGGTTGTAAAATGATATATGTGTCCATGGGTTGATGCTTACGTCCCATTCAAGAAATAGGGATGACTTCAAACACCACGGCACCGTGGCTCTCCGGCGAATGTTGAGGTGCTTGATTTTGTAATTCTAGTAAATACAAAACTCGTCTGAAATTCATGAACCTTGGTGTCGGTGTCAAAACCGGCGGATCTCGGGTAGGGGGTCCCGAACTGTGCGTCTAGGCGGATGGTAACAGGAGACAAGGGACACGATGTTTTTACCCAGGTTCGGGCCCTCTCGATGGAGGTAAAACCCTACTCCTGGTTGATTAATATTGATGATATGGGTAGTACAAGAGTTGATCTACCACGAGATCAGAGAGGCTAAACCCTAGAAGCTAGCCTATGGTATGATTGTTGTTCGTCCTACGGACTAAACCCCTCCGGTTTATATAGACACCGGAGAGGGCTAGGGTTACATAGAGTCGGTAACAATGGGAGGAGATCTTCATATCATATCGCCAAGCTTGCCTTCCACGCCAAGGAAAGTCCTATCCGGACACGGGACGAGGTCTTCAATCTTGTGTCTTCATAGTCCGGGAGTCCGGCCAAAGGTCATAGTCCGGCCATCCGGACACCCCCTAATCCAGGACTCCCTCAGTAGCCCCTGAACCAGGCTTCAATGACGACGATTCCGGCGCGCAAATTGTCTTCGGCATTGCAAGGTGGGTTCCTCCTCCGAATACTTCATAGAAGATGTTGAACACAAGGATAGTGCCCGGCTCTGCAAAATAAGTTCCACATACCACCGTAGAGAGAATAATATTTGCACCAATCTAATATGTTGACGTATTCCGCAGCGTGACATCATGCCACGGCCAGGCTTTTATTCGAATCGTTTTACTGTTCCACCTCAGCGCGTTTAGTGAGACGGTTTCCTTGGCACGTCTTGTCAAAGCAGAGATCGTGTCCCCTTATTCCGGGATTCTCATCAATACGGGCGTGGGTAACCCAACCACGCCATTAACCGCGGCGCTTGGGAGATAAGCGAGTTTTATTAGGCTGGTGGGGGCTTGTAGTTTTGGCCGCCCATATAAGGGGATAAGGATCTACCCTTTCCATTTACGCCTTCTTCCTCCTTTGCTTATCCATCCCTGCGCACTCGAGCTCCAGCGCCCAAGTCCGCACTTCCCACCTCAACCTTCTCCAATCACGTCCGGAGCGGGAAGTAGATGGATGCAAGGTAGTCGGAGTCAGGATTCGAAGTCGGATCGATTTTCCTTAGACAGAATCGAGTCGTAGTATCGAGTCGTGGAATCGAGGATTCTACAGGATTTTCTCAAATAAGATATTTTGAATCCACGCCAGAAATGTATATGGGTCCTATAGAGTTTTAACACTAAATATGGAGAAAAACGTATACATCAATGCTAGTTGCAATCCACTTCTTTTCATGGCTATCCTGCAATCTAGCTTGCATGTATGGAACACATATGAGAAGGAAATATATAGAACATTTAAATCTTCCATGCATGAAATTTACTTAGGATGTTTTTTAGGAGTTTGTGAATAGTCAATCACTTGTATACCTAACCAGTAGTGTTGAACCTTGAAGGATCTATCTCTCCTTATTCGATCAATCTTGAGGCATCCTCCTTCTCATGCCAATTCCATCCGTTGACAAGCCTGATCCTTAGTTTGATCTATGGTTTATGAGAGCCACATAAAAGATGTTCGCGGCTGAGCGTTTGGGCTTGGGAGGGGAATAAAAAGGTGAGACATGTGAAAAAGGGTTTGAATGATGGCATAGTATTCTGCTACAACTTAACAAATGGCTTAGATAATTTAGTAGAATCGGACATAGTCCATAGTATAGTCGGGATTCTGCAGTTTTGTACAGGATTCTATGACTTGGATCGCGACTCAACATGGACTCTATCTGATCCGGATTCATAGTGGGAGTTGGATCGACATGCTTCCGTAGGGTCGTGAAGTCGTAGGATTCTAGCAGTCGAGTCGGGATTCTGACTACCTTGGATGGATGGCCTCCTCCGTCACGGAGGGACAAATCAAAAAGTTGAGGAAGGCCGGATACTTGTCTGACGACATCGCGCACCGGCTTCCAGATGAGGGGCAACTCATCCCCACCCCCAGGCCCGATGAGAGGGTCGTATTTCTCCCCCATTTCCTCCGTGGACTGGGCTTTCCTCTTCACCCGTTCATCCGGGGGCTCATGTTCTACTATGGCCTGGACTTCCACGATCTGGCCCCAAACTTCATCCTCAACATCTCGGTGCTCATCGTCGTGTGCGAGGCCTTCCTCCGCATCTAGCCTCACTTTGGCCTATGGCTGAAGATCTTCAGCGTCAAGCCGAAGGTAGTGGGCGGCCGCCAAGCAGAGTGCGGAGGCGCCATGGTGGGCAAGATAGCCAACGTTACATGGCTCAAGGGCGCCTTCGTAGAGACCATCAAAGGGTGGAAATCGGGGTAGTTCTATATCACTGAGCCGCGTGACCCTAAATGGGTAGCGGCCTCCGAATTCCGATCCGGCATCCCCACACGGCTCACATCTTGGCAGGAGACGGGCCTGTTGTGGGGTAACTCGGCAGAAGTGACCGGACTTCAAACCTGAATCAAGGACCTAATTGGCAGGAAGGTAAAACTTGTCACCGTAGTCCAGGTCATGCTCTTCCGCCGGATTCTCCCGTGTCAACGATGGGCTTTCAACTTGTGGGAGTTCGACCCGACCCAACACCAGACTCTGTCCCGACTCTTTGACACAAAGCACGAGGATTCCTGGAAGGTGCTATTCAAGAGCTCCGAGGTTTCCCATCCCGTCACCGAGGATCGCGGATTCTGCGCCAAGCGCCAAGCCAGCGCGGTGAGTTTAATTTTTCCATTATGGGGTATTTGTTTTCCATAGATTTGATTCTATGCGGGATCTAAACCCCCATCCCTTTAATCAGGATTGGCAGAAGAAGGCCGGACAGATCGACTGTCTGGCTCCTTTGCCCGAAGACCCAGCGGATGCTCGCTTAACGAAGCTGCTGGTTCCGGCACCTCACGTGGTGCCGGAGAAGAAGGCCAAAAAGAAGGCCACGGGGACTCGAAAGAGTTCCCGACGCCTGGTGCTGTCGGATTCATCACCCGACAACCCCGAAGCACCCTCCGCCTCTGAAGACGAGGAGGAGGAAGAAGAAGAAGCCTCTCCCCCTCAAGCGGGGGGAGGGAAGAAAAGGAAGGCCGCCCCAACTAGGGAGGCCGGAGGGCCCGAGAAGGGGAGGACCCTTCTGCCGGACTACGCCTCCAATGCCGAACACGGCGGGGAGGAATGGCCATCCAGGGTCAAGCCCCTGGCAAAATCGTAAGTATCCGGACACCCGAATAATTTACGGTGCTCCTCTATTTATGGTACCTTCTGACGCCGAATTCAATTATGCAGTCCGCCCAAGGCTCAGCTTGGTGATTCGACGAGCGGCTCCCTGGATTCGTCGGACGTGAATAGCGCTTCACTCCTGACGGCCTCCTCTCCTCTCCCTACGGACGACGCCGAGGTGGAGTCCCAAGAGGGACTGAACCAGGAGGAGGTGGTCCTGGAGGCGCCGCAAGGCGACCTCCCGGACTCCAGGCCCAAAGGGGATAAAGCCCCAGAGGGATCTGAGTCCGGCCCGGGGCCGGACACTGCTCCGGAACCATCAACGGTTCCGGAAACCGGTAGGCGGCGCCTTCATAAGAAGGGCAAGCCTATGACGCCGGCGACCTCCGTCCAACCGGAGGCGCCGGACAATTTGCTGGAGGTGCTTAAAAGCGCCTCCATCGACGAGGAGCACAGCACTGTTATGAGTGCGGTGATTCAGAAGGTTCAGTCCGCCAAGAGCGGGTTGACAGAAGCCTGTACAAGCCTGTTAACGGGCTTTGAGGTATGTATTCAAAACATATAAAAATGTTACCGCATAGACAGTAGCCCCTGATGCTCAGTTTGGCGTTCGGAAAGAAAAGCCGAGCTGAGGTTCTAAAAAGATATACGCAGGAGTCTAACATAAATATGTCAATATGGGAATGCAGGCTGCGCTACTGACCTCTGCCGCACTGACTGTGGAGGTCAATGCATTGAAGGAGAGTCTCGAGCGGTCCGAGAACGAGCTCGACCGTGCCAAGAAGCAGCTCGAGGACAAGGAGGGTATGTAATATCGCATGTAAATGTATATAGAAATACTTGGTTGCAAATAAAGACAGGACCAACGTAAATGTTGCAGGGGCCACGACCGAGGTGGCGACCCTGAAGGAAGCAGTATCCAAGGCCGAAAATAGTGCAGCCTTGGAGCGCTCCGAGCGAGAGAAGCAGGAGACGCGGGGGGCGGAGGTGCGGCAAGAGCTCCAGGCGCTCATGGAGAAACATGAGGGTTTGGAGCGTGACTCGAAGACTCGAGAGTCCGAGCTCGCCCTGGCTCTTGAGAGTGCCAAGACCGCTAAGGCCGAAGCCAGAAGGCCCTCCAGGAGATCGAGGCGATGAAGAAGATAGTGGCGGGTAAGGCATTCTTTATGCAAAGCAAGAATATAAAAGTAAATTATCTGTTACTTACCCGAATCCGGAGCTCTCCAAGAGCGTTCGCCGATCTGCCCCGTAGTGTGTCTGATGCTGCCGCATTCTACTGAGCCGAGGAGCGGAGCTCGACGGAAAAGGTGGTCTGGTCTCAATATGCTGAGGGCGGACATCCGGTGCCCCTGAGCGACCAGCTGAAGCAGCTAGTCGAACTCCACAAGGTGGCCGAACAGGCCATGAAGGGCCTCATAGTTCGGTTGTGGCCTAGAGAAGCCATGCCTGGGAGTTACTTTGGTCTGGTGCGGCGGCTGGTGGACACTTGTCCGTGGATTGAGGTCATCAAGCGCTCCTTCTATATCAAAGGTGCCCGTCGGGCCCTTGCCCGTGCTAAAGTGCACTGGGGCAAGCTGGACGCTGAGAAGCTTTTGACGGACGCGCCACCGCTGGGCAAGGAGTATCGCACGCCCGAGATGTATTATAAGGGCGTCCTGAAGGGTGCCCGCCTTGTAGTGGGTGAATGCTCCAAAGATGTATTTTTTGAGTAGACTCGCATCTGTTATCCTGTACGCTGAAAACTTTGTTCATATGCGTTAAGCAACGCTTGTTAATTTAAAATATTACCTTCTGTGCGGCCGTTTATCAAATCTAAGAGATGCAAGTCGACGGCTTCTACCCCCATGCCACGAGTGCTGGGTGTTCGGGATAAACCTGAGCGCTCTTGTTCCCATTCTTGGGTCCATCTAGGGAGGCGCTCAGCACAACGAACCAGGCCATCGGACTTATAATGCTTTATCACTCTCACTTAGCCATAGAATTCTATAATTTTAAATTTCGGCGAAGCCCCTAGTATTCGAAAGACCGAGTTCGGGGCGCTATCCACGCCTAGGCCGGATAAGTCCGGCTCCTCGCTCTAAGCGGCATAACTCTTTAAGGACTCGAAAAACCTCGCGAACAGCGACCGGTCTCTCGCACTATCATGACGGTCAGTTTTAGCTTTCTCTACTGAGGTGTTAACCCAGCTCAACTGGGACACAATCGCAGTAGTTCTCCCAGCGCTACCTTAGCCAACATTGCGGAACGTAAGGTACCAAAACATGGGAGCCGGGCAGACCCAACTATTGACCCAAGACATGATTCGGAGCCGATGCATATAGTGCTATAAGTTCGGGGTGACGCACTCGTGAGAGTGTTCGGTCTTCTCACACCATGTTATGGGGTGCTTAAGCCCCTGGTGTATTGGCCGTACCAAAGTGTACGGTTGCATAATGTCATGACTGAACATATTTGTATAAAAAATAGATGAATACAATAATAGATAAGGGTTATGTTTTGTTTATTAAAAACGGGCTGCTATGAAAGCAGAATGATACAAATGGTGCGATAAACAAGGGATGGGATTATTTGACATATCCCCCTCCAGGGGTAAGGTGTGGGACTTTAAGTAAAACAGGTATTTAGCTCGTTATAGAGACCACCTGGACATTTGACGTGGCTTGTTCTCTCCCTGGCTGTTGCATCGTGTGTTCGGCGAGTGTATTGCCGGACAGGCCTTCCGAATAGTTGGGTCCTGAAAGTATATATAAAAAAGAAACGGCGGAATGGGGAGCCCCTTAGTGCGGTTGAGCCGCATTCTGGGCGTGCCGTAGTTGTGCCCCTCCCCTTATGCCCATGGTATTTCCAAAGCGTAATTATGTACGCGTGGTACCGATATCACCATCTGGCGAGGGCTGGGGTTGGGGCCGCACTGCTATGCTTGCTCGGAACGTGCCAGCCGGCTTTGTTGTAGGTTACTTCGGGCTCGCTTGACATTGTCCGGACGTTTAACACCTGGATTGGAGAATTGCCTTGAGAGGCTACTCTGTACTTCCGCCGCCAGGGCCGCCGTGTGCTCCTCCGTTCAGAGAGAGCGTTTGGTGTTTCCATTTACCGTGATAACTCCGCGAGGGCCTGGCATCTTGAGCTTGATATATGCATAGTGCGGCACTGCTTTGAATTTTGCAAATGCGGTTCGTCCGAGCAGGGCGTGATAGCCACTACGGAATGGGACTATGTCGAAGATTAACTCTTCGCTTCGGAAATTATCCGGGGATCTGAAGACCACTTCGAGTGTGACCGATCCTGTACAGCTGGCTTCTACACCTGGTATGACGCCTTTAAAGGTTGTATTTGTGGGTTTAATCCTTGAGGGATCTATACCCATTTTTCGCACTGTATCCTGATAAAGCAGGTTCAGGCTGCTACCGCCGTCCATGAGGTGAAATCCGTCAATGATTGGGTCTAGGACCAATGCGGCGAATCCGCCGTGACGAATGCTAGTGGGGTGGTCCCTTCGATCAAAAGTGATCGGGCAGGAGGACCATGGGTTGAACTTTGGGGCGACTGGCTCCAATGCATAGACGTCCTTTAGAGCATGCTTCCGCTCCTTTTTGGGGATATGGGTTGCGTATATCATGTTCACCGTCCGCACTTGCGGGGGGAAACCCTTCTGTCCTCTGTTGTTCGGCGGCCGGGGCTCCTCCTTGTCATCGCTATGCAGCCCCTTGTCTCTGGTTTCGGCACTTAACTTGCCTGCCTGTTTGTGTTGGGTTCTATGGTAGGGTGCGTCGACTGCAAATTTAAAATTTTCCTACGCGCAGAACATCCAGGAACATGCTACGGGAGATGGATCACAGTTCGTTACCACTAGACGCGCAGTGCCGTGCAGCGGAAGAAGAGTTGGGGCAGCACGTCCGCGTGGATCGTCTCCTCCTTGTTCGATCTCCCTCGAACAGCCGGTTGTCCGATCCCACGTACAAGTTCGCCGGAGCGGCGCAAGTGCACCGCCTCTAACGGTATCCGCGCATGCAGGAGGAACACCGTGCGGCAGACTGCTAGGTCCGATCACACAGTCGGCGGCGAGTGGAGGTGGCTATTCGCAACACATGCAAACTCTAGTCGCGGCGCCAAAGCGATCAACCGCATGAGTGTGCCGCACCTCCACTTTATATAGGCGTCTGTCGCGGGCTCAACACTTGGGCCTCGCACGGACCCTAAAGCCCAAAGTCTACTCAGTCACGTTCCTAGTCCAGTTCGGATCACATCCGACCAGTGTCCTACGAACGGACCTCGTAGGTTCCTTCCCTAAAGCGCGCGACCCCTTAGGTTCAAGCCGGCTTGGTCGCAGTTCGGATCACCTGCGGACTATATGGCTGGTAGCAGCCTCTAGCAAGGCGTGCCGACCACCAAGCAGACGATGAAGCTGGTTAGGCGAACCTGTACAACATGCCATACTTCTGTTCCCTTTGCCGCACGATATATGTCGTCGGGCTCAAGACGAGACTGTCATCCTTGTGCTAACCCGACCTCTTTCTCGTTCCAGTGATACCGACCACTATCCGGATTATCTCATAATCCTTGTCGCATGGCCATGCTATTCCTGGTCGGATCACACGAGGGGCCCAGAGTATATCTCTCCTGATCGGAGGGGCAAATCCCATCTTGCTCGACCATGTCTCGCAGCATGGGACTGGACAAACCCGAAACCTACCTTTGTAACTACCCAGTCACGGAGTAGCGTTTGGTCGGCCCAAAGCAAGTCTGTCACCATCTCGAATACATGCGTCAGCTCAGGTCTTAGGACATAGAACGTATGTTGTACTAGAGACTCACAGATGACATATCGCTGCGTCTCATAGTTGGGTCTGTCTGACTCGGACCTTATCTCGACTCGGATCCGACTATATTGAATCCGACCAGACCTTTCCAAGTCCATATTATCCGGTTAGCATCCAATGCTCCATGGCTAGTGAGACCGAGCCATCGACCGTGTCATATGCTAGTCTAGTCGGCTGCGCGTCCACACAGCCCTTTCGACTAGGGACCTTTTAGGACAGTCATCACACAATGCATAGTCCCACAAACAAGTCACGTACTTGCTGATACACATCATTGATAATGAACAAGGACTATCTTTATTCATAAACACATAGGAAATATCATCATACATGATTGCCTCTAGGGCATATCTCCAACAGTTTGAACACCCAACAATCCCTGTTGGTGTGGTTGGCTGGTTGTTCGGGGGTGCCATGTATCTGACATGAGCGATCGAGTATCTGGTCTAAACTGGATGGGCCCGGAGGGTTTCTTTTGAATGGCTTCTTCCGCTGACCGGGTTTAGAGCCTCTGAATCCGGCATTGACTGTCGTACCCTCAGTATTGTCACCGTTAATGCGGCGCTTGTGCTTGTTGCGACGTGACCTGCCATTATTGTCCTTGGTATCCGAATTGCTAGGGTTCTTGGTTATGTTATTGCTACGAGCTAGCCAGCTGTCTTCTCCCGCACAAAAGCGGGTCATGAGTGTCGTAAGGGCTGCCATAGATTTTGGCTTTTCCTGTCTTAGGTGCCGGGCAAGCCATTCGTCTCAGATGTTGTGCCTGAAGGCTGCAAGGGCCTCGGCATCCGAACAGTCGACTATTTGATTTTTCTTGGTTAGGAACCGTGTCCAGAATTGTCTGGCCGATTCCTCTGGCTGCTGGATTATGTGGCTTGGGTCATCGGCGTCTGGTGGTCGCACATAAGTGCCCTGGAAGTTGTCAAGGAATGCGGATTCCAGGTCCTCCCAGCAACTAATTGACTCTGCTGGCAGGCTGTTAAGCCAATGCCGAGCTGGTCCTTTAAGCTTGAGCGGGAGGTATTTGATGGCGTGTAGATCATCACCACGGGCCATGTAGATATGAAGGAGATAATCCTCGATCCATACCGCGGGATCAGTTGTGCGATCGTATGATTCGATGTTTACAGGTTTAAAACCCTCGGGGATTTGATGATCCATTACTTCGTCAGTGAAGCATAGTGGGTGTGCGGCGCCCCTGTACTGGGCTATATCGCGATGTAGTTCAGATGAGCTTTGTCTGTTGTATTTGGCCTGGCTGTATTTATCATATCCGGCGTGACGGTTAGCGTCACGTGATGTGGGGCGCCCACGCGATCCGTAGATCAATCTTGTTTGCCTTGCCTTATCCTCCAATATGTCTCGCAGGTCTTATGTGTTTCCCCGTGCTCTGGTAGTCTTAGAGCGGCGCCGGGGTGCGGCTTGGATTGAGGGCCGAAGGGCCTCTCTGTCCCGGCCACGGGGTGGCCGATTGGGCGCATCGTACGCTGGTGATGTAGGTTTAGTTGCTTCCTCCTCTAGTTGGGGTAGCAGCCTGCGCTTTGGGTAACTTTTGGAGGGGCGTTCGAGTTTATATTCCTCGGCCGCCAGCACTTCAGTCCATCTGTCGGCTAGCAAGTCTTGGTCAGCTCTAAGATGTTGCTGTTTTTTCTTGAGGCTGCTTGCTGTGGCCATAAGCCTGCGTTTGAAACGCTCTTGTTCGACGGGATCCTCTGGCACGACGAATTCATCGTCGTCGAGGCTTGCCTCGTCTTTGAAGGGAGGCATATAATTGTCGTCCTCAACCTCTCTGTTTGCCGCTCTCTCATGAGGGCTAGCTCCTTCGTCCTCCTGCGCTGAATCCTGCTGGAGGGGGTTGTCTTCGGCACTGTCCGGGGTATTGTTTTCTCCGGTGCCGGATTCGCCATTCTTGCTTTGGCGGGATTTAGAGCGGCGCCGCTGACATCGGCGCTTGGGTTGCTTCTTGGAGGGGTCGTCCTCTGCTTTTTCATTGCCATCCCCTGCTTTGGGGTGTCCACCATGTATATGTCGTATGATGAGGTGGCCTTCTAGTGCCTTATAGGTGCTGGTTCTTGGTCGTCTCCTTCATCGGCGTCCATACCGTCGATGTCTTCGGAGTCGAAGTCGAGCATGTCGGTTAGATCGTCGACAGTGGCTACAAAGTGGGTGGTGGGTGGGTTTCGAATTTCTTCGTCGTCCGTATCCCAACCCTGCTGACCATAGTTCGGCTAGGGATCTCCTGACAAAGAGAGAGACTTTAGTGAATTCAGGATATCGCCGAAGGGCGAGTGCTGAAAGACGTCCGCGGCGGTGAAATCCATGATCAGAGCCCAGTCGGGTTCGATCGGAAGGGGTGCGGAAGATTCGGAGTCCGGAATGGAGTCCGGCACCTTGGAGTCACGGGCCTTGCAAAGGACTAGGCAGGTATTCGGCTCTATCGCCGTAGAGATTGCGGCTCCTGGAGCGGCGTCCAACCGATCGTCCCCGACTGGCGTAGCCGGCTCCGAGCTAATGGTCGGAGCGGACACCTGAGCGGCGCTCGGGGCACTATTCGGCGGCAGAGCTAGATCATGCCCATCGTGACAGTGCGGCGCGCTCGGCTGTGGCTCGAATCTGTCGAAGATCAAGTCCCCGCGGATATCGGCCGTGTAGTTTAGGCTTCCAAATCTGACCTGATGGCCAATGGCGTAGCTTTCGATCTGCTCCAGATGGCCAAGCGAATTGGCCCGCAGTGCAAAGCCGCCGAATACGAAGATCTGTCCGGGGAGAAAAGTCTCACCCTGGACCGCGTCGTGGTTTACGATCAAAGAAGCCATCGTGCCTAAGGGTGACGACACAGAGGAACTCTCAATGAAAGCACCAATGTCGGTGTCAAAACCGGCGGATCTCGGGTAGGGGGTCCCGAACTGTGCATCTAGGCGGATGGTAACAGGAGACAAGGGACACGATGTTTTTACCCAGGTTCGGGCCCTCTCGATGGAGGTAAAACCCTACTCCTGCTTGATTAATATTGATGATATGGGTAGTACAAGAGTTGATCTACCACGAGATCAGAGAGGCTAAACCCTAGAAGCTTGCCTATGGTATGATTGTTGTTCGTCCTACGGACTAAACCCCTCCGGTTAATATAGACACCGGAGAGGGCTAGGGTTACACAGAGTTGGTTACAATGGGAGGAGATCTTCATATCATATCGCCAAGCTTGCCTTCCATGCCAAGGAAAGTCCTATCCGGACACGGGACGAGGTCTTCAATCTTGTGTCTTCATAGTCCGGGAGTCCGGCCAAAGGTCATAGTCCGGCCATCCGGACACCCCCTAATCCAGGACTCCCTCACTTGGCATGGTATCATGGAACGGCATCAAGATGCTGGGGTAAAAAAATATTGTCCCATTTGGTCCAGTTTATGGTATAAGCTTCTCGCAAACCAGAGCTTCTCTCACAACAAGCATGATGGTTTCGGTAGGGAATGTTTCACCTTTCTGGACGAAACGATATCCGTTGCATCTTCTTGATTTCAATTTTTTTCCTAGTGTCAACATAGAACAACAGGGGTGTTGTGTCAACTTTTGGGATTTTTCGGGGTTCGCTTCGACATTTTTATACATTAACTGAGTTTTCTATGCATTCATGTGCATAATTCAAATTTGAACTACATGCACATGCTCTAATGCATATAAATTAGTTGAAAATTCAAATTTGTGTCCTTGGTTGCATGCTTAATTAGGTCCCATGCAAGAAATGAGAATGAATGTCAAACACCTTTGCCACATTCGCTTGGCCGCTAACATCGAGATACATGGTTTTAAAATTCTAGTAATTCGAAGACTCATCTGAAATTCATGAAACTTGACATGCTATCATGGAACGGCAGCAACATGCAGTAGTAAAAATATTGTCCCATTTGGGGCGGGTTGGGATATAAGCTTCTCACAAACCAGAGCTTCTCGCAATAAGCCTCATGGTTACGGTAGGGAACGTTTCACCTTTCTGGACGAAATGATATCCGTTTCCTCTTCTTGATTTCAATTTTTGCTCTAGTGTCAACATAGAACAACAGGAGTGTTGTGTTAAATTTTGGAATTTTTCGGGGTTCGTTTGGACATTTTTATGCATTAGTTGACCTTTTAATGCATTTATGTGCATAATTCAAACTTGAACTACATGCGAATGCTCTAATGCATATAAATTGGTTGAAAATTAAAATTTGTCTCCTTGGTTGCATGCTTAGGTCCCATGCAAGAAATGGGAATGAATGTCAAACACCCTGCCACCGTCACTCGGCCACAAACATTGAGATACCTGATTTTTAAATTCTAGTAAATCCAAAACTCGTCTATAATTCATGAAACATGGCATGCTATCAAGGAGCGGCATCAACATTCCGTCGTAAAAAAAATTCCCACTTGGGGCAGGTTTGGGTATAAGCTTCTCACAAACTAGAGCTTCTCACAACAAGCTTGATGGTTTCGGTAGGGAACATTTCACCTTTCTGGACGAAACGATAGTCGTTGCCTATTCTTGATTTAAATTTTTTTCTGTAGTGTCAACATAGAACAACATGAGTGTTGTGTTAAATTTTGGAATTTTTGGGGTTCATTAACACATTTCTTATGCATTAATTGAGTTTTCAATGCATTTATGTGCATAATTCAAATTTGAACTACATGCACATGCTCTAATGCATATAAATTGGTTGAAAATTCAAATATGTGTCATTGGTTACATGCTTAGGTCCCATGCAAGAAATGGGAATGAATGTCAAACACCCTGCCACCGTCACTCGGCCGCAAACATTGAGATACCTGGTTTTTAAATTCTAGTAAATCCAAAACTCGTCTAAAATTCATGAAACCTGGCATGCTATCATGGAATGGCACCCGACATGCCATGGTAAATTTTTTTGTCCCATTTGCGGCAGGTTTGGGTATAAGCTTCTCAGAAACCGGAGCTTCTCATAACAAGCTTGATGGTTTCGGTAGGGAACGTGCCACCTTTGGGGACGAAACGATACCCGTTGCCTGTTATTGCTTTCAAAAAAATTCTATTGCCTACATAGAACAACAGGAGTGTTGTGTTCAATTTTGGAATTTTTTAGGGTTTGTTTGGACATTTTTATATACTAACTGGGTTTTCTAGGCATTTCATGTGCATAATTCAAATTTGAACTACATGCACAAGATCCGGTGCATATAAATTGGTTGAAAAATCAAATATTTGTCCTTGGGTGCATGCTTAGGTCCCATGCAAGAAATGGGAATGAATTTCAAACACCAACACTATTGACTCCCGGCAAAACGTTGAGATACTTTGTTTTTAAATTCTAGTAAATCCAAAACTCCTCTCAAATTCATGAAACTTGGCATGCTATCATGGAATGGCACCCGACATGTTGTGGTAATTTATGTGTCCATTTTGAGAGAAGGCGCACTCGAATAACAGTCAACAAAGGCATTTTGAAACAACTAGATGCCACTCTAACATCGCAAACGTTTTAGATAGAACACCCGTATGTACACTGACAGCTTCCCTAGTAAGCCAAGGGAAAATGTGTCGAGCAAGATTTTTTCAGCTCTTCATCACAAACATTTTAGATAGAACACCTGTATGCAAAGTGAGATCTATGGTCTTCCGCAGTAAGCCAAGGGAAAATTCACTACGCATGATTGGTGCATCTCTTCAATGCAAACGGTTCAGATTGAATAAGGTATGCAAAGCGAGACTTCGCTGCTAAGCCAAGAGAAAATTTGGCAAGCTGGTTTTTTCGGATGACCCGTGTGCAACCACATAGAGACAATTTGGTAAGATTTTTATATGTCATATTAGGTATATTGCCATTTGTCAAACTGGAAAGATTGACATTTGGTTATCTAGTAACATTGCCATTTGTCAATCCTTGTAACACTGCGATTTGTCAAAATATGCAGCTAAAAATCACTAGCACTATCTAATTTTTGCAACTAAAATTCAGTAATTAAGCATTGATTTCATTCATAGATTAAGTATTCGTGCTTAATTTATACAAACAGTTCAAGTTTACAGCTGAACCGACCAAACTTTTCCCCAATTGTTGCCAACCACATACTGAAATAGCTAGTTCAACTATATATACTAGCTAATTTTAAGTACGTTGTACAGTTCCACCACATCTATAGTCAGATGAACTAAATAAAATAGCCCCTAAATACTAATATGGAGGGGCTTTCTACTTCTTCTGGCAGCCTCTCCTCTGTCGAGCATGCTCAGTAAGAGGAAGAGGAGGAGGAGGCTACCGACGAACTGGACAACTACAATACGGTGTCTGCCGCTGCTGCACCTTCAACGACGCTCACCTCGAACGCCCTCTACCGCTCCAGATGGCCCCTCTCGAAGCGGTGGTTCTCCTCATAGATCTCCTAATTCCTCGCCTCTGCGTCACCGTGTGTCATGGCCACGGCGGTAGTACGGCTCTTTGCGTGCTCGATGAGGCACTCCTCCTCCTCCCACAGGAACTCGATGTAGCGTGCAAGGTCACTGTCGCATGTGCAGGCCTCCACCTCTGCCTCCCTCCTGCGGGTGATAGTGGCAGAGCGGGTGATGATCCCGGTGGTCGACGATGGGCTAGCGGCCACGGCGGATGACGATGGGGTGGCGGCCACGACCACCACCTCCCACCTTCAGGCCGCGGTAGCGGAGCGGGTGATGGCCACGGTGGCCAGCAGTGGGGTGATGGCCACAGCGGCAGAGCGGGTGATGGACACGGCGGCAGAGCGGGTGATGGCCCTGGCTTTCGATGGAGCTGTGGCGGCAACGGTGACCGGCAACAGCTACCGAGGTGCATCAGTGGCCGAGCGTGTGGTGCGTGTTCTGCACACACCCAACTGGGACGCCGTGCACACTATACTACATAGGGGACTGCTCACCGCCGTGGTGTAGCCTCCCAGCTGGAGCTGTGCTCTAATGACGGCGGAGTGGCTGAGCGACGATGACGGTCCGTTGCCATTGCCGATTTTGGGATAAGCAGACGAGATAAGCTACAGGGGGGGAGGGGGAAATGCGACGCACGACTCGCTGGACGTGAGAGTTTATATAGTAGGCTGATAAGCATTGGGATTTTGGGGGATTTCACCAAGTCAGGCGGGAAGCTTGCGTGGGAATCTGTGCAGAAAAGGGCTCAGTACCGTTTGGCCAAAAGAACGCCCCCGCGCGCTGCTCAAGCTAGCGCTCGAACGTCTGCGGCAGCGGGGTGACAAGACGTGTGAGAGAAGGACAAAAGGACACGTACACATGATGAAATGAACACAGACCACACTAGGGAACCCGTCGGTGATGAATTCATCAATCGCAAACGGTTGTACACTAGCAAGCGTTTGCCCACAACACACACGGCTTATTCCATCACAAACAGGTTGGGTGGATCAACTGTATGCCATGTATACACATTGTCAAAAATTAATGCAGTAGACCTTCTTTAACATATGTTAAAAATAAAATAAAAATAAAAAACAAGGACCTCGAGGTTAAATTAGCTAAGAGAATGGGTCATTTCGGTCATTTGACAGAAAAGACCCATCCTATCAGTTAATTTAACATCAACACAACTTCCCATACAGTCACCCATCTGATGGTTGCTCCAGCCTGAGCACACTTAACTTGAGAGTTCTGGTACATGAGCTACTGGTGGAACAGCTAGTCCTTGCTGATATAGGATGCCTCTTCGCATCCTTATGGCGTATCCGGATAACCGCCCGTCCCCCAATGGCCAATACATGTTGTAGACAGAGCATATCACATACGTCTTATTAGAAGCAATCGTGTGTGTTATTATCAGTCTTCGCACACATTTCTGATTACAGGCCTGTTTGCCGTGTATCACACACATCTTGTTATATTGAACTGTTTATGTTCGCTTGTCTCAACACAAACAGATCATCCGAGTGAACCGCATGCTATATATCGCACACACCTTGATCATCCGAGTGAACCACATCTCTGACCTTGTTCATTGCCAGCTCTTCACGCATCTTGCGATTGCGCACATTCTGCTGAAATGCACTAATCATGGCAGCAGGATGAACGTCTGGGATGTTATATTGCACCCGGCTGAACCTCTGGATGTACTTGCGCAGGCTTTCTCCTTCCTTCTGGGGAATGATGTGCAAATCACTCGCCTGGCCATGAGCCTGATGGCCTCCGGTAAAGGCGCCAACAAACTCATGGCACAGGTCTGACCAAGAAGAAATGGAATCCGCCGGCAAGTGCATCAACCATGAAATGACGTTGGGCTTAAGTGCCAACGGGAAATAATTCACGAGCACCTTGTCGTCGCGCGCCCTAGCAGCCTGCATCGCGATGGTGTAGATGCTGAGGAACTCCGACGGGTGGGTCTTGTCGTTGTACTTCTCGCCCACGTTAGGCTTGAATGTGCGGTGGGAAGGCCACTGGAACTGCCGCAACTCACGGGTAAAAGTCGGACAACCCACCTCGTAAGGTAGGCCACCATAGCCTCCCGGAGCCGGGTGGTCCACAGCGGGTCCCGCCCGCCTGTCTGATTGGTGGCGCGCATCGCGCCGGTGCTCGATAGTGGTTCGAGCATCTTCATGAACTCGTTCCTGAAGAACTTGGCGTTGGTCGTGGCGGGTCCGCGGGTCAGACGACGCTACTGACATGTTGTCACGAGCGTCATCACGACGGACTGGCGCTCGCGGTGGCTGGTGTGGGGGAGGAGAGTGCACCGTGGCAGCATCTCCCCGAGCCCCTGCTCTGCTGGGACGTGGTGGCTCTATGGAGCGCCGGTCCATGGGCGCCGCTGGTCGCGGCTCGTCCCTGTTGGCGATGCCGACGAGACACCAGACGGTGGCTCTCCACTCAACAAGCTTCTCCGCGGCGAGAGGGAAATCAAGGAGCAGTTGCACGCGCGCCAAAGCTTCTGCAGGTGTGGGAGGTGGCGAAAGTTGCGTGGACCGTGACGCAGTCTGACCTCTGACCACGTCAGAGGGGGCTCTATCACGGTCCTGCGGCCGCATGTCATTCCCTCCAGCGCTCCGGCGTGCATGCTGGCCCTCTTCGTCCCACGAATGGTGCGTGGGGCTCTTCCCATGGCGGCGCCCGGGATCCTCAACATGGCGACGTTGCTCGTCTCGCGCAACTTGAGAGGAATGCGTAGCGGGCGCCAGCGTGGGTGTCTTGGAGGTCGCCGTGCCACCAGCTGGTGGTACAGCGACGGCTGTGGAGGGCCCCGCGCCACCTGCGAGGAGCGCAACTCCATCTCTGGATCCGGCGACGCGCGGCCCTCGCTCTGTTCACGAGCGGCGCCGCTCGCCAGGGCCTGGCTGCCAGAGCGACGCGGGTGTTTGCGGGCCGGACCTCGGGTCCTCTCCGCGACGGGCCCGCTCCCCACCCGCACTGGTGCGGACGGCCCGGCTCCGGACGAGCCGATCGCCATCCTCGTCTTCTTCTTAGGAGCCATGGCAATGAAGAACTACTGGAACTACTCCCGAACAAGATTCTCTCAACTGGCGCCCCCTTCCCCTACCTGGCGCGCCAAAGATATCAGTGGAAACGACACCTATGTGATCAAAACAGGATCCTACTACGATTGCGGGGCGCGGGGTTGAGAGGAGAGCAGGATCGAGGCCAATGTCGTGCGTTTGCCCAGGTTCGGGCCGTGTCGTGCGTAATACCCTACTCCTGCCTAAGATCTCTATTTGAATGTTCTTGTTCTGGAGCTAGCTACAACAAGCGTAACTTGTCCAAAGATCCGAATCCTTCTCCTGGATGCCTTGTGCCTCCTTTTATAGGCAAGGAGATCGCCACAGTGGCATGAGGAGGTGGCATCAGGGTACTGTGTTTAAGCCTATCGATAGTTGTATGGGACTAGGCGCATTAAATGCGAACCCACGTCCCGTCCGCTGCCGCTCTTCCCTGCTTGACACGCGCCCGAGCCAGCATGGCATGCGGCGCCATGTAGACTAGCAGGCAGCTGAGGTGGCACCATGTAGGCTGGCAGGTAGCTGAGGTGGCATGGCGGTAGGGCCTTCACGAAGATTTGCGCGCCACCACGTAGGCATGTGCTGAGTTGGCCCAGAAGCCCCCAGTTGACACGCAGGTGCCTGCCCAGCTGGTGGGATGGCAGCTGCATTGGGAACGGGGGTGGGACCGTGGCAGGTGCGGGCCTGGCGTAGATGTCACAGATGTCCTCGGCAAGGGCCTTGCCGGGGCCCCGGCAAGGGTCTTGCCGCGGCGTCGTAGTCGTCCCCAGCAAGGACGCTGCCGGAGGTCTTGTGTGCCTTTTTGGCAAGGATCTTGCTGAGGTTCGTCGCCCTCTATTCCTTCTCTGATTTGGAGTCTCTTTTGTCCTCACAAAGATCTGCATGCCACCACAGAAGTGCCCCCCCAGCCCTGGTTCCAATGAGGTTGGGTAATTGGGCTCAAGGATGGTACGCCCTGCTGGTATGGGGCTGGGCAAGTTGCCCCAGCATGACTCTTGTCGGGGCTGTGGATCCTGCCCGGCAAGGCTCTTTCAGGGGAGAATCGCCTTGTCCTCTTGGTCTTTTGGTCTTGGCGCAACGGTTATTGTTTTTGTGGCTCCGGCCCTCCCCCTTGCCCTGCTTAGTGTGGTCGTGGCCACACGGCTTCGACTGCCCGTGCACTTAGTAAGGGGTACAAAGTAGTGCACCTATTTTAGTACACCGGCAGATACTACTTGTGCATCCAAAAACCCTTGAACCAAGTTTCTTCCATGAGTATCCACCATATCTACCTATATGCGGTATTTACCTGCTGTTCCAAGTAAATTTGCATATGCCAAACTCTAAACCTTCAAATAATAATCTATTTTGTATGCCCGAATCGCTCATGTAGCAACTAGGGGCTATCAGGTTCTTCCATGCTAGGTGGGTTATTCTCACGATGAGTGGACTCCGCTCATCATTCACGAGAAAATGGCTGGTAACGGGATGCCCAATTCCATGCTCAAACCAAACCAAATATAATTGCAAACAAAACTCCCCTAGGATTGTTGATAGTTGGAGGGTACCCGTTTTTTCGGACCAACCTTGGAATGTGCTTGTTGCTGGTGGGGGAGTAAAAAATTTACCATTCTGTTTGGGAACCGCCTATAATGTGTCTAGCATGGAAGATAGTGAGAACTCTTGGTTGTTATGTTGACAATGAAAGCATACCTCTCAAAATTATTTTCATCTCTATTTTAAAAGCTTCGAGCTCTGGCACCTCTGCAAATCCCTGCTTCCCTCTATGAAGGGCCTATCTTTTACTTTTATGCAAAAAGTCGATAGTATTCTTTCTCATTCCAACCTACTCTTTAGTTGGCAAGCATCATGTGGTGGGGAAATATCTAAGCATATATGGCCATTCAAATATATTTGATCATGAATTATTATTGTTGACAATTATCTATGTGATAACTAAGTTGGGAAGCGAAATATTAAGCCCCTATCATTCTTTGTGTTCAATGGATGCTATTTGTTCTAAAAATATGCTTTGAGTGGTAGCAATCATGGAAGATTATATGATAGTTGAGTATGTGGGATTTTCTAAATCAATGCTCTTATATAGACCCTTCCTGAAAATAAGATGAATTGCAATTGTTTGATGACAGAGAACATAGTTTGTTAGTTTTCAAGAAATTTTATGGTCTATGCTTTAACATGTGAATAGCTTGTTACTTGATCATCAGAAGCTTTATGATATGAGCTACTGTTATGATGTATAATGATGCTAAAAAAAGTGATTAAAATTATCATTGATCAAACTTGTGCACTTGCTAGCATTCACACTTCATAAATTATTTCTTTTATCATTTACCTACTCGAGGACAAGCATGAATTAAGCTTGCGGATGTTGATATGTCACCAACGTATCTATAATTTATAAAGTATTCTTGCTATTATATTATCCATTTTGGATGTTTTATATGCATTTATATGCTATTTTATATTATTTTTGGGACTAACCTATTAACCTACACTGGTATGCGTCGGTGCTATATAAACGGTTTTAAACCTCTTCCCGCGACGGCATTTGGAACCGTTGCCTAGTGAGTGTGGGCGATTAGGGGGTCCTTCCCACACGACCCAGAAACCGTCGGGGTATGCCCTCCTAGCACACACGCTCAACAAAATGAGGTTGTCTGCGACCGGCGAGTGAGCAAATATGGTTATAGGTACATTAGTGCTCAAACAAATACAATTATACAGGCGAAATCATTTCCGGTCGTAAGTACATCCCACACAGTCAGTCCCCATGAAACGTTTCCATTCATATATACATCAGACACAGTCGCTGCAAGGAAACATTTCCGTTTGTACGTACATCACACACAATTTTCCGCGTTAAATCATTTGTGATGGTCTTCCCATCACATGCAATATTAAAAAATTATCGTTTGCGTTATTGAATGCATCACACACGGTGCATAGAAGAAATTGTGTGGCAAAGGTTGTCCATCACACACAGTTTTATGCGGTAAACGTTTGCGCAAGGTGGCCTAACGCAAACAGTTTTGAAGAGAATGTCATGTGTGATTGTTCATCGATCCAACATGGTTTATTCCTAGAAACTGTGTGTGTTGCCTTAGGTCAATTCCCACGGTTTTTTCTCAATAACTGTTTAATAGCAAAAACCAATTAGCAGGCTAATTCGCCCTATTATTAATAATCCATTTATTAATCTAATTGACATTCATATTAAACACATAATATATTTCATTCACATATTAAGGAAGTAGGATTTCATAATTGAAATACATCAGAGTACAACATGATATAGCTTCAGCACTCAGCTACCCCATTACACAACTGCACCAGCACCAAGTTTCACATGCAACATCTAGAACCTTTCAAAATTAGCACCATAGATGGTATATAGACAGATGCATCTCATTGGGAAAACTGCTGAAGCGCAAGGCGAATATTGAGCCTTCTTTGATGTCGAAGGTCTTTGCAACCTTAGGCCAGTGCCTGTGGATGATTGACCGTCCATCCTTCGTCCTCCTCAGGAACACTTCAATATTGAACCATGGCTGTTGTATGAATACCTTCCTCACTTTCTGTCCATGCAGGTGGTTTGAGAGGTAATCATCAGTTAACTGTTTTGGAAAGGCCTGAAAACAAGGATCTGCATAAATATCTTCTCTATATTGGAAATGGGGCAAAGGAATAAAAAAGACAAGGTATAATAGTTAGTACCATCCTATAGTGAACTGATGTCTTCTTCATTGTGCAGACAAATATCTTGCTATTTTTTGTCGCTAATTTCTTTATCCTAATAATCTTTGTGAGTTTCTTCACTTGACTGATATTCATGGACAACTCATTTCCCCATATGCAAAAGGGGTCGAACAGTGGGTCAAAACCTCTGACAGCAGGACCTACATGTGCAAGACCAAATTGTTAAAAACCTAAGTATTAGAATGGTTCCTGCAATTGCACAGTAATGTGCTATTAGACAAAGGACCATGCATGTGCAAACCTCGATTGTAAACCTCAGTGCTTCCCATTGCTTCCCTGCAACACATATAAGTTAGTTAGTGATCAGGTTAAGTGAGGGTCCGCATGCTATTAGTAAAATATGTTGATGAAAATAAGCACATTGCAGATTCATCAGATTAATTCAAGCCACATGGAAAACCCATTTATCCAAACCAAGCATCATTAAGAACTAGGAAATATATCAATTGTATATGTTCCCCATGTATTAAGTGCAGTCAAATTCGATTATTCCTCACATGCACAACAATACAAAATTCTACCCACGAAAATTAGACATTGCATTGCAGAATTGAACCAAGTAGTTAACTAAACACCACAACAAATGAACCAAACATTAACTGAGCACCACATTGCACAATATAACATACTCCTAATAGAAGATTAGACAGCTAACCAAACCAAGCATGCTTAACAACTTGGAAATTATAGCAATTGTATTTGTTTCTCATGTATTTTTAGAATAGCCAAATTCAATTTATTTCTCACATGGTATACAATAACAGAATGCACCCACAACAATTGAACATCGCATTGGAAAATGGAGCCAAACAGTTCACTAAACACCACAACAAATGAACTAAACGTTAACTGAGCACCACATTGCACAATATATAACATACTAGAAGATCAAACAGTTAACCAAACCAAGCATGCTTGACAACTTGGAAATATAGCAATTGGATTTGTTTCTCATGTATTTTGTAAAGAAAAAATGATTTATTTCTCACATGGAAGACAATACAAAATTGCACCCTGAAGAATTGAACATCACATTTGCAGAAGTGAACCAAACAGTTAACTGAACATCACAACTAATTAACCAAACAGTTAATAAGTGAGCACCACATTGCACGACATATAGAACATATACACTAGAGCAACAGATTGCATGGTAAAAGTAGATAGCACAATTCACTAGAATTTTTAAGGAAAGGTAGGAGCGGCACATGCAACGGGTAAACCGAGCATGCTTAACCAGCATAGCTAGCAAATTGCAAGGTGCTCCTCCAAGATATAGGGGTCGACACGAATGGAAGCCATCGCGACCTTATCCACGCTTGCGATCGCGATTTGCTTCTCCGCTGCCAAATGCTCCTTGAGATCCTGGCAATACTGCGTGCACCATGGCTTAGGACGGCACTTATTTGGTGGAGGGGTCATTGATTTCGGTGGAAGGTGTCATGCTCGCGCCGGCGGTTGGGGCCTGTGGGATGTGGAAGGAGGACGAGAATGGAGGTCGGGTGTGAACTACCTGCCTGGATAGGCGAGGCCGAGCAGCGTGAAGGAGGGTCACCTGCGAGGGGGCGGTGCTGCAAGCAAGAAGTAAAGGTTTCAACTTGGAAAGAATGGCGGAAACAGAGGAAATGTGGCTTTTGGTAAGGGAGAGGGGGCGGGGAGGTAGATATTTCTACGGAAGCAGAAAATTTGGAATTGCTACAGCGAAAAAATTGGCGCGGAAAGTGTCATCAGACATGGTACCTTATTCAGAACTGTGTATGATAAGTGAACATCACAAACGATTCAGATATCTTAACCCGTGCGAGATGAGTTTGAACATCAAAAATTTTGGTTCCAATTTCCCTAGTTACAGTGCTTATCCATATCATTGCATAATTTGGGTACACAAAGGAGACTACAGCACACCCACACTTCTTAATTGAGCAAGTTCAGCAACTAAATAGAGCTAGATGGCCTAAACATTACTATAACAAATTAAAGACCGGCTCTCTTAATTAAACAAAACCAAGAGTACTATCACGGCTGGTGCTCGTCGATCTCCGTCGCCTCCTCCATGTCCAGCTCGCGCCCAACGGTCAACTGGGGAAGGGGCTCCATGGCATCCATCGCACTATACTCGGCAAGCATCTTGCCATCCACGTCCGCCATCTCTTTGGAAAAGGCCACCACGATCTGGGTATGGGCGGCCGCCATCTGGGTTTTGACGGGCTCCATCGTGGCAAGGTATGCCATGTAGGAACGGACGGCTACTCGAACGCTCTCGGCGATTGCCAACTCTTCGGTCGTGGGTTGTCGACCGTTGTCGGAGAAGCTTCTCTCGATTTGTGCGGTGACCGCCATGAGCTGGGCGTGGGCAGCCTCGACATGGTCCTGGGCGGCCTCCATCAGGGCTAAGGCCGCCGCTGCAGAACGGACAGCTATTGTGCCGCTCTCACCAGTTGCTATCCCCGAGGCAGATGTTGCTGCCACCGCCTGAGAAGCAACAACGGCTGTTTGGGCTACCTTGGCCACCCGGTCGCAGATTCTGGACGCCCTCATGAAGCTTGTTAGCACGTGCCTGGCAGCTGCGGCCGCGCTCTCACCGGAGTGGGCCGCCGAAGTTGCCCTCGGGATGCGGGTCCATGTCCCCATCTTTCACTGGCGATGATTGAACAGTGAAATGATATTTGGGGAGTGAGCTAGTGTGTTTGACACGCCGGCTGTAGACTGTAGCCGACGAACCGTCTCGCGTAAGCCATAGGCGTACTATACACTGACTGTGCTCCAGGATATTTTGTACTGCATCTCACACGGTTTGTGATAATAAACTATGTGGGATCTACTTAATTTGAATTACATAATGGGGTCACAGCTGCAAAGGATGGTGTTTGAATTGCTACAACTTCTATCTGTAGTGTACATGCAACTATAGGTGTGTCGTCAAAAAATTTGGAATTATTCAGGGTTCGTTTGGACATTTTTATATGGTAACTTGGTTTTCTAGGCATTTCAGGTCCACAATTCAAAATTAAACAACATGCACATGCTCCGGTGCACCAAAATGGGTTGTAAAATGATATATGTGTCCATGGGTTGATGCTTACGTCCCATTCAAGAAATGGGGATGACTTCAAACACCACGGCACCATGGCTCTCCGGCGAATGTTCAGGTGCTTGATTTTGTAATTCTAGTAAATACAAAACTCGTCTGAAATTCATGAACCTGGCATGGTACCATGGAACGGCATCAAGATGCTGGGTAAAAAAATATTGTCCCATTTGGGCCAGGTTATGGTATAAGCTTCTCACAAACCAGAGCTTCTCTCACAACAAGCATGATGGTTTCGGTAGGGAATGTTTCACCTTTCTGGACGAAACGATATCCGTTGCATAATTCAAACTTGAACTATATGTGAATGCTCTAATGCATATAAATTGGTTGAAAATTAAAATTTGTCTCCTTGGTTGCATGCTTAGGTCCCATGCAAGAAATGGGAATGAATGTCAAACACCCTGCCACCGTCACTCGGCCACAAACATTGAGATACCTGATTTTTAAATTCTAGTAAATCCAAAACTCGTCTATAATTCATGAAACATGGCATGCTATCATGGAGCGGCATCAACATGTTGTCGTAAAACAAATTCCCACTTGGGGCAGGTTTGGGTATAAGCTTCTCACAAACTAGAGCTTCTCACAACAAGCTTGATGGTTTCGGTAGGGAACATTTCACCTTTCTGGACGAAACAATAGCTGTTGCCTCTTCTTGATTTAAATTTTTTTTCTGTAGTGTCAACATAGAACAACATGAGTGTTGTGTTAAATTTTGGAAGTTTTGGGGTTCGTTAACACATTTCTTATGCATTAATTCAGTTTTAAATGCATTTATGTGCATAATTCAAATTTGAACTACATGCACATGCTCTAATGCATATAAATTGGTTGAAAATTCAAATATTTGTCCTTGGTTACATTCTTAGGTCCCATGCAAGAAATGGGAATGAATGTCAAACACCCTGCTACCGTCATTCGGCCGCAAACATTGCGAAACTTGGTTTTTAAATTCTAGTAAATCCAAAACTCGTCTAAAATTCATGAAACCTGGCATGCAATCATGGAATGGCACCCGACATGCCATGGTAATTTTTTTGTCCCATTTGGGGCAGGTTTGGGTATAAGCTTCTCACAAACCGGAGCTTCTCACAACAAGCTTGATGGTTTCGGTAGGGAACGTGCCACCTTTGGGGATTCAACGATACCCGTTGCCTGTTATTGCTTTCAAAAAATTTCTAGTGTCAACATAGAACAACATGAGTGTTGTGTTCAATTTTGGAATTTTTTAGGGGTCGTTTGGACATTTTTATATATTAACTGGGTTTTCTAGGCATTTTATATGCATAATTCAAATTTGAACTACATGCACAAGATCCAGTGCGTATAAATTGGTTGAAAAATCAAACATGTGTCCTTGGGTGCATGCTTAGGTCCCATGCAAGAAATGGGAATGAGTTTCAAACACCAACACTATTGACTGCCGGCAAAACGTTGAGATACTTTGTTTTTAAATTCTAGTAAATCCAAAACTCCTCTCGAATTCATGAAACTTGGCATGCTATCATGGAATGGCACCCGACATGATGTGGTTATTTTCATCTCCATTTTGAGAGAAGGTGCACTCGAATAACAGTCAACAAAGGCATTTTGAAACAACTAGCTGCCACTCTAACATCAGAAACGTTTTAGATAGAACACCCGTATGTACACTGACAGCTTCCCTAGTAAGCCAAGGGAAAATGTGTCGGGCAGGTATTTTTCAGCTCTTCATCACAAATGTTTTAGATAGAACACCTGTATGCAAAGTGAGAGCTATGGTCTTTCGCAGTAAGCCAAGGGAAAATTCACTGCGCAGGATTGGTGCGTCTCTTCAACGCAAACGGTTCAGATTGAATAAGGTATGCAAAGCAAGACTTTAGTGCTAAGCCAAGAGAAAATTTGGCAAGCAGGTTTTTTCAGATGACCCGTGTGCAACCACATACAGACAATTTGGTAAGATTTGCATATGTCATATTGGGTATATTGCCATTTGTCAAACTGGAAAGATTAACATTTGGTTATCTAGTAACATTGCCATTTGTCAATCCTTGTAACACTGCGATTTGTCAAAATATGCAGCTAAAAGTCACTAGCACTATCTAATTTTTGCAACTAAAATTCAGTAATTAAGCATTGATTTCATTCATAGATTAAGCAGTCGTGCTTAATTTATACAAATAGTTCAACTTTACAGCTGAACCGACCAAACTTTTCCCCAATTGTTGCCAACCATGTACTGAAATAGCTAGTTCAACTATATATACTAGCTAATTTTAAGTACGTTGTACAGTTCCACCACATCTATAGTCAGATGAACTGAACAAAGTAGCCCCTAAATACTACTATGGAGGGGCTTTCTACTACTTCCGGCGGACTCTCCTCTGTCGAGCGTGCTCAGTAAGAGGAAGAGGAGGAGGAGGCTACCGATGAACTGGACAACTACAATACGGTGCCTGCCGCTCATGCACCTTCAACGACGCTCACCTCGAACGCCCTCTGCCGCTCCAGATGGCCCCTCTCGAAGCGGTGGTTCTCCTCGTAGATCTCCTGATTCCTCGCCTCTGCGTCGCCATGTGCCGTGGCCACGGCGGCAGTAAGGCTCTTTGCATGCTCGACGAGGCGCTCATCCTCCTCCTGCAGGAACTTGATGTAGCGTGCAAGGTCACTTCCGCACGTGCAGGCCTCCACCTCCGCCTCCCTCCTGCGGGCGGTGGTGGCAAAGCGGGTGATGATCCCGGCGGTCGACGGTGGGCTAGCGGCCACGGAGGATGACGATGGGGTGGCGGCCACGACCACCACCTCCCGCCTTCGGGCCGCAATGGCGGAGCGGGTGATGGCAACGGTGGCCGGCAGTGGGGTGATGGCCACAGCGGTAGAGCGGGTGATGGCCACGGCGGCGAAGCGGGTGATGGCCCTGGCTTTCGATGGAGTTGTGGCGGCAACGGCGGCCGGCAACAGCTACCGAGGTGCATCGACGGCCGAGCGTGTGGTGCGTGTTCTGCGCACACCCAACTGGGACGCCGTGCACACTATACTACATAGGGGACTGCTCACCGCCGCGGTGTAGCCTCCCAGCTGGAGCTGTGCTCTAATGACGGCGGAGTGGCTGAGCGACGATTACGGTCCGTTGCCATTGCCGATTTTGGGATAAGCAGACGAGATAAGCTACAGGGGGAGAGGGGGAAATGCGACGCACGACTCGCTGGACGTGAGAGTTTATATAGTAGGCTGATAAGCATTGGGATTTTGGGGGATTTCACCAAGTCAGGCGGGAAGCTTGTGCGGGAAACTGCGCGGGAATGGGCTCAGTACCATTTGGCCAAAAGGACGCCCCCGCGCGCTGCTCAAGCTTGCGCTCGAACGTCCACGATAGCGGGGTGACAAGACGTGTGAGATAAGGACCAAAGGACACGTACACATGATGAGATGAACACGGACCACACTAGGGAACCCGTCGGTGATGAATTCATCAATCGCAAACAGTTGTACATTAGCAAGTGTTTGCCCACAACACACACGGCTTATTCCATCACAAACAGGTCGGGTGGATCAACTGTATGCCATGTATACACTTTGTCAAAAAGTAATGCGGTAGACCTTCTTTAACATATGTTAAAAAAAATAAAAAAAAAACAAGGACCTCGAGGTTAAATTAGCTGAGAGAATGGGTCATTTCGGTCATTTGACAGAATAGACCCATCATATCAGTTAATTTAACATCAACACAACCTCCCATCCAATCACCCATCTGATGGCTGCTCCAGCCTGAGCACACTTAACTTGAGAGTTTTGTTACATGAGCTACTGGTGGAACAGCTAGTACTTGCTGATATAGGATGCCTCTTCGAATCCTTATGGCGTATCCAGATGACCGCCCGTCCCCCAATGGACAATACATGTTGTAGACAGAGCGTATCACATACGTCTTATTAGAAGCAATCGTTTGTGTTATTATCGGTCTTCGCACACACATTGATTTGGCTGACCGTTTCTTTTGTGTTGCCTAATCACAAACAGTTCATCCTAGTGAACCGTATGTTGTGTACCGCACACACCTTCATCTAGCTGCCCGTTTCTTTTGTTACTCCTCATCGCAAACAGTTAATTAAACTGAATCATATGCCCTGCATCACACACGCAACTATAAATCTGAACCGTGTTTGGTGCATCTGTCATCGCAAACGTTTTGGACATATTTGACGGTTCTCTGACACCATCGTTTGCGATTATTGCATCGCACACAGTTTCTCGAAGGTCTCTAATTGTAGTGTCGTGTTAGCAGCATCCTGCACACTAGTACTAGAGCCCAGTGCCAGTTTCTGTTTTTTTCTTGTTTCTGAGTTTTACAGAAAAGGAATATCAAACAGAGTCCAAACGAGCTGAAATTTTACGACAATTTTTTTATGGACCAGAAGAAGCCCACGGAGTATCAGAGATGGACCAGAAGATCCACGAGGCCTCCATAAGGGTGGGGGCGCCCCCCCCCCTAGGGCGTGCCCCCCTGCCTTGTCGTTGCCTCGTGGACCCCCTGACTTGTCCCCGACGCCAAAAACTCCTATAAATACAGAAAACCCCAGAAAGAAACCTAGATCGGGAGTTCTGCCGCCGCAAGCCTCTGTAGCCATGAAAAACCAATCTGGAGCCTGTTCCGGCACCCTGCCGGAGGGGGAATCCATCACCAGTGGCCATCTTCATCATCCTGGCGGTCTCCATGACGAGGAGGGAGTAGTTCACCCTCGGGGTTGAGGGTATGGATCAGTAGCTATGTGTTTGATCTCTCCCTCTCTCTCTCTCTCTCTCTCTCTCTCTCTCTCTTCTCGTGTTCTTGATTTGGCACGATCTTGATGTACAGTGAGCTTTGTTACTATAGTTGGATCATATGGTGTTTCTCCCCTTATACCTTCTTGTGATGAATTGAGTTTTACCTTTGAGGTTTCACTATTATCGGATTGAATACTATTATGGATTTGAGAACACTTGATGTATGTCTTGCGTGGGATACCCGTGGTGACAATGGGGTATTCTGTTGATTCACTTGATATATGTTTTGGCACTCAACTCACGGATTCCCGAGGTGACATTGGGGTAATTTATGCATAGGGGTTGATGCACATTTTCATCCTTGTTTCTTCGGTAGAAATCTTCGGGCACTCTTTGAGGTTCTTTGTGTTGGATTGAATATTATGAATCTAAAGTTGTTTGATGCATATCGTATAATTGACCCACGGAAACTTGTGGTGACATTGTAGTATCTAGGTGACATTAGGGTTGATTGATGTGTGTCATATGATGTTATTTTACTATGAACTCTAGGGCTATTTGTGACACCTATAGGAATAGCTCAATGGATTGATTGGAAAGAATAGCTTTGAGGTGGTTTCACACCCTACAAGCAATTTCATCTTATGTTCTCCGTGATAGGAACTTTGGAGTGACTTTTGTCGCACGCTGAGGGATTGTTATATGATATAATTATGTTATCGTTGTTGAGAGAACTTGCTCTAGTGAAAGTATGAACCCTAGGCCTTGTTTTCAAGCATTGCAATGCCATTTTTGCTCACTTTTACTACTTGCTACCTTGCTGTTTTTATATTTTCAGATTACAAAAACCTATATCTACCATCCATATTACGCTTGTATCACCATCTCTTCGCCGAACTAGTGCACCTATACAATTTACCATTGTATTGGATGTGTTGGGGACACAAGAGACTCTTTGTTATTTGGTTGCAGGGTTTTCCAAGAGAGACCATCTTCATCCTACACCTCCCACGGATTGATAAACCTTAGGTCATCCACTTGAGGGAAATTTTCTACTGTCCTACAAAACTCTGCGCTTGGAGGCCCAACCCAACACAAGTCTACAAGAAGAAGGTTGCATAGTAGACATCAAGATCTGTTTGCTATCTAATCAGTACGTAAAGACTGATTTGCCACCGTGGTGACCCCTTAACCTATAAAAGGGGGCCCATGGCAACCTTAGAAAGGGTTCGCGAGGTTGGCAAGTTCGGCCCCTCACACATCCATACATGTGTAGCCACTTCCGCTCTAAGGCAACCTAGCCGGGCAAGTGTGTTGCGCCCACCACCACCTTTTCCACCATCAATCCACCAAAGCAGGAGTAGGATTTTACGCCTCGCAGCGGCCCGAACCTGGGTAAAAACTCCCCTGTGATCTCTGTCGCGTTGTGCTACGCTTCTCTGCTCTTTGTGCAATGTGTCCATCCCCCGCCAAACCAAAAGGGGCTCGTAGCCCCATAGGTGGCCATGGTTCCCCACGACAACAAGATTGGACCCACCATATATTTCTTCAAGTTTGGTCCACATATCATGAGCCGTCACACAAGTCATGATAGACTCAACTACTTCGAGGGATATAGATCGTATTATGTCATTTTAGCACCATACCCACAAAGCATATCATCATTTTCCTCAATAGTTGGAAAAAGTTCGTCCTTCCATGGAGGAGACCCTACAAGAACAATTCACACAAAATTTGGACCCACGGTCCGAAAATGACAAAGCATGCGAATTTTCCATAAGTCATAGTTTGTGCCATTAAAACAAAAAGTGGCATCATGCACTATACCACTTGTCGACATCTTTACTCTCTAGGCGGTGAAGGCTACCAACGAGAGACCAAAGCTCTGATACCAATTGAAAGGATCTAGATGACATCTACAGGGGGTGAATAGGCGTTTTAAAACTTTTATGGATTTGGCTTTATCCTAATGCGGAATTAAACTAACAAATACTTTTCAAGCACAAATCCTAAATATGCTAGGCTCAACTAAGTGCACCAACAACCTATGCTAAACAAGATAGGCACTTAAGGAAACTAGCAAGCACAAACTATATCACAAGATATGGAAACGCAGGAACAACTAAGCAATTCAACTAGCACAAGATATATCAAATGAGCAAGTATGAATTGCGGAAAGTAAAGGGTGTGGGTATGAGATAACCACACGTGAGTCGGGGATGCAGATTTATCCCGAAGTTCACACTCGTGAGAGTGCTAATCTCCATTAGAGCGGTGCCGAAGCCAAAGCTCTGGGGCGTCACCAAGTGACTCACCATATTCTCCCTTCGGAGTCACACCTAACAGATGAGCCTCAGCTCACTCGGGGTTGGTCTTGAAGGCTACCACCACACCTTTACAAACTTCTCTGGAGCACACCACAACCATGGAAGCTTCTGGAGGAACTTGACCACTTAGGCCACTTCGCACCCTTTCCCGGAGCACACCATAAAAGGAATCTTTCGAAGGAACCTTGGCCACCTAGGCCTCTTCACAAACTCCTCACAGATATCACCAAACAGTCTAGAAGGCGAAGCCTCCAAGAGTAATAAACTCATGGGCTCTCACTCGAACAAATCGATGCTGGGAGCTCAAACCAATGCAACAAATGCAATGCAAGGTCAAGCAACAAATGCTCAGCTCACTCTCTCAATCTCACAAGATGCAACTCAAGAAAGTGTGAGATTGAAGAGAGGGGATGCAATGGAGGAAATCAACAAATGACTCCAAGATCCATCCACAAATCCCCCTTCACTTAGAGGGGAGATAGGGGTTTGGGAGAGGTGGTAAGAGGCTCAAAATAATGTTTAGAATGTGTGTGAACCAACCCCAAACCACTATTAGAATCAACGAATTTACCTAGAGCCAAATACCTAGGTAAAAGCCTAAAAACTCTAGGTAAAGTCTTTACCTAGAGATTCCCCTACGTAAAGGGTTGTAGGTGACGTATAGCCGGGAAAGAAGGCTTACCCTAGGGCACTTTGATCAGCCCTAGGGGAAGTTACTTTACCTAGGGGCATGTACTCTAGGGAAATTAAATCTTATACTATGTCTTATATGCCAACATGGAAGGAAAGCATCCCTAGCTTGGGCCAAATTATGCCTTAAGGAAAGCTTGTGGGCCCTATTTCTGGTTCATTTCAGTTGCAATTTGGAATATATTAATTTAGATTTGTATCAACAATTTACGTAAAATAGGAACGCATTGTCACAAACAACCACAACTAAAGTCCCAGCCAAAATCTGGATAGGATACGTCATAACTCAAATCATTCATAAATCAGCAGATATTCAGCATCCAATGTATTCATACCAGCCATCAATCCAAAGAAAGGCTAGATTAAGTTGCTAAATGAGGAAAACACTTCAATCGACATTTACAATCTGCTATGGACTAGATCACATATCAACTAGAGTTTCTACAGAAAAACAATTCAGTCAGCATGTTAATTAACTGGACACACAACACAATGTTGGCTTTTGAGATGTATACGCTCCAAACATCGACTGATCACTTGCATCAAGTTGTCGATCCTAAGTCTTGAGAGGACCATCTGAGCTCACAGCATGTGGTTGAAAAATGGTTACAAGGTTAGCAATTCGCTAAAATATCAAAAGATTATTTTGCAGCATACATAAGAACACAAAAGTATGCATCATATTAATAGTAGCACAACAAGAGAGAAGCATGACATACATATATATAGGCCTTGATTAGAACGAGTATAGTTAGATGATAAAGTACATTATTGAAACTTGATGAAACAACATGGTCAAACGTGTAGCAATAATCCGACTAATAAATTGCCAGTAGAAACAATGAAAAACTAATGAAAGCCAAGCAAAATCAAGGACTATAAAGCATCCCAACAAGTAAAAAATCATAGTAAACTGTTAAACTGTTGGAGTGTGACACAATATCAGACAACTTTTTGTTGGAAATGAAACACTTGCAGAAGTTATATCGATTCAAGGTGCAGTCATACAGATTAAGTGTGCACCAAGAAGAAACAAACTTGAGTAACAAACCAAGTCCCCGACACACCAAGTAAAGTGGCAGGTTCCTACCCGAAAAATGCAGTGAAGTCAGCAACACACCAAATGACCTAAATAGCCTTTGCCGTCGTGGCCTCCTCCCCTTTCATCTTTTTATCCCATCTACATTTTTGAAGAAATACCAATGCGAGCAAACAAGGACGATGAAGAACCAGTCACATGTTCCTTTTAAAGGTATGCCAAAATTCCATGACTGAAACTACAGACAAAACTGATGAAAAAGACGCATAACACTAAAACTACTGACCAAACTGAAGAAAATGAATTACTAAATATGATTCTTATTCCCCTGGCCACCGCGATATGGGGCTGAAGACAACAAGCACTAAATGAATAAAGACGGAGAAAATGCTAGATAGAGACAAAGACTGAGAATTAAATTGACAACACCCCAAACTGAAAATTTAAACTTAAAAAGAAAAACTAAACTGGGATAAGACTGAAAATGAACAAAAAAACTAGATGAAGTGACAATTGTGCAAACTTATAGAAGAAATGACATCCATAATTCCGTGCTCGTGCAACTCCAGCTTATGTTATATAAAGGTTCAATTAAACCCTCAGAGTTTTTAAAAAAAATGTAAGCAACAAAAATGACATATATACTCGCTGTACAAGCTTAAGGACCGAGAAATAGGGGCATGCATGACAAAAAAAGCTTGGGAAAGATATAGAGAGACAATAAAATAAGATGGAACACCTCAAACTGTGATTCAGGGTGGTGCTTGTACCAAATTGCTGCAGATTTTCATATGCGCGGAATGTAACACAAGACTACAAGATTTCATGGACACCATGAATCAAAAATACATCTACTGCCTAAATATATGTAGCATACTATTTTTACAAGATAGCATGACTTTCACAATACAAAAATTGAGCACATGGTAGCATTTTAATTCCATCTAGACACATAAAAATCACCACAAAAATGCCATATCACATAGCATTGTTGTTACCTTCTTTTTAATTGACTGCTGCAGAATTGTAAATCTTGACTCCTATGAAATTGAAACAGAGGAAAAGGGATTAGGAATTGACTGCTGTAGATTTGCAAAACTAAACCCAGATTAACCTAGAAAAATAGAGAAAAATAGGGAGACCTGCTTTGTGTTCTATGATAGAATGAACTAGAACTAGCAGTTATAAAGGAATTTAATTATCAACACAGATATTTATTTCCATCGCGCAATCCGCATCCTAGCAGCCTGGCTAGAATAGGTTGGGCTCGTCTTATAAGCGAACTTACGAGGCTTTGCACATTGTTGCACAAGATCAACAGTGCAAACACTTGTGATCATAAGACCAGGAAGCAAACGAAGTGCCTATAGTGTTGAATTAAGCTGATTAGAATGGTATGCCAGCAACAGAAGGCATGTTGTATCCACAAGGCCCAGCTGCAGCCTATGTATAGGTTTCACTGATTTTTTATTCAATTGTAGCATCCACTTGTTTACACCCATCTTGTTTAACTCCTAAGGGATTACTGACATGTTGCTTATATTACTGATGCACAAATACTAGAAGACCACGAGAATTACCTAAACTGATAATACTTACTAGAATCCATGTCATTGAGAAGTATCCACTGCCATTGTTCATATATTTACTAGAATGTTTCATATATTACTGTTTCCTCACTTGTATCATGACATAGTATGCTAACTTCTCTTCACCAGAAATAAAACTTGGGCTCGGATGGAAAAAATACATTCTACTCCCTCTGTTCCTAAATATTTGTCTTTCTAGACATTCAAATGGACTACAACATACGGATGTATGTAGACATATTTTAGAATGTAGATTCAACCATTTTACTTTGTATGTAGTCATTTGTTAAAATCTCTAGAAAGACAAGTATTTAGGAACGGAGGGAGTAGGGAATATCCGAGCATGTTTGTTACCTACTGATTAACTTCACAACTGTAGTGTCATACAAACTCAAACACTTGCTGATATCGTTTTAGTTACTGCTCAGCAAAACAAAACGAACAGGGATGCAAATAAACCTCACCGGTCAAATGTTCAGGTCCTGGGCGCAGGAGTTTGGGGAGGAAACGACGAAGGGTCTCCGTGAGGGAGGAAGCGACGAAGGGTCTCACCTGTCAAATCTCACCGGTTGTCAGATGGCGGAGGTGGTGGACAGCGGCGTTGGTCAGCGAAGAAGCAGGCACTGGACGTGGGAGGTTGGGGAGGGAGCGGCGAACGGTCTCCACCGGGGAGGAGGACGCTCGTCGGTGGCGGTGGTCGGCGAGAAAGCCGGTTGCGGTGGGGTTATTGGGGGCTGTACTGAATCGGCAGCGAACGACGCGGTCACCATGACGTGAGGTTCGCAGCCCGGTCGACCTCCACGGGCGAGGCCGTCCTGTGACCACAGGCAGCACGGCAAGGTCACCACGATCGGCGAAGAGCGGGTGGGGAGGGGCACAGATCTGCAAGGGGAGGGAGAAGGTGCGGGGTGGGTGGTTCCGGGCAGATATTTTGGACTCTGGCCGCGCTAATTTTCGTAGAAAGGGGAAGGAGACGCGGCCACCTCTCTTTTCCATGCTCACTGCGCACTGGTGATACGTCTTCAATATGTTATTTCAGATTATTTTTGGGACTAACCTATTAACCTAGAGCCCAGTGTCAGTTCTTGCTTTTCCTCGTTTTTGAGTTTCGCAGAAAAGAAATACCGAACAGAGTCCAAATGGAATAAAACCTTCGCGATGATTTTTCGTCGACTAGAAGACAACTAGGAGACTTGGAGATGAAGTCGGAGGAGCCACGAGGTGGCCACAAGGACGGAGGGTGCGCCCGGGGGTAGGGTGCGCCCCCCACCCTTGTGGGCCCCCTGATGACCCACAAGTGTAGGGGATCTATCGTAGTCCTTTCAATAAGTAAGAGTGTCGAACCCAATGAGGAGCAGAAGGAAATGATAAGCGGTTTCAGTAAGGTTTTCTCTGCAAGCACTGAAATAGTAGGTGATAGATAGTTTTGTGATAAGATAAATAGTAACGAGCAAAATTAAATAAAGTAAATATGGTGCAGCAAGGTGGCCCAATCCTTTATGTAGCAAAGGATAAGTCTGGACAAATTCGAATAATAATGAAGGAGTTCCCGAGGACACATTGGGAATTATCGTCAAGTTAGTTTCATCATGTTCATAAGATTCGCGTTCGGTACTTTGATAATTTGATATGTGGATGGACCGACACTTGGGTACTGCACAAACTTGGACAAGCATCCCACTTATGATTAACCCCTATCGCAAGCATCCGCAACTACAAAAAGGAGTATTAAGGTAAACCTAACCACAGTATTAAAAATATGGGTCCATATCAACCCCTAACGAAGCAACGCATAAACTAGGGTTTAAGCTTCTATCACTCTAGCGACCCATCATCTACTTATTACTCCCTATGCCTTCCTCTAGGCCCAAATAATGGTGAAGTGGCATGTAGTCGACGTTCACATAACACCACTAGAGGAGAGACAACATACATCTCGTCAAAATATCGAACGAATACCAAATTCACATGACTACTAATAGCAAGACTTCACCCATGCCCTCAGGAACTAAAGTAACTACTCACAAAGCATAATCATGTTCATAATCAGAGGTGTAATAATATGCATTAAGGATCTGAACATATAATCTTCCACCAAGTAAACCAATAAGTATCAACTACAAGGAGTAATCAACACTACTAGCAACCCACACGTACCAATTTGTGGTTTTAGATACAAGATTGGATACAATAGATGAACTAAGGTTTGAGAGGAGATTGTGCTGGTGAAGATGTTGATGGAGATTGACCCCCTCTCGATGAGAGGATCGTTGGTGATGACGTTGGTGATGATTTCCCCCTCCCGGAGGGAAGTGTCCCCGGCAAAACAGCTTCGCCAGAACCCTAGATTGATTCCGCCAAGGTTCCGCCTCGTGGCGGTGGAGTTTCATCCCGTAAGCTTGCCCCCGAATTTTTCCAGAACAAAACCCTTGATATAGCAGAAGATGGTCGCCGGAAGCCCACCAGGGGGCCCAGGAGATTGGGGGCGCGCCCTATGGGGGGGGCCTGTCTCCTGGATAGGGTGTGGGCCCCCTGGCCTATTTCTTTCGCTCATAAATTCTTAATAAATCTAAAAAGTGGTTTCGTGGAGTTTCAGGACTTTTGGAGTTGTGCAGAATAGGTTTCCAACATTTGCTCCTTTTTCAGCCAGAATTCCAGCTGCCGGCATTCCCCCTCTTCATGGTAAACCTTGTAAAATAAGAGAGAATAGCCATAAGTATTGAGATATAATGTGTAATAACAGCCCATAATGCAATAAAAATTGATATAAAAGCATGATGCAAAATGGACGTATCAACTCCCCCAAGTTTAGACCTCGCTTGTCCTCAAGCGGAAACCGAGATCGAGAAATATGCCCACATGTTTAGAGAAAGAGGTGTCGATAAAAATAAAATACGGACATGAGGGCATCATGATCATTCTAATAACAACAACATATATATAGATTTTGTCATATGATTTCCTATGTTCAAGTAATAAGCAATTCACAATGTCAAGTATGGTTCATAAACTTTATTGGGAACTAACAAACTATAATCTCAGTCATTAAAGCAATTGCAATTTATCGTAACATTAGAAAGAGTCAATAATAGAGCTTTTCAGCAAGATCACATACTCAACTATCTCGTAGTCCCCCATAATTGTTAACACTCACGCAATACTTGTGGTTATAGAGTTTCAGCCGGACACTGAGAAAGATAGGGGCTTATTGTGTTGCCTCCCAACGTATTCACCTTTAGGTGATGTCAACAATAATAGCCTATGCCAACTTACATCCAATTTGATATATGTATCATGACCTTTCAAACACGAGGAGCTCGCCAAAGGATAAAATGAAAAAGTGGAAAGGTGAGGATCACCTTGACTCAAGCATAAAGTAAAAACATAAAGTAAAAGATAAGCCCTTCGCAGAGGGAAGCAGAGGTTGTCATGCGCTTTTAGGGTTGGATACACAAAATATTAATGCAAAAGAATGTCACTTTGTATTGCCCCTTGTATGTGGACCTTTATTATGCACTCCGTCGCTTTTATTACTTCCACAACAAATTCGTACAAAGCTTATTTTCTCTGCACTAATAAGTCATGCATATTTAGAGAGCAATTTTTATTGCTTGCACCGATGACAACTTACTTGAAGGATCTTACTCAATCCATAGGTAGGTATGGTGGACTCTCATGGCAAAACTGGGTTTATGGAAGTTTGGAAGCACAAGTAGTATCTCTACTTGGTGCAAGGAGTTTTGGCCAGCATGAGGGGGAAAGGCAAGCTCAACATGTTCAGAAGGTCACTGACAATATACTTTAACTGAGATGTCGGAAAACATAAACCATTATGTTGTCTTCCTTGTCCAACATCAACTCTTTTAGCATGTCATACTTAATGAGTGCTTCACAATCATAAAAGATGTCCAAGATAATATATCTATATGTGAACCCCTCTTTCCTTATCACTTCCTATTAATTGCAATGATGAACAAGGCTACGTTCATCAACTCTCAACAATTTTTATGCCTCATACTTTCTATGTGTGAAGTTATCACTATCCATAAGATCAACATGAACTCTTTTGTTCTTTCTACTTTCTCAAGATCATAGCAACATAGCAAAGCCCTTGACTCAACACTAATCTTTATTATAGATAGCATACGGACTCACTTACAAAAAGAGATCACAAGAAAACTCAAAACTACTTGAAATCAAAACTTCAAACTAATAGATCAAGATACTACTAAAAGGATTGAACTAAATAAAGCGGTAAAGATAGGAGTGTGATGGTGATACGATACCGGGGCACCTCCCCCAAGCTTGGCAGTTGCCAAGGGGAGTGCCCATACCCATGTGATTATTTCTTCTGAGGTGATGGAGGTGGTGATGATGACGGTGGATAATCGCACATCGAGCGTAAAAGCTCCTCCAACTTGTGGATAATGCCCTTGAGCCCAGCAATATGATCCTTCAACAAAATATTCTCCTGTGTGAGATACTTGTTTTGTATGCGGGCTAACTCAATCATCTTGAAAGCTTCAATCTCTGTTGGAGTGAAAAGGTTAGGTAAAGGGTGAGGGATGCCTTCTTCTTTCACCACCGGAGCTTGAACCTCCATGGCCTTCTTGATCCCTTCACCCTTGTTGATATCCTCTGGTTCCTCTCTCTTCAACTCTATATTCAATAGGCAGGCATCCTTGTCTTCGTTGTTGTAGGAGGGAGAAGTCATGGTGCTCTAATCTGCAATAGGAACAACTCGAAACGAAAACAGAGGATAATTGCATGATACGGTGGTCAAAAACTTCGGGAGTATATATAATGAATTTTTACCGACCAAAATACGTAACATACAAGAAAACGGAGTCCGGGGGCACACGAGGTGCCCACGAGACAGGGGGGCGCGCCCTCCTCTCTCGTGGAAGCCTCGTGTCCCTTTCGGACTACTTCTTTCTTCCTAAAATTCTTAAATAATCCAAAACTGATGAAAATTGCCATTAGAGTTGTTTTGGAGTCGGTATACTTACCGTACCACATACCTATGCCTTTTCGGAGTCTGGAACGTTCTGGAAAGTGTCTCTTATGTACTCCTCTGGGGTTATGGTTTCAATAATATTAGTTTCAACATTGATAGGGTTACCTGAAATATAATGCTTGATTCTTTGACCATTAACCACCCTAGGATTTGTGCCTCCAAAGTTGTTGATTTTTATAGCACTGGAACGGTAGACCTCCTCGATAACGTAGGGACCTTCCCATTTTGAGAGAAGTTTTCCTGCAAAAAATCTTAAACGAGAGTTGAATAATAACACATAATCTCCTATGTTAAACTCACGCTTTTGTATCCTTTTATCATGCCAGCGTTTGACTTTTTCTTTGAAGAGCTTGGCATTCTCATAAGCTTGGGCTCTCCATTCATCAAGTGAGCTAATATCAAACAACCTCTTCTCACCGGCAAGTTTGAAGTCATAATTTAGCTCTTTAATAGCCCAATATGCTTTATGTTCAAGTTTAAGAGGTAAATGACATGCTTTTCCATAAACCATCTTATATGGAGACATACCCATAGGATTTTTGTATGCAGTCCTATAGGCCCATAATACATAATCAAGTTTTTTTGACCAATTCTTTCTAGATCTATTCACAGTCTTTTGCAAAATTAATTTGAGCTCTCTATTGCTCAACTCTACTTAACCACTAGACTGCGGGTGATAAGGAGATGCAATTCTATGATTGACATCGTACTTAGCAAGCATCTTACGGAAAGCACCATGAATAAAGTGTGAACCACCATCAGTCATAAGATATCTAGGGACTCCAAACCTCGGAAAAATTACTTCTTTAAGCATTTTAATAGAAGTGTTATGATCAGCAATACTAGTTGGAATAGCTTCTACCCACTTAGTAACGTAATCAACAACAACTAAGATATGTGTATAACCATTGGAGGCGGGAAAAGGTCCCATATAATCAAAGCCCCAAACATCAAACGGTTCGATAACAAGAGAATAATTCATAGGCATTTATTGACGTCTACTGATGTTACCTATTCTTTGGCATTCATCACAAGATACGACAAACTTACGAGCATCTTTGAAAAGAGTAGGCCAATAAAAACTAGATTGTAGTACCTTGTGTGCAGTTCTATCTCCAGCGTGGTGTCCTCCATAGGATTCATAGTGACACTTGCGTAGGATTTATTCCTGTTCATGCTCAGGCACACAACGTCTAATAATACCATCTACTCCTTCTTTATAAAGGTGTGGTTCATCCCAGAAGTAATGTCTTAAATCATAGAAGAACTTTTTCTTTTGCTGGTATGTGAAGCTAGGCGGCAATGTAATTAGGATAGTCCGCATACCAAGGTGCAGTACGAGAAGCACTGACAACCGCTAATTGTTCATCAGGAAAACTATCATTAATAGGCAGTGGGTCATCAAGAACATTCTCTAACCTAGACAAGTTGTCTGCAACGGGGTTCTCAGCTCCCTTTCTATCAATAATATGAAAGTCAAATTCTTGGAGCAAGAGAACCCATCTAATGAGTCTAGGCTTAGCATCTTTCTTTTCCATAAGATATTTAATAGCAGCATGATTAGTGTGAATAGTAACTTTGGAATCAACAATATAAGGTCTAAACTTATCACATGCAAACACAACTGCTAAGAACTCTTTTTCAGTAGTAGCATAATTTCTCTGGGCAGTATCAAGGGTCTTACTAGCATAATGGATAACATTCAATTTCTTATCGACTCTTTGCCCTAAAACAGCACCTACAGCATAATCACTAGCATCACACATAATTTCAAAAGGTAAATTCCAATCAGGTGGTTGAACAATAGGTGTTGTGATCAAAGCTTTCTTAAGTGTTTCAAATGCTTCTACACAATCATCATCAAAGACAAAAGGAATATCTTTTTGCAATAAATTAGTCAGAGGCCTAGAGATTTTAGAAAAGTCCTTAATGAACCTCCTATAAAAACCGGCATGACCAAGAAAACTTCTTATACCTTTTATGTCCTTGGGACATGGCATCTTTTCAATAGCATCAACTTTGGCTTTATCAACTTCAATACCCCTTTCGGAGATCTTGTGCCCCAATACAATGCCTTCATTAACCATAAAGTGACACTTTTCCCAATTCAGGACGAGACTAGTGTCTTCGCATCTCTGCAAAACTCGATCAAGGTTTCTCAAACAATCATCAAAAGAGGATCCATAGACGGAGAAGTCATCCATGAATACCTCACAAATCTTTTCACAAAAATCGGAAAATATAGCCATCATGCATCTTTGAAAGGTAGCAGGTGCATTACATAAACCAAAAGGCATGCGTCTATAAGCAAAAGTACCAAAAGGGCAAGTAAAAGTAGTTTTAGATTGATCCCCCGCTGACACAGGTATTTGAGAGAAATCAGAATAACCATCTAGAAAGCAAAAATGTGTGTGTTCGGATAGCCTTTCTAGCATTTGATCAATAGAAGGTAAAGGGTAATGATATTTCTTAGTAGCTTTATTTAACTTATGGAAATCAATTACCATCCTATAGCCTGTAATAATTCTTTGCGGGATCAATTCATCTTTATCATTAGGAACAACGGTAATACCTCCCTTTTTAGGGACACAATGGACAGGGCTTACCCATTCACTATCAGCAACGGGATAAATAATACCTGCCTCGAGGAGTTTTAGAATCTCCTTTCTTACCACTTCCTTCATTTTGGGGTTTAATCGTCTTTGAGGATCTCTAACAGGTTTGGCATCTTTCTCCACTGAAATTTTGTGTTGACATAATGTGGGACTAATGCCCTTAAGATCATCCAGAGTATATCCAATAGCAGCTCGGTGCTTCTTCAGAGTTTTCAATAATCTTTCTTCTTCTTTCTCTGAAAGGTTAGCACTAATAATAACAGGATATATTTCTTTTTCATCAAGATAAGCATACTTGAGATTATCAGGTAAGGCTTTGAGTTCAAACACGGGATCACCCTTGGGTGGAGGGGGATCCCCAAGAATTTCAAAGAGAAGATTATGTTTTAGCATAAGTTCTTGTTTAAGGAACACTTCATCTATTTCTTCCCTTTCCTTCATAAACATATCGTTTTCATGGTCTAGCAAATATTGTTCTAATGGATCAATTGGAGGAACAACAATAGAAGCAAGACCAATAATCTCATCCTTACTAGATGGTTCCTTTTCACGAGGTTGTCTACTAAACTTAGCGAAATTAAACTCATGAGACATACCATCTATACCAACGGTGACAATATTCTTTTCACAATCAATCTTAGCACTAGCAGTATGCAAGAAAGGTCTACCAAAAATAATGGGACAAAAATCATCTTGTGGGGAACCGAGAACAAGAAAATCAGCAGGGTATTTAATCTTTCCACACAAGACTTCAACATCTGTAACAATCCCAATAGGTTTAATGGTGTCCCTATTAGCAAGCTTAAAAGTAACATCAATATCTTCTAATTCAACAGGTGTAATATCGTGCATAATTTCTTTATAAAGATCATAAGGTATAGCATTAGCACTAGCACCCATATCACATAAACCATGATAACAATGATCTCCTATTTTAACAGAAATAACAGGCGTGCCTACAACAGGTCTATGTGTCTTAGTATCAGGTCTAGCAATATTAGTAGTTTCACCCACGAAAGAAATAACATGCCCATCTAAGTCTTCATCCAGGAGATCTTTAATCATAGCAATACTAGGTTCAACATTAATTTGCTCAGGAGGTGTATAAGTCCTAGTATTACTCTTATGAACAACAGTCGAAGCTTTAACATGATCTTTTATCCTAACAGGAAAAGGAGGTTTTTCAACATAAGTAGTAGGAATAATAGGATCACTATATGTAATAGTCTTTTCTTCGACTGTAATAGGTGCAACTACTTTCACTTCAACAGGAGGATTATATTTAAACCACTTCTCTTTAGGGAGATCAACGTGAGCAGCAAAAGTTTCACAAAAAGTAGCTACTATCTCAGAGTCAAGTCCATACTTAGAGCTAAATCCACGGAAAGCATCGGTATCCATAAAAGATTTAACACAATCAAACTTAGGTGTCATACCTGACTCCTTACCATCGTCGGAACCCCAATCTTCAGAGTTGCGTTTAATTCTTTCCAATAAGTCCCATTTGAAATCAATAGTCTTCAGCATATAGGAACCAGTACAGGAAGTATCGAGCAGGTTGTGATTATCAAGAGAAAGCCGAGCATAAAAATTCTGAATAATCATTTCTCGAGAGAGCTCATGATTGGGGCATGAACATAACATTGACTTAAGCCTCCCCCAGGCTTGAGCGATGCTTTCTCCTTCGCGAGGCCAGAAATTATATATGTAATTACGATCACGATGAACAAGATGCATAGGATAGAACTTCTAGTGAAATTCCAATTTCAATCGCTTATAATTCCAAGATCTCATGTCATCACATAGCCTATACCATGTCATTGCATCTCCCTTCAAAGATAAAGGGAAGACCTCCTTTTGACAACATCATCGGGAATACCTGCAAGCTTAAATAATCCACGAACTTCATCCACAAAGATAAGGTGTAAGTCGGGATGCAAAGTTCCGTCTCCTGCAAATGGATTAGCTAGCAGTTTTTCTATCATACCTGAAGGAATCTCAAAGTGAATATTTTCATAAAGTTCAGTAGGTTGAGGAACATCTCTTTGCTCCTCTGGTTGGGGTAAAGATACCCCAAACAAGCCACTCAAATGATTAGTTTCCATAGTGACAAGTAACGGAAAATTTCAGCACACTATATAATTGTTTCCTTACCAAGTTCCACTCACCAAGAGCGCTACACTCCCCGGCAATGGCGCCAGAAAAGAGTCTTGATGACCCACAAGTGTAGGGGATCTATCGTAGTCCTTTCGATAAGTAAGAGTGCCGAACCCAACGAGGAGCAGAAGAAAATGATAAGTGGTTTTCAGTAAGGTTTTCTCTGCAAGCACTGAAATAGTAGGTGATAGATAGTTTTGTGATAAGATAAATAGTAACGAGCAAAAGTAAATAAAGTAAATAAGGTTCAGCAAGGTGGCCCAATCCTTTATGTAGCAAAGGATAAGCCTGGACAAATTCTAATAATAATGAAGGAGCTCCCGAGGACACATTGGGAATTATCGTCAAGCTAGTTTCATCACGTTCATAAGATTCGCATTCGGTACTTTGATAATTTGATATGTGGGTGGACCGACACTTGGATACTTCCCCAAACTTGGAAAAGAATCCCACTTATGATTAACCCCTAGCGCAAGCATCCGCACCTACAAAAAGGAGTATTAAGGTAAACCTAACCACAGCATTAACCACATGGGTCCATATCAACCCCTAATGAAGCAACGCATAAACTAGGGTTTAAGCTTCTGTCACTCTAGCAACCCATCATCTACTTATTACTTCCCTATGCCTTCCTCTAGGCCCAAATAATGGTGAAGTGTCATGTAGTCGACATTCACATAACACCACTAGAGGAGAGACAACATACATCTCGTCAAAATATCGAACGAATACCAAATTCACATGACTACTAATAGCAAGACTTCACCCATGTCCTAGGGAACTAAAGTAACTACTCACAAAGCATACTCATGTTCATAATCAGAGGTGTAATAATATGCATTAAGGATCTGAACATATAATCTTCCACCAAGTAAACCAATAAGTATCAACTACAAGGAGTAATCAACACTACTAGCAACCCACACGTACCAATTTGTGGTTTTGGATACAAGATTGGATACAAGAGATGAACTAGGGTTTGAGAGGAGATGGTGCTGGTGAAGACGTTGATGGAGATTGACCCCCTCCCGATGAGAGGATCGTTGGTGATGACGTTGGTGATGATTTCCCCCTCCCGGAGGGAAGTGTCCCCGGCAGAACAGCTCCGCCAGAGCCCTAGATTGATTCCGCCAAGATTCCGCCTCGTGGCGGCGGAGTTTCGTCCCATAAGCTTGCCCCCGGATTTTTCCAGGACAAAACCCTTCATATAGCAGAAGATGGTCGCCGGAAGCCCGCCAGGGGGCCCAGGAGATAGGGGGCGCGCCCTATAGGGGGGGCCCTGTCTCCTGGACAGGGTGTGGACCCCTTGGCCTATTTCTTTCTCTCATAAATTCTTAATAAATCCAAATGGTGGTTTCGTGGAGTTTCAGGACTTTTGGAGTTGTGCAGAATAGGTTTCCAACGTTTGCTTCATTTTCAGCCAGAATTCCAGCTGCCGGCATTCCCCCTCTTCATGGTAAACCTTGTAAAATAAGAGAGAATAGCCATAAGTATTGAGATATAATGTGTAATAACAGCCCATAATGCAATAAATATCGATATAAAAGCATGATGCAAAATGGACATATCACCCCCTGACCCTCCTGACCAAATTGTTTCGCCTATATATTCCCATGTATCCCCAAACCAACAAGGGAATCCACAAAAACACTTTTCCACCACCGCAACCTTCTGTACCCGTGAGATCCCATCTAGGGGCCTTTTCTGGTGTCCTGTCGGAGGGGGATTCAATCACAGAGGACTTCTACATCAACTCTATTGCCCTTCTGATGAAGCATGAGTAGTTTACCACAGACCTAAGGGTCCATAGCTAGTAGCTAGATGGCGTCTTCTCTCTCTCTCTCTCTTTGATTTCCAATACCATGTTCTCCTCGATGTTCTTGGAGATCTATTCGATGTAATACTTTTTTGCGGTTTGTTTGTCGAGTTCCGATGAATTATGGATTTATGATCAACTTATCTATGAATATTATTTGAATCTTCTCTGAATTCTTATATGCATGATTTGATATCTTTGTAATTCTCTTCGAACTGTCGGTTTGGTTTGGCCAACTAGATTGGTTTTTCTTGCAATGGGGAAGTGCTTAGCTTTGGGTTCAATCTTGCGGTGTTCTTTCCTAGTGACAGTAGGGGAGCAAGGCACATATTGTATTGTTGCCATTGAGGATAAAAAGATGGGGTTTTCATCATATTGCTTGAGTTAATTCCTCTACATCATGTCATTTTACTTAATGCATTGCTCTGTTCTTTATGAACTTAATACTCTAGATGCATGTTGGATAGCGGTCGATGTGTGGAGTAATAGTAGTAGATGCAGAATCATTTCGGTCTACTTGACACGGACGTGATGCATATATTCATGATCATTGCCTTAGATATCGTCATAACTTTGCGCTTTTCTATCAATTGCTCGGCAGTAATTTGTTCACCCACCGTATTATTTGCTATCTTGAGAGAAGCCTCTAGTGAAATCTATGTCCCCTGGTCTATTTTCCATCATACAAGTTTCCAATCTACTATTTTGCAATATTTTACTTTCCGATCTATAATCCCAAAAAACAAAAATGTTTACTTTATCGTATATCTATATATGTCATATCTCACTTTTGCAAGTAACTGTGAAGGGATTGACAACCCCTTTATCGTGTTGGGTGCAAGTTTGTTTGATTGTTTGTGCAGGAATTTGGTGATTTGTGTGTTTTCTCCTACTCTGATTGATACCTTGGTCCTCAAACTGAGGGAAATACTTATCTCTACTTTGCTGCGTCACCCTTTTCTCTTCAAGGAAAAAACCAATGCAAGCTCAAGAAATAGCAGGAAGAATTTTTGGCGCCGTTGCCGAGGAAATCTACGCCAAGTCAAGACATACCAAGTACCCATCATAAACTCTCATCTCT
>NC_041387.1:507314923-507337981 GCF_002162155.2 Triticum dicoccoides | reverse complement strand
TTCGCTCCTCTTCCGTTCGTCTTCCTCGCTTGCTTTCTGTGTGCTCGTGTGTTGGATTGCTTGCTTTGTCATGATGGCTCGAGAGAATACCAAATTGTGTTAGCATTCCAACACCAATAACAATGATTTTATTATTACTCCGATTGCTCCCGCCACTAGTGCGGAATCTTGTGAAATTAATGCTGCTTTGCTGAATCTTGTTATGAAAGATCAATTTTCTGGCCTTCCTAATGAAGATGTTGCATCCCATCTAAACAATTTCATTGATTTGTGTGATATGCAAAGGAAGAAAGATGTGGATAACGATTTTGTTAAATTGAAGCTATTTGCGTTTTCACTTAGAGATCGTGCTAAAACTTGGTTTTCATCTTTGCCTAAAAATAGTATTGATTCATGGAACAAGTGTAAAGATGCTTTTATCTCTAAGTATTTTCCTCCCGCTAAGATAATCTCCCTTAGGAACGGTATTATGAATTTTAAGTAACTTGATCATGAACATGTTGCACAATCTAGGGAGAGGATGTAATTGATGATACGGAATTGCCCTACTCATGCGGTTTTAATTTGTGGATGATTATACAAAAAATTTATGCCGGATTGAATTTTGCTTCTAGAAATCTTTTAGATTCGGCCACAGGAGGCACTTTTATGGAAATCGCCTCAGGAGAAGCTACTAAACTCCTTGATAATATTATGGTTAATTATTCTCAATGGCACACCGAAAGATCTTCCACTAGTAAAAAAGTGCACGTCATTGAATAGAATAATGTTTTGAGTGGAAAGATGGATGAACTTATGAAATTATTTGCTAGCAAGAGTGCTTCTATTGATCCTAATGATATGACTTTGTCTACTTTCATTGAAAATAATAATGAATCTATGGATGTGAATTTTGTTGGTAGGAACAATTTTGGTAATATCGCGTATAGAGGTAATTTTAATCCTAGGCCGTTTCCTAGTAATTCCTCTAATAATTATGGTAATTCCTACAATAACTCTTATGGAAATTATAATAATATGCCCTCTAATTTTTAGAATAGTGTTAAAGAATTTATGATTTCGCAAAAGAATTTCAATGCTTTGATTGAAGAAAAGTTTCTCAAGATTGATGAATTGGCTAGGAACATGGATAGAATTTCTCTTGATGTTGATTCTTTGAAACTTAGATCTATTCCACCCAAGCATGATATTAATGAGTCTCTCAAAGCCATGAGAATTTCCATTAATGAGTGCAAAGAAAGAACTGCTAAGATGCGTGCTAAACGAGATTTGTTTGAGAAAGCGTGTTCTTCTAGTTTTCGTGAAAATAAGAATGAAGATCTTAAAGTGATTGATGTGCCTACTATTGAATCTTTGTCTTCTAATATAAATCTTGATAAATATGGGACTAGAGATGAGTCAACTTTAGTTAAAAGACGTCCCAATGATTCCGAGTTTTTAGATCTTGATGCAAAAATTGATACAAGTGGGATTGGAGAGGTCAAGACTTTAAGTAGCAATGAACCCACTCTTTTGGGTTTCAAGGAATTTAATTATGATAATTGTTCTTTAATAGATTGTATTTCCTTGTTGCAATCCATGTTGAATTCTTCTCATGCTTATAAACAAAACAAAGCTTTTACTAAACATATCATTGATGCTATGATGCAATCTTTTGAACAAAAGCTTGAATTAGAAGTTTCTATCCCTAGAAAACTTTATGATGACTGGGAACCTACTATTAAGATTAAGATTAAATATTATGAGTGACATGCTTTGTGTGATTTGGGTGCTAGCATTTCCACAATTCCAAAAACTTTATGTGATGTGTTAGGTTTCCGTGAATTTGATGATTGTTCTTTAAATTTGCATCTTGCAGGTTCCATTATTAAGAAACCTATGGGAAGGATTAATGATGTTCTTATTGTTGCAAATAGGAAGTATGTGCCCATAGATTTCATTGTTCGTGATATAGATTGCAATCCTACATGTCCTATTATTCTTGGTAGACCTTTCCTTAGAACGATTTGTGCAATTATTGATATGAAAGAAGGAAACATTAGATTTCAATTTCTGTTAAGGAAGGGCATGGAACACTTTCCTAGAAAGAAATTAAATTGCCATATCAATCTATTATGAGAGCTACTTATGGATTGCATACCAAAGATGACAATACCTAGATCTATTCGTGTTTTTATGCCTAGCTAAGGGCGTTAAACAATAGCACTTGTTGGGAGGCAACCCAATTTTATTTTTGTTCCTTGCTTTTTGTTCCTGTTTTGCTTTGAATAATTCATCTAGCCTCTAGTTAGATGTGGTTTTGTGTTTTAATTAGTGTTTGTGCCAAGTAAGACATTTGGGATAGCTTACGATGATAGTTGTTTTGATCTTGCTGAGAAACAGAAACTTTTGCGCCCAGGAAAATAATTTTCATAATTCACATAGCATGCTTTTGATATGATTCTTTTTGCACTAGATTGGTACACAAATTTCCTAGGTTGACCTAACTTTTCAGAATTGCTGGAGTTACAGAAGTATTCGAGAGTTACAGATTGCTACACACTGTTCTGTTTTTGATAGATTCTGTTTTCTTTGTGTTGTTTGCTTATTTTGATGAATCTATGGGTAGTATCGGGGGGTATGTACCATGGAAAAGTTGGAATACAGTAGATATTACACCAATATAAATGAAGAATGAGCTCACAACAGTACCATAAAGTGGTGATTTATTTTCTTATACTAACGGAGCTTATGAGATTTTCTGTTGAGTTTTATGTTGTGAAGTTTTCAAGTTTTGGGTAAGGATTGATGGACTATGGAATAAGGAGTGGCAAGAGCCTAAGCTTGGGGATGCACCCCAAGGTAATATTCAAGGACAACCAAGCGCCTAAGCTTGGGGATGCCCCGGAAGGCATCCCCTCTTTCGTCTTCGTCTATCGGTAACTTTACTTGAGGCTATATGTTTATTCACCACATGATATGTGTTTTGCTTGGAGCATCTTGTATGATTTGAGTCTTTGCTTTTTAGTTTTCCACAATAATACTTGTTGTACACACCTTTTGAGAGGGACACACATGAATCATGATTTATTAGAATACTCTATGTGCTTCACTTATATCTTTTGAGCTAGGCAATTTTGCTCTAGTACTTCACTTATATCTTTTAAGAGCACGGCGGTGGTTTTATTTTACAGAAATTGATGAACTCTCATGCTTCACTTATATTATTTTGAGAGTATCTAAACAGCATGGTAATTTGCTTTGCTTATAAATTTAGTCCTAGTATGATAGGCATCCAAGAGGGATATACTAAAAACTTTCATATAAAGTGCATTGAATACTATGAGAAGTTTGATTGTTTATGATTGCTTTGATATATGAAGATTATGATATTAGAGTCATGCTAGTGAGTAATTGTGAATTTGAGAGATACTTGTGTTGAGGTTTGTGATTCCCGTAGCATGCACGTATGGTGAACCGTTATCTGATGAAGTCGGAGCATGATTTATTTTTTTGATTGTCTTCCTTATGAGTGGCGGTCGGGGACGAGCGATGGTCTTTTCCTACCAATATATCCCCCTAGGAGCATGCGCGTGGTACTTTGTTTCGATAACCAATAGTTTTTTGCCATAAGTATGTGAGTTCTTTATGACTAATGTTGAGTCCATGGATTATATGCACTCTCACCCTTCCACCATTGCTAGCCTCTCTAGTACCGCACAATTTTCACCGGTACCATACGCCCACCATATACCTTCCTCAAAACAGCCACCATACCTACCTATTATGGCATTTTCATAGCCATTCCGAGATATATTACCATGCAACTTTCCATTGTTCCGTTTATTATGACACGCTTCATCATTTTCATATTGCTTTGCATGATCATGTAGTTGACATCGTATTTGTGGCAAAGCCACCTTTCATAATTCTTTCATACATGCCACTCTTGATTCATTACACATCCTCGTACACCGCCAGAGGGATTCATATAGAGTCATATTTTGTTCTAAGCATCGAGTTGTAATTCTTAAGTTGTAAGTAAATAAAAGTGTGATGATCTTCATTATTAGAGCGTTGTCATAGTGAGGAAAGGATAATGGATACTATGATTCCCCCACAAGTCAGGATGAGACTCCAGACGAAAAATAAAAATAAATAATTAAAGAGGCCAAAAAAATGAGAAAGGCGCAAACAAAAAAATGAGAGAAAAAGAGAGAAGGGGCAATGTTACTATCCTTTTCCACACTTGTGCTTCAAAGTAGCACCATGATCTTCATGATAGAGAGTCTCCTATTTTGTCATTTTCATATACTAGTGGGAATTTTTCATTATAGAACTTGGCTTGTATATTCCAATGATGGGATTCCTCAAATTGCCCTAGGACTTCATGACCAAGCGAGTTGGATGCACACCCACTTAGTTTATTTTTGAGCTTTCATAAACTTATAGCTCTAGTGCATCCGTTGCATGGCAATCCCTACTCACTCACATTGATATCTATCCATAGCCCGTTGATACGCCTAGCTGATGTGATACTATCTCCCTCTTTTTGTCTTCTCCACAACCACCATATTCTATTCCACCTATAGTGCTATGTCCATGGCTCAGGCTCATGTATTGCATGCAAGTTGAAAAAGTTTGAGAACATCAAAAGTATGAAACAATTGCTTGGCTTGTCATCGGGGTTGTGCATGACTTAAATATTTTGTGTGATGAAGATGGAGCATAGCCAGACTATATGATTTTGTAGGGATAAGCTTTCTTTGGCCATGTTATTTTGAGAAGACATAATTGTTTTGTTAGTATGCTTGAAATATTATTGTTTTTATGTCAATATTAAACTTTTGTTTTGAATCTTATGGATCTGAACATTCATGCCAAAATTGAGAAAATTACAAGGATAAGTATGTTAGGTAGCATTCCACATCAAAAATTCTGTTTTTATCATTTACGTACTCAAGGACGAGCAGGAATTAAGCTTGGGGATGCTTGATACGTCTCCAACGTATCTATAAATTTTTATTGTTCCATGCCATTATATTATCTGTTTTGGATGTTTTATATGCATTAATATGCTATTTTATATTATATTTGGGACTAACCTATTAACCTAGAGCCCAGTGCCAGTTCTTGTCTTTTCCTTGTTTTTGAGTTTTGCAGAAAAGGAATACCAAACGGACTCCAAAAGGAACAAAACCTTCGCGATGATTTTTCTTGGACCAAAAGATAACCAGGAAACTTGGAGATGAAGTCGGAGGAGCCACCAGGTGGCCACAAGGATGGAGGGCGCGCCCAGGGGGTAGGGCGCGCCCCCACCCTTGTGGGCCCACTGTGACCCTCCTGACCTTATTCTTTCGCCTATATATTCCCATATATCCCCAAACCAATAGGGGCATCCACACAAACACTTTTCCCCTGCCGCAACCTTCTGTACCCGTGAGATCCCATCTAGGGGCCTTTCCAGCGTCCTGTCGGAGGGGGATCCGATCATGGAGGGCTTCTACATCAACTCTATTGCCCTTCCGATGAAGTGTGAGTAGTTTACCACACACCAACGGGTCCATAGCTAGTAGCTAGATGGCTTCTTCTCTCTCTCTTTTGATTCTCAATACCATGTTCTCCTCGATGTTCTTGGAGATCTATTCAATGTAATACTTTTTTGCGGTGTGTTTGCCGAGATCCGATGAATTGTGGATTTATGATCAGCTTATCTATGAATATTATTTGAATCTTCTCTGAATTCTTATATGCATGATTTGATATCTTTGTAATTCTCCTCGAACAATCGGTTTGGTTTGGCCAACTAGATTGGTTTTTCTTGCAATGGGAGAAGTGCTTAGCTTTGGGTTCAATCTTGCGGTGTCCTTTCCCAGTGAAAGTAGGGGCAGCAAGGCACGTATTGTATTGTTGCCATCGAGGATAAAAAGATGGGGTTTTCATCATATTGCTTGAGTTAATTCCTTTACATCATGTCATCTTACTTAATGCATTAGTCCATTCTTTATGAACTTAATACTCTAGATGCATGCTGGATAGCGGTCGATGTGTGGAGTAATAGTACTCAATGCAGAATCGTTTTGGTCTACTTGACACGGATGTGATGCCTATATTCATGATCATTTACTTAGATATCGTCATAACTTTGCGTTTTTCTATCAATTGCTCGACAGTAATTTATTCACCCACTGTATTATTTGCTATCTTGAGAGAAGCCTCTAGTGAAATCTATGGCCCCGGGTCTATTTTCCATCATACAAGTTTCTGATCTACTATTTTGCAATCTTTTACTTTCCGATCTATAAACCAAAAATACCAAAAATATTTACTTTATCCTTTATCTATCTCTATCAGAACTCACTTTTGCAAGTAACCGTGAAGGGATTGACAACCCCTTTATCGCATTGGGTGCAAGTTTGCTTGATTGTTTGTGCAGGTATTCGGTGATTTGTGTGTCGTCTCCTACTGGATTGATACCCTGGTTCTCAAACTGAGGTAAATACTTACCTCTACTTTTTTGCATCACCCTTTCCTCTTCATGGGAAAAACCAACGCAATCTCAAGAAGTAGCAGCTGGTTCCACCGCAAAATTGGCGCGGGCCACCATAACATAGCGCGCGGAGGACCAAAATGTGCGGGAGGTCATCTACGTGGAAACACTAGGCTGTGTAGTTGCTTTACTCTCTATTTTTTTCATGCATTAATTCATCTTCCCCTAGAGTGTATTGTTCATGCATTTCCTTTCCCTTGAGGAGGGCAATTAGCTCTAGGTAAAGAACATGACCCTAGGTAAAATCATTGATTCTAGTAGTGAACCGATCGGGAGGAAGGGCTCTTATATAGCCAACTTCCAAAACTAGCTGTTGGGGCTCCCACGGACACTTCCTGGGGACCCCGTGCCCACAGGGGTCAAGACCCATGCCCACGGTACAAGCCCCATGTGCACGGAGGCCTCGTGCCCACGGCCTCAAACCCCGTATCCACGGGGTACCCAGAAACATCCTACAGTAGCCCACTAAAACATGCACAACTTTGGCATACAAACTCCAAATTTGATGATCTTGGGCTCATTTTAAAGCTACGGAAAATCCCAAGGTCCTCGCATATAGAACCACCCAAGATCAACAATAAAGAATTATGCAAAGGTTTGAGGTCTCTACATGCGACGTGATCAAGCAACTTGCCCGAAAGTCCCTCTTGATAGTACGGTTGTCAAACCTATAATATGGTATCCCTCCAAGAACCATGAGACCGACAAAACTAGGAAAACCTAGCTAAGATATACCTTTGCCTTGCACATTACACTTGAGGTTGATGATGACTTTAATGCTTGCCTCAAGTTGGAATCCTTTTCTTGTCCATAATCACTTGGTGAAGATACTCGAAATGCTTCCTCATATTGCAACGAGGGAAGCCCCTAACTTAAGCTCATCACTATCATGATTTGGACCACAAGCTTGAAATCATATAACCTCCGGCTTCTTATCTTACACTTGGACTCCTCGAACCCGATGACCATCACCACTTTATGTCATCCACACATAGGCTACTTGAAATCTTTCCTTTTGATGCAAGCCCATGAGAAACACCTTACCCACATAGACATAACAAACACAAAGCATGGGTTAGGTAGCAAAGCACAATTCACAATTACTTAGCATACCACTAGATCACTTGATCCCATGTGGTACAAAGATTGCGCTTTGAGAGTTGACCATCTAGATTATCTTTGAGCTTCTTCTTGGTCAACCAACATCTTTACTTCATGTCCCATATTGGTTTCTTGAAAGCCACAATGAACCCTTCATTTCCCTTCATTGCTTTAAGACTATATCACCAAAGGCTCTTTCATGACCATATCAAGTTCCACTATGAATATCATCTTGGTCACCACATGCTCTTCTAAAACTCCATTGTAATCTCTTGAGAGGCATAATGAATTCTTCACTCTAGTTGCTTGCTTCAAGACTTGATCAACCGAAAACCCAACACATGAGCTTACCATGATCTTGTCTTGAAACCATAACTTGAATTCTTCTATTTGTTCATACTCTCAAGCTCTTGGTCCTTAAAAGCCCACATACGTCAATCTTTGAGATCCTCTAACGAACTCCACATTGAATAAATTTGGTTAGACATTAAAAATAATCTTGATGACTTCAACATAAATCCCCAAAGACTAATTTGAAACCTCACTGGATATGGGACCTCAAGTGCCAAAACCTAGGCCCCGTGTGCATGGTGGTCAGGGACCCCGTGCGCATGGGGTATCCAGAGAGTTGACACTCGGCCCCGTGCACACGGGGGTCAGGAGGCCCATGCGCACGGGGTATCCATAGAGGCTTCAAATGTTTTGATGGCATTCTTACCACATAAATAAAACATGCTTCATGCATCACTATATGTAACATTTCTTCATATAGGATTCAATGCAGTTGATGCTCCATAGGAATTGACCATGAATACCAAAGCTTAGAGAAAATATATCTTCATATATATGGACTTCATGATTGATTCCTTCTAATATCCTTGATGCACCTTCTATGGAAAATACCTTCAAATATATCTCAATGAAAACATTACTCCATAGAGATTGTCATTAATTACCAAAAGTACACTTAGGGGCTACATGCCCTTAATGAGTATTCTCCCACGGAATAGTTCCTCACATGTCTTCTCATTCCTTTTTGACACTTGTTGATAAAAGGGGGGTGGGGATTACATCGAGTGATAGTTTATCAGGGTTCTTGCAGGGTGTTTTTCATTCGCTTTTGGTTTTCCCTCGAACAATTTGCTTCATGAACTTATCACACCGCTTGTGGTGATGAAATACTCGGTCGTCATGTAACGTTAATAACCCCCGCCTGCAATATTATTTCCTTCATACTATCTATTTGCAGGTACCTTCGATTGTGTTTTTCCTATGAATGATTATCTTTGGTAATTATCTATCTTACATGGAAAAATATTTGCTCCTCGAAGAAGAACAACAAGTCATCATGTGATGATACTAAGGGGGAGATGTACCTCAGGTACTAAATGGATTATAACTGTTGTGATTGGATAGGCGTTAATTGTTATCTCTCATTATCTAACCTTAAATGAAGAGAATGTCAGTCTAAATTGTTATGCCTTACATATGAAGGCCATAAGATTCAATGACAAAGTGTTTTTTCTCGCAATTATTTCTAGTATTATCCTCTGTATTGCAGGAAGAACTACATCTCGTGTGGATACAAATTGTGTTCTGAGAAAACCTTCATATTTATATCCTTTGTCACAAATCTCCTTTAGCATATCTTAAAATGATTCACTGCGAAGATTTTGTGACAGGAATCACCTCAGACACCGTCAAGTGCATTGAAAGAAGTCAAGTATCAAATCATAGATCAATGTCACTTACATGAAGAATAATATCGTTTCCCTCCGGTTCTTCATGTTCTGAAGCATATCTTAAGGGGGAGAATAATTTATCTTCGTAATTATCTCTCATCTTTCATTACTCTTCGCATTTCATTCATTTATTTATCTATCCTTCGATGTGATCTATTTTGTCAACAATCATCCAAAAAGGGGGAGATTGTTGGTGCAATATTTGCTTACCTTGTGTTTTGGAGATTGTTGACAGAAACATGTATGGACTCATTTGTTTGCTAGTGCATACACAGAGAAATAGCCCATATACAACAGAAGAGAATGTTGTCTCCGGTGCTAAGTTCAAGGAACTTCACAGAAGTATATCTGCGTTGTAGATAAGAACAAGCTATATTCGTTGAAGCAATATAATTGAGAAGATTGATGTGAAGAAATTGACCCCTTGGAAGTTTTCTGCTGAAGGAAAGCTTTTTGATTCGGTACTGGAGTCCGAAGAAATTGACTGCAGCAATTGAATTTAAAGACAAAGTGAAGACGTAGCATTCATTTTGTTGTTCTTCTTTCATTTTCTTTGAGTCATAGGACCTTCGTACTATTAAGATGGATATAGGTTATCATTGCTTAGATCCGTTGTGATGCTTAGCAAAAACCTACGAAAGATGCGAGAGAAATCTCTTTGTGCTCCGAGCAAATACTTATCAGCAAGAGATTGTGATCTTCTTCGCCGCGAGAGATTTGTCTGAGACCGAGGATTTATCATTACTTCTTCGCAAGCAATATTACCCTTGTGCTCAAATCCGACTGTTGGACTCGTGTCGTTTGGCAAAAGGGTGAACTGGTCTACCAAATCTCTCTATCACCATTGAGCATCACTGGTTCTATTTTTCTTCACTATAATACTTTCAGAGTCATTATGTGTGCTCTGTGTTGATAAATATCTGATCTGTAGTCCCTGCTACTTATCATTCTACTTATATCTCACAAAGTTCTTTATCTCTCATAGGCTGAGTTATAGTTCTTCATCTTTTTCCTTCACAACTCTAACTTAATTTCTTGATTATGTTCTCAGTTTTGTTGGCATGTTGTTTTACTATATCATCATTAAGCCTGTTGTAGCCTACGCTTGAATCATAATTACATTTTACCTTGAAGGTTTTGTTCCTCAGTAGCGAGCTAGTGTGCACCCTTTTCTACTGATCATTAATTCCACTGCTATGTTTGGGTTCAGTTCAAAACATTCGCAAGAATTTTTTAATCTCCCATTCACCCCCCCGCCCCCTCCCTCTGGTCGATATACTCTCGGTCCTAATAACTGGACATTTTGAGTCGTGGGTCGCTTTTCATTTATATAATTAGCCTATCAACATGTCCTTAGAACAGTTTTAAAATTTCATATTAGGGTACGCTTGGTAACCTTCCTTGAGGAGATTTTGAAGAATTTCTTATGAGCCTGTGTCAACATGGCAAAGGGTACCCGCGAACCCGACGGGTAAACACCTATTAGGGTAAGGGTATGGAAAATTTAAATACCCATGGGTTTCTAAATGGGGAAAAATCATACCCAACGGGTAAGTCGGGTATGAGTAATACCCGCAAACCCGTATAATAATAACCCTATCAAGTAGGTCCCATGTGTCATTGACTTAGATGAAAAACCCCTAAGCTACCACTGGACCAACCGCGCCCCCACGCCCCCACGAACCCACCCCCTCCAAATTTCAACCCCCCCTTACATCGTCACACTCACCACCATATCTAAATCGCGCCCACTTGTTAACCCTAGGCGGTCGGTGCCACGCCGCTGCTGTTACCTGCATCGAACTAACAAGCCACCTACGCCTGCTCCTTTTCCTGATCTCCTCGTACCCACAACTCTGGCCTCCTTGTACCACGCACGGGCATGGCCGCACCACTAGGCCTTCCACGCGCGACACGACTAGAGACTGTCGTTGGCCTCGTGCACGCGACCCCCTCCGGGTGGCCAAAACTCGTCCACCCATCCACACGCCATGGAGACTAGCCAAGCAAACATCCAGGAGGCTCAATAGTCCGATGCTGGCAAGATTCCTCGCACAGGTCCCGTGGATGGCGTCAACGGGAGTAGTTCTCACGGGACGACTTGGTCGTCAAAGTGCACTTCTTCTCTGTCCTCCTCGCGCCTTCAGCCACCTTCAAAAGGGCAGATACCCGGGCGCAGTCATGGCCTCGGTGGCTAAAAGGTGGGACGTGGTCGTGGCCGTGGCTCCACTACAGAATGTCCGCCTGCTCCTATGAGGAAGACATGTGCTCCGCCAACGAAAAAGGCGCTTGCCGTCATATTGACACTTTTTTAATTTTATTTGATACATGAATGAGTTGATGACTGATCTATTGATAAATGTGTATGGTGTATGAATTGATTCTTCTAATATCTTGATGCATGGTTAGTTAACCTTGAACATGCTCTTGTATATGCTCCTTGATTGTTTAGTCAGTCTTGAACATGTTCTTGTTAAAAAGAACATATAGCATGTTGTTTGTATAGTACTACTAGATCATTGATGGTGTGCGTTATTGCGCCCGTACATTTCTCCATAAAATTATAGGATTGTTTTTGCAATATTTTAAAAAATGGTGAAACATAAATCAATGTTCCTTTAACTAATCCATATATTGGACATCAACAAAAAATTGTTATAACAAATATAAATTAGTTGTTCGCCTCTTACTTCATTTCATCTACATGTAACATTCAATATGGTTCAATAAATGGAACACCGATTAACTTAGATTGCTAGTGAGAAGTTAGAGCATGTGTGAAATCTGAAATGAATTAGGAACAAGCAATACTATTAGGTAATTTTATATGTCTTCCTTTGTTTTACTTCTTCATGTTTCTTCTTTGTCATGACTAAATAACATTCCTTTTCTTTTGTTTTGTAGAACTGACATTGTGGAAAGGTACAAAATAGAAAGGAAGAAGGCCATTGAGTACATGACTGGTCCAACCAAGAGTTGAAGTGACCATCGATATGTGGACCTTTGATAGCTAAAATGGGGGTATATGGCAATTACATCCCATTTCATTGATGAGTCTTGGAGGCTAAGGAACATTCTCATGAGGTATATTGCATTCTCATGTACATGTTTTCAATGGTTTATTAAGCTTTTGCCAACTCTCTAATTGGTGCATTTGTGTGCATATTGTAGGTTTATTTATGTGCTAGCACCACATAATGCAGAAATTATAGCTGAGCACCTCCATGAGTGTTGGTTGAATGGAATCTAGATGTAAAGCTTTTCACCATGACAGTTGATAATTGCAATGTCAAGGACAAGGAAATTGAGGTGATTATGAGCAAGATAGGCAAAAGTAAGCTTCTTTGTGAAGGTACTCTACTTCACATGCGTTGGTGTGCACATATGTAGCGACCAGACCTCAAACGGTCTAGTCTCTGTGCATCAGTGTCATCCCTAGATCGGTAATGCTGACATGCACAGTAATCGAGGATTTATAACAGAGTTTCAATCACACACTTATTACATCGAATGTCTCAAAAGAGAACTTATTACAATAATATTGCTTAAGGCCATCTAAATACGATAACAACGGAAGGCTTGGAAGATAAAGTGAGTCCATCAACTCCAACAGCATAGCTGAGTGAACGACAATGACCTATGGCACCTTACTCGTCGTCTGAAAAGTCTGCAACATGATATGTTGCATCCCGAAATGGGTCAGCACATGGAATATGCTGGCAATGTAACACATAGAGTAATGAACAGATAAATGCTATCACTACATGCATATATGGCTAGTGGAAAGCTCTATGGTTACAGTTTTGCATAAAGCCATTTTTTTCCTACAACAAAGGAATACATTTTATTTAACTATCATGGTGGTTGTTAAACATTGAGAAGGTTCCTCCAACTTAATCCCAATTAAGCATCATCAATTAACCCAATCAAATTAATTTAGAGTAATGAGATCAACATGATAATCCAAGAACTAGATGCTCAAGATGTCCATAGCCAGGGACACGGCTAACCATGATTAGTTTGTACACTCTGCAGAGGTTTGCACACTTTTCCCCACAAGACACGATCTCCTCCGTTAGATTTCTCGCACTACAAGGTGTTTGAGAAACGGATGACCGAGACACAGTCTTTCAGAAGCGTTAACTCTTTACTCTGGGTAGACAGTACCACCTACATCCCCTACATCTGCTAGTCTACCACTGAAAGAGGTCACACAACTTATTCAACTATGCCAGAGCCCATAATGGCTTGTGGCTGCACACGGAAGTTTCTAGCATGAATAATCTCATGATCCCTTTGAGCCTGGGTGGCGAACCGTAGGATGATCACACGGGTACTCCAAGATATCCTAGGACAACACTGGATTCTCAAGGTGCCCTGACAACCACTGGGTACTCCAGGGTGCCTCAACCAATCCACCCAGATGTGTATTTAAGTAGCCACCTTAAGTTAACCATTAATTAACAACTCTCACATCTGTCATGGATACTCTCACCCAATCCACGTCTACGAGCATAGCATCGCAATCCTAAGCATAACGTAGAAGTAACTCCCAAAGGTTTGATAATAAAAGGGCAATAGGTTCTACCTCATCATCTACTTCCCAAACCACATGTAAATCAGATCCTAACCATGCAATGTTTGAGGGTTGTAACTAATGCATAAAAACTAGGTAATAAGGGGTATGATCAAAGTGTTACTTGCCTTGCTCATGATCTGCAAAACCTAGAGACTCGTAGTAGCACGCTTCGCACTTCGGGTATTCTACCGCAAACAAACAATAACATACATAAGCACTCAAACTAGAAGCACGGGTAAAACTCAAATAAGAAGATCTATCCAGAAAATTCAACTGAAGAACTCCGGTTTGCAAAAAGAACCAAATCAAATGGAGCAAGGAACTCAAACTACGAAAGAAACAAGATTCGTTTACTAATTTGGACTTAACTCAAATTTTTACAGTAACAAAATCATGTTCAAGTTGGTTAAACAGACAGAGGGCTTCGAGGCGAAGATTTAGGCACTTGTTTCATCTAATTTGGACAAATGAGCGAAAAAGATATACTAGAACGAAGATCAGGGCAGAAATCATGATCGAAAATAATCGCAGAAAAACCTTGGAAAAATAAAACTAGACGAACAGGCTAACGAACGAACGCTCGCTGTTTGCGGCTAACTCACGAACAAAGTTCGTTAAAACGAACGAACGAGCGGACGCTCGCTAAATAACTAAACCCAAAAAAACGAACCGATCTAATAAAAAAAACTAGATCTAGGGTTTAAAAAAATGAATGAACGGTTTTTGAAAAAAAACAAAGCGGCGGCGGCGGCGATTTCTACCTGTGGCGAGGTCCGGCGGCTCGGCGAGGCGGGCGACGGCGCGGCGCGGGCGGCGGCTGCGTGGCGCGGGAGGGCAACAGGCGGCGCAATGCGGGGCGGCGGCGGCAGCGGACGCGGCGGGGCGGCGGTGGTGCGACGGTTGCGGCGGTGGTGTGCGGCGCAGGTAGCAGGGCGGCTCGGGGTGGCGAGAGGGGCCCGGGGCGGCGGCTTATAAAGCCCTCCCATGGTCTCCGACTTGGGAGAGGGGGCAGCGGACGGCGGCGGCGACCCGGACTCCTCGCCGGAGTCCAGCGCGGACACGGCGCGCGGAGTTGGCGGCGGAACTGGCGGGCCTGCTCATCTGGGCTTCGGCCCAGTCAGGCGGGAACCTTTTTTAAAAAAAACCGCCAAAAAGAAAAAAAATCCTAATAAATATAAAAAATTCTAAAAATGTCAAACAATTTTTCACCGTCTAAATAGAATATTTAGAACAAAGTGAACATTTTTCTGGCCTAAAGTGCAATTTGGAAAACATGCATATTTTTCTAATTCAAATAAAATAGCAATACAACTCAAAATAAAAATAAAATTTGATTTTAATATTTTTCCTCCAATATTTCTTTAATTTTGGAGAAGTCGTATTATCTCCTCTCTTTTATTTTCATATTTGAAATATTTAGAGACAAATGATTAAAACCAAATAGATCCTCTTTTCAATATTTGACGAAAGTTCAAATATGAAAATAAACGAAATCCCCAACTCTCTCCGTGGGTCCTTGAGTTGCTTAGAATTTCTAGGATCAACCAAAATGCAATAAAATATGATATGCATATGATGACCTATGTATAACATTCCAAATTGAAAATTTGGGATGTTACAAACCTACCCCCCTTAAGATGAATCTCGCCCTCGAGATTCGGGTTGGCTAGAAAATAGGTGTGGGTGGTCCTTCCGTAGGTCTTCCTCTCGTTCCCAGGTGGCTTCAACCTCGGTATGGTGGCTCCAGTGAACTTTGCAAAACTTGATAACCTTGCTGCGTGTAACTCGGCTGGCAAACTCGAGAATCTTCACTGGTTTCTCTTCGTAGGTCAAATCACTATCTAGATGAATCGCTTCGAGTGGCACTCTATCTCTCAGAGGAATATTGGCCATCTCTGTGTGGCACTTCTTTAAATGGGAAACGTGGAACACATCGTGAACTCCTGACAATCCTTCTCGCAATTCTAGCTTGTAAGCAACTTCTCCCATACATTCTAGAACTTTGTATGGTCCCACAAAACATGGTGCTAACTTTCCCTTAACTCCAAAACGCTTAACTCCTCGAAGTGGTGACACATGAAGGTATACTATGTCTCCGACTTCGTGAATTGTCTATCCACATAACTCTTCTGCCTGGATTGGGCTACCTTGAGTCTGTCGCGAATCGGTTTAACCTTCTCTTCAGACTCCTTAATCAAATCTGGTCCAAACAACTGACGGTCTCCAACTTCATCCCACAATAACAGTGTCCTGCACCTCCTTCCGTACAAGGCTTTGAAAGGGGCCATCCTCAAACTGGCTTCATAATTGTTGTTGTAAGAGAACTCTGCATACGGCAAATTGTCATCCCAACTAGATCCATAATCTAGCGCACAAGCTCTCAGCATGTCCTCCAGAATCTGATTGACTCTCTCGGTCTGTCCATCTATCTGTGGTTGAAAGGATGTACTGAACTCTAGCCTGGTACCCAAAGTCTCATGCAACTAATTCCAGAACTTTGAGGTAAACTGGGTTCCTCTATCTGATACAATGGTCCTCGGAACTCCATGTAGACATATGATGCTGGTCATGTATATCTTTGCCAACTTAGCACTCGTATAGGTGGTCTTCACTGGGATGAAATGAGCTACTTTCGTCAACCGATTGACTACAACCCATATATATAGAGTCATATCCTGAACGCATCCTGGGCAATCCCGTGATAAAGTCCATGCCAAGATTGTCCCGCTTCCATTTGGGTATTGGCAATGGCTGTAGCAATCCTGCTGGCTTCTAATGCTCTGCCTTAACTCTCTGACATACATCACATACTGTTACATACTCGGCAATATCCTTTTTCATTCTTGTCCACCAGAAACTTTCCTTCAAATCAAGATACATCTTTGTGTTTCCTGGGTGAATTGAATATGGCGAATCATGGGCCTCCTGCAGAATCAACTTCCTGATCTCGGGGTCATTATGCACGTATACGCGATCCTCAAACCATAAGGTATCATGCTCATCCTCATGAAATCCTTTAGCCTTTCCTTTGCTCATCCTTTCCTTTATCTTGGCAATCTCCTTATCAGTCTTCTGGGCTTCTTTGATCTTATCCATCAAAGTAAACTGAATTTTCAATGCTGCTACATAACCTCTCGGAACTATTTCCAAACATAGCTTGTGAAGATCCTCTGCTAACTCCTTGGGTAACTCTCCGGTCATGAGTGTATTGACATAACTCTTGCGACTCAACGCATTAGCTACTACGTTGGCCTTTCTAGGATGATAATGCAACTTCATATCATAATCCTTAATGAGCTCCAACCATCTCCTTTGCCTAAGATTCAATTCCTTCTGCGTGAAGATGTACTTCAAACTCTTGTCATCCGTGTATACCTCACAGTGGTTTCCGATAAGGAAATGTCTCCATGTCTTGAACGCATGCACTATGGCTACTACCTCCAAATCATGCGTATCATAATTTTGCTCATGAGGTTTAAGCTGTCGTGAGGCATATGAAACAACTCTTCCCTCCTGCATAAGCACCACTCCAAGTCCTCGACGAGAAGCGTTGCAATATACTTGATAATCCTTATGTTGGTCTGGAAGAATCAGCACTGGGGCTGTAACCAAACATTTCTTCAACTCCTGAAAACTGGCTTCACACTCCTCAGTCCATTTGAACTTGGTGTCCTTCTTCAACAACTCTTTCATGGGCTTTGCAATCTTGGAGAAATTCTCAATAAACCTCTGGTAATATCCTGCGAGTCCAAGAAAACTTTTGATTTCTCCAACTGACGTGGGTGCTACCCATTTAGTCACAGAAACAACCTTGGCAGGGTCTACTACTATTCCTTCTCCGGATATAACATGTCTGAGAAATCCAACTTCCTTCAACCAAAACTCACACTTGTTGAATTTGGCATATAACTGATGTTCCCTGAGCTTCTCAAGAACCAAACGCAAATGCTCCTTATGCTCCTCTTCATTCTTCGAGTAGACCAATATATCATCAATGAACACCACGACAAACTTATCCAAAAACTCCATAAACACCTTGTTCATCATGTTCATGAAATAGGCAGGCGTGTTCGTCAAACCAAATGACATAACAGTATACTCGTGTAGCCCATACCTTGTGGTAAAAGTTGTCTTAGGTATATCCTGCTCTTGAATCTTCAGCTGATGGTATCCTGATCGCAGATCGATCTTGGAAAATACCTTAGCTCCTTGCAACTGGTCAAACAAATCATTGATCATCGGCAGTGGGACCTTGTTCTTGATCATCACTTCATTCAGCGCACGATAATCAACAACCATCATTAACGACCCATCCTTCTTCTCCACTAGAAGTACTGGACATCCCCAAGGTGATGAGCTTGGTCGAATGTACCCTTTATCCAGTAACTCCTTAATCTGCTTCTTAATCTCTTCCAAATCCTTTGCGAGCATCCGATACGGTCTCTTTGATATTGGCCCGGTGCCTGGCAAAAGCTCAATCAAAAACTCAATGTCTCTATCCGGTGGCATGCCTGGCAACTCCTCGGGAAATACATCAGGGAAATCCTTCACCACTAGTACTTCCTCCTGTGCAACTCCTGATAAGGAATTCACTTGAGTCCTCTTCGGCACATGCCCGGATACATACTTAATACTTCTTCCTTCTGGGGTGGTGAGCATAATCGACTTACTGGCGCAGTCAATGTTCCCTCCATACTTTGATAACCAATCCATGCCTAATATTACATCCAATCCTTGTGACTCCAATACTATTAGGTATGAGGGAAACACATAGTTACCAATCCTTAATGGTAACCGATCGCAGCATAGGCTGGCCATATACTCTGCTCCTGGCAAGGTTACTAACATGGGTGACCTAAGGGCTTGGGTTGGCAGGTGATACTTATCCACAAATCCCCTTGATATGTATGAATGTGATGCACCAGTATCAAAAATAACGATTGCAGTAAATGACTTAACCAAAAACTTACCTATAAATGTATCTGGCTGTGCTTCAACCTCCTCCACACTAACGTGGTTTACTTGTCCCCTGTTGAAAGGATTGGGCTTCTTCCCAGAGCTTCCACTGCCATTTCCATTCTTTGCTTCAGAACGCTCCGTGGCATAATGTCCATTCTTCCCGCACTTGAAACAAGTAATGTGACTTAGATCCTTCTTGGCGAGCGTTGCTGGGTTGTAACGGTTCTGGCTGTTGCTCCCTCCATTCCCATTCCCATTCTTGGGGCCACTATGGTTATGCGAACTTCCTCCATTGGAATTATGGCCTCCATGGTTATGGTGAATGTGTCCTCCCGTGTTCGGGGTAAAACGAGGCCTCTACTGAGCTCCAGAATTGTACTTCCCTTATCCATACTTCCTCTTACGGTTGTCTATCTGCTGCTGCTTCCCTTCAATCAAGAGAGCTCTATCTACCAACTCCTAGTAGTTGTTGAAGGTTGCCACCATCAACTGCATGCTCAGCTCATCATTCAGTCCTTCCAAAAACTTCTCCTGCTTAGCGGCATCTGTAGCAACATCTTCCGGGGCATAACGTGCTAACTTACTAAAATCATCCGCATATTGGTCCACTGTGCATCCTCCTTGGCGCAAGTTGCAAAACTCGCGCTTCATCATGTTCATAGCTCCTGCTGAAACATGGGCAGTGCGGAAGGCCTGCTAAAACTGATCCCATCTAACAGTGTCAATGGGGTAAGTGGCTGTGAAATTCTCCCACCATGATGTTGCGGGTCCATCAAGCTGGTGTGCGGCAAAATGCACTCTCTCCGCTTCTGTGCATCTTGCAATGGTCAACTCCCTTCCAATCTTGCAGAGCCAATCATCTGCAACAATCGGCTCGGTGCTACTAGAGAACACCGGCGGATTCATCCTTAGAAAATGGGCTAAGTGATCAACAGGTGGTGGTGGTGGTGGTGGGTTGTTGTTGTTGTTGCCTTGGTTCTGATTCTGAACTAACAGTTGCATCAGGGTATTCTGCTACTGGATCAATTGAGTGTGCTCCGATGGGAAGGCAAATCCATTGTCACGTCTCGGAGGCATCTGATCGTTTTTAAAAAAGGTGAGAAAACAGAATAGAATGAGGTCTAAGTGGAAACACTACCCATATGCACATGAGACAAACACAATCATTTCACTTCAATTAATTCAAACAAGGGCATACAATCGGTCTAACTATCGTTACAAAAGTGCTCGGACTATACTATATACATGGGGGGAATACTACTACTGATATGGTGGTCGACTAGAAGTTTTGATCGAAGGAAGACTCCATGATATTTGCTCCAGCTTCATCAACATAGTCATCATTGCTATCGTCGGGGTCAGAATCGGTGTCGTTGATGATGATGTAGTCCTCTGAATGAATGTCCTTGGAATCGTCGTCATCTCCTCCTGGCGCGGGGTCTCCCATGAATACTCCTAGCTTCCTCGTCAGGTCGTCATTCTTCTCCACTAGTATCATCATTTCCTCCTCATATCCATCGCGTGTAGACTTGAGTTCCTCTTACAGCTCCATGATCCTGGTCATTGCCTTCTTCATATCTATCATGCCTGCGCACATCTGGTTCTCCTGACGACGAATGTGCTGGTTTAACTCTTGGATGAAAGCTGCAATGGACATGTCCCTCCTGGTGTTGATCATCTCCCATTGCTCATCTCGGCGCTCACATATCTGTTAGATAGTGTCCTTAAGATCCTTATGATAAACTTCTCCAATGCGTCCCATAGCAATGTGGGCTGCCATGCTCTTTCCTAGACTCCAGGTTGGTGCATCAAAGGAAAACTCTATGGGCTCAGTGACTGGCATGAACGTCCTTTCTGGAACTTGAATTCGAATCATCCAACGCTCCTCTTCTAGTAAAGTGGCGATGTAGGTCCCGGTGAAGCTTGGTATTCCGATGTTCAGGTACCTAGTAACTTCCTTCAAGTGTCGTCCAAAAGGAGTGTCTTCATCCGGTTGCGTAAACTTATTCCTTGAGTCCGTCATTCTATAGAGTATAAAAGAGAGAGGAGTCAGAAATGAGTAGAGAAGAGTGACCTATGGTTTATCTTAGTGGTCGTGTCCTACAGTCAGCGTGTGATCTGATACCATCTTGTAGCGTCCAGACCTCAAACAGTCTAGTCTTTGTACATCAGTGTCATCCCTGGATCGGTAATGCTAACACACACAGTACTCGAGAATTTACAACAGAGTTTCAATCACACACTTATTACATCGAATGTCTCAAAAGAGAACTTATTACAATAATATGGCTTAAGGGCATCTAAATACGATAACAGCGGAAGGCTTGGAAGATAAAGTGAGTCCATCAACTCCAACGACATAGCTGACTGAACGACAACGACCAATGGCAACTTACTCGTCATCTAAAAAGTCTGCAACATGATATGTTGCAGCCCGAAATGGGCCAGCACATGGAATATGCTGGCAATATAACACATAGAGTAATGAACAGTTAAGTGCTATCACTATATGCATATATGGCTGGTGGAAAGCTCTATGGTTACAGTTTTGCATAAAGCCAAATTTTCCCTACAACAAAGGAATAAATTTTATTGAACTATCATGGTGGTTGTTAAACATTGAGAAGGTTCCTCCAACTCAATCCCAATTAAGCATCATCAATTAACCCAATCAAATTAATTTAGAGTGATGAGATCAACATGATAATCCAAGAAACAGATACTCAAGATGTCCATAACCGGGGACACGGCTAACCATGATTAGTTTGTACACTCTGCAGAGGTTTGCGCACTTTTCCCCACAAGACTCAATATTCTTCGTTAGATTTCTCGCACTACAAGGTGTTTGAGAAATGAATGACTGAGACACAGTCTTTCAGAAGCATTAACTCTTTACTCTGGGTAGACAGTACCACCTACATCCCCTACATCTGCTAGTCTACCACTAAAAGAGGTCGCACAACTTATTCAACTATGCCAGAGCCCATAATGGCTTGTGGCTGCATACGGAAGTTTCTAGCATGAACAATCTCATGGTCCCTTTGAGCCTGGGTGGCGAACCGTAGGATGATCACACGGGTACTCCAGGATATCCTAGGACAACACTGGATTCTCCAGGTGCCCTGACAACCACTGGGTACTCCAGGGTGCCTGAACCAATCCACCCAGATGTGTATTTAAGTAGCCACCTTAAGTTAACCATTAATTAACAACTCTCAATCTGTCATGGATACACTCACCCAATCTACATCTACGAGCATGGCATAGCAATCCTAAGCATAACGTAGAAGTAACTCCCAAAGGTTTGATAATAAAAGGGCAAGGTTCTACCTCATCATCTACTTCCCAAACCACATGTAAATCAGATCCTAACCATGCAATGTTTGAGGGTTGTAACTAATGCATAAAAACTAGGTAATAAGGGGTATGATCAAAGTGTTACTTACCTTGTTGATGATCTGCAAAACCTAGAGACTCGTAGTAGCACGCTTCGCACTCCGGGTATTCTATCGCAAACAAACAATAACATACATAAGCACTCAAACTAGAAGCACGGGTAAAACTCAAATAAGAAGATCTAACCAGAAAGTTCAACTGAAGAACTCCCGTTTGCAAAATGAACCAAATCAAAGGAGCAACGAAACTCAAACTACGAAAGAAACAAGATTCGTTTACTAATCTGGACTAAAGTCAAATTTTACAGTAACAAAATCTTGTTCAAGCCTGTTAAACAGAAAGAGGGCTTTGAGACGAAGATTTAGGCGCTTGTTTTATCTAATTTGGACAAACGAGCAAAAAGATATACTAGAACGAAGATCAGGGCACAAATCGTGATCGAAAATAATCGCAGAAAAACCCTGGAAAAAATAAAAATAGACGAACAGGCTAACAAACAAACGCTCACTGTTTGCGGCTAACTGACGAACAAAGTTCGTTAAAACGAACGAACGAGCGGACGCTCGCTAAATAACTAAACCAAAAAAACAAACCGGTCTAATAAAAAAACTAGATCTAGGGTTTTAAAAAAACGAACAAACGGTTTTTGAAAACCCAGAGTGGCGGCGGCGGCGGTCTCTACCTCCGGCGAGGTCCAGCGGCTCGGCGAGGCAAGCGACGGCGCGGCGCGGTGGGGCAACGGGCGGTGCAAC
>NC_041387.1:507262560-507314406 GCF_002162155.2 Triticum dicoccoides | reverse complement strand
GGCGACGGCAGCGGACACGGCGGCGGTGGTGCGGCGGCTGTGTGCGGCACAGGCGGCAGGGTGGCTCGGGGTGGCGAGAGGGGCCCGGGGCGGCGACTTATAAAGCCCCCCTCGTGGTCTCCGACTTGGGAGAGGGGGCAGCGGACGGCGGCGGCGACCCGGACTCCTGCCGGAGTCCGGCGCGGACCCGGCGCGCGGAGGCGGCGGTGGAACTGGCCGGCCTGCTCGGCTAGGCTTCGGCCCTGTCGGGCGGGAATCTTTTAAAAAAAATCCGCCGAACAGAAAAAAAATCTAATAAATATAAAAAAAAATCTAAAAATGCCAAAAAAAATCATCGTCTAAATAGAGTATTTAGAACAAAGTGAACATTTTTCTGGCCTAAAGTGCAATTTCGAAAACATGCATATTTTTCTAATTCAAATAAAATAGCAATAAAACTCCAATAAAAATAAAATTTGATTTTAATATTTTCCTCCAATATTTCTTTTATTTTGGAGAAGTCATATTATCTCCTCTCTTTTATTTTCATATTTGAAATATTTGAAGACAAAAATGATTAAAACCAAAATGATCTTATTTTCAATATTTGACGAAAGTTCAAATATGAAAATAAACGAAGGGCCAGTTCTTTTGGGCGATTCTCCGAGAATCGCCCCCCTCCCTAGCTTTTCTCAGAATCGCCACTATATATATTTTTTACAATCCTATCTAGTTAAGGTCTAATTAGCTAGGATTGTAAACAAAATGAAGTGACGATTCTGGGAGAAGCTGGGGAGGGGGCGATTCTGGGAGAATCGCCTAAAAGAACTGGCCCGAAATCCCCAACTCTCTCTTTGGGTCCTTGAGTGCTTAGAATTTCTAGGATCAACCAAAATGCAATAAAATATGATATGCATATGATGACCTATGTATAACATTCCAAATTGAAAATTTGGAATGTTACAACATATTTTGAATTTGGTAGTGAAGAATGGATTAGATGCCATGGAATTAGCTATAGAAAACATCCGTGAAAGCGTTGCATATTGGACTGCCTCACCCAAAAGGATAGAGATGTTTGAGGACATGGCCAAGTATAAGAAAGTCAAAATAACAAGGAAGTTGAGACTTGGTTGCAAGACTAGGTGGAACTCTACTTTCATAGTGCTTGACATAGCTTTACCTTATACACTTGTGTTTGAACATTTAAAAGAAAAGGACAAGCAATATGAGTGGCTACCTAGTTCGGAAGAATGGGCTTTCGCTACAGATGTTGTAGTGAGACTTAGATTGTTCTATGAAGTAACTGAGCTATTTTCTGGAACTGATTGTGTGACTGTCAATGTTTACTTCCCTAAGATATGTGAAATTAAAATGAAAATGACTCAACGAAATTGTCCAGAACATGACAAAAAGCATGGCTGGAAATTTGATAAGTATTGCAGCGACATCCAAGGTCTAATGGGTATAGCTACACTTCTTGATCCTCGGTACAAGAAGAAAATGTTGGTAGCTTGCTTAGCCATGTTGCATGGTATTGAGCCATCTTGTTATGAATGTACTGAAAAAGTAGATGACATAGTTGCTAGTCTGCATTCATTGTTGGACCACTATGAAGTGGAAAGTGAGGCATACAAACCGGATTAAGAATGTATGTAATCTACAATAAAATCTCCTGCAATCATGAGTGTGTTCCAAAACATCGTAGCTCAGCAAATGCATGTAACTGCTAGACTTCAAGGTGAAATAGAGCAATACTTGAATGATGGTTTAGTGCCTTACATTGAAAAGTTTAATGTGTTGGATTGGTGGAAGGTGGTTGGAACAAGGTATCCAACCTGAAGGAAAGTTGCAAGAGATATATTTGATATTCCTATTACAACAGTTGCTTCATAATCAGCCTTTAGTATAAGTGGTAGAAAGCTCCATGAACATAGAAGTCGATTGACATCTGATATAGTCGAGGTTTCAATGTGGTCACAAGATTGGCTTAGAAACAAGTATAAAGAATATCTTGCAGGGACGCGGCTAATCTGCACCCGAGCTCATATGCTCCCGCATGAACAGTAAAATCGAAAAAAAAATCGAAAAAAATTCAAAAAATTCCAAACTTTTTTTGAGAGAAACATTGACAAAAGTTCTAAGTGCCTGCAAAAATTCGTCATGAAATCATATTCCTAGAAGGCGTGGCAAAAAAAAACAAAAATAGTACTTTGAAAAAGCTACTTTCAAACGCATTTTGAAGCACTGAATTTGTTTTTTTTGCCACGCCTTACAGGAATGTGATTTCATGATGAATTTTTGCAGGCACTTAGAATTTTTGTCAATGTTTCTTTCAAAAAAAATTGGAATTTTTTGAATTTTTTTGAATTTTTTTTCGATTTTATTGTTCATGCGGGTGCATATGAGCTCGGGTGCAGAATGGACTTTTCGATCTTGCAGCCTCTTCACACTGTAAATTGTCGAGTATATCTCGCTCATTTAGTTCAGTCAGGGCACATATTACTATTGCTGACAATGCTCGGAGCTTATATGAATACACTATCGAATCCCAGCCCCCGTGCCACTCCTTCCACCGGGGCGACACGGGCGGCAACCTCCGCCCCTCCGCAGCCTCCCTCCTCCAGACTCCTCCTCTCCCTCGCCGTCGCAGGTGACCTCCGGCAGGCAAAGCCTGTGCGGAGCCGGCGGCGGCGAGGCGCTCTCTGGTTGCAGGTTGCTCGGGAGAAGGGGATCTCGCGCGCAGGCTACGGCTGTCCGGCGATCGGCTCCGGGGCGGCGTCCTCGCGTGTGGCAGAGGTGGTCTTCTGCGCGTAGAGCGGCGGCTAGTCTGGTGGGCATGCCGTTGCAGGCGCGCGGTCACGGTTGCTGGTGTTCGTGCGGTCCCGATCTGGGACCTCGCGGGTCGCGGCTGGCACGGACGATGGTGCGAATGGGGGCCGGCGGCCTCGGTCCGAGCTCCGGCACGGCCTGGGCGTGGACGGCCAGCATGCTCGCGGTGATTTCGGATGCGCGTGTGCGGTGCGGATCGGCGGGCGATGCGGCGGCGGCTGGCGCGCGTTGGGCGCGGCAACTGGCTGGGCATGGCGGACCTAACGTCCCCGGGGTGCGAGGTGTACTGCGGGTGGAGGGCCTGCTCCTGCTCAACTGCTTCGCTCGAGCAGCTCGATCTCGATCTGGCGCGCGGTGCTTCGTTCGGGTTGCTGTTCCTGCGATGCAGCAGTGGTGGTGGTCGTGGCGGTGCTGCGGTGGTGGTTGGCGGCTTCGGCCAGGGGGCAGTGCGTGTCTGGGCGCGGTGGATCGTGGGATCCTGCGGCCAGAGTGAGGTCGACCTCAGCTGGGATGGTGGTTGGTGAGCAGCGGTCGGTGGCGGCAGGTGGTCGATGCAACTCCAAGAGAAATCCTTGTTCCGATCTTCATCGGAGCCGGTGACGGCGGCGCCCGCGGGTGTCGTAAGAAGCGTCGTCTTGGAGGTGTGCTCCTCTCTACGGCTTTGGCTCCGGTGGGAAATCTCATATCAGATGGATCAAGCGATGGAGGCGTCTTCACGTCTTTCTCCTCCTTGTTGGCATCGTCTCGGAGTCGGCTATGACTGGGAGACCGGTGGATGGCGGCATCTTCGCCGCGTGGTTTGGTGAGGCGGGGAGTTGGTTTCTCTTTTTGCAACGATGATGGCATCGAGAGGAGCTCGGGTCGCGGCGTGGACTTCGGTAGTCGGTTCTTCCCGACGTGTCTGAGGTGCCCTTCTATTGGTTGCTTAGTTGTTTTGAAGTCAGAGCTGCGGTGGAGCGTGTCTAGGTGGTGACAATGGTAGGCACTCGGTGGCCGTTTGCAGAGGGCACGGTCGGCGCAAGTGCTGCATATTTCTCTTGTGATGCTCGTCGTCAAAGTCGGAGCTGTCGGTTGCTTGCGCATGTGGCCATCCGTTGGCATGTGCCGTCGTGGCTTCTGTGGCTGTTTGCGGGTTGGCTTCGATGATGGAGCTCTATGGTGAAGCCGGAGTCGCCCGTTCGAGGCAACCGATGATGACGATGACGCTTGCGACTCCTCGATGGATGTCTTTCTTCTTTGCAGTTGCGGGTTTCATGTCGGTGGCCAGGTTGGCCGGTGGTGCCCATGTCATATGGGTTGACTTGTATCAATTTTAGCCTGGTTTTTCGTCAATTAACCGGGCAATTCTCTTCTTCTTAATCAATGAAAATGACAAATCTTTTGCCTCGTTTCAAAGAGAAAAAAATGAACACACTATCTGCGCATACACCATCCATTTGAGTGTGAACTAATTCTGGACGGAGGAAGCAGGCAATGCTCCAAGTCATCTCAGGATAAAGAAACTGCCAGCTGAATTTATGTTTTCAGCTCAGCCGGCATCAACTCTTCATGCAATAGAAGCAGAATCATCGTCCAGACCAACAATCAGCAGAAGAAAGAAACAAAGTGGTCCAGCTACCATGTTTCTCCTGTCATAACACACACTGCTTACTATCAGGTGTACCATCTCGCGGCAAGCATTTAACCGTTGCTAATGCAGATTCGTAACTCTATATACGCACCATTGTTCCATTTAGTATATATATGCGTACAACACAAGTCTCCTTCAGATTGTTCTCTTGCTTACAAGTTATCCCCCTGCTTATAAATAAAAAAAATGAAACCAACCCAAGGATTAATCCTTGTTTTTTATAGGAGAAGCTCCGCGAGCACCGCATGTCAAAGCTGGGGCTTGAACTTGGATGGGCTGGCAGCTACCCCAGCTGCCCAGCCAACGGGTCGACGCCCTGTCCTCACCCTTGCTTATAAATATAACCAACGGTGTTGCTAAAAAAACAAATATAACAACGGTAATCTAACTACCCTAAACAAAAAATTAGACAGTGCAAAGACATAACAAAATGAGATATTTACTAGTGTACCTCTGTACCAAAATATAAAAGGTTTTTGTTGTTCATATTAAACTACAAAAAACGTTTTATATTTTGGTACGGAGGGAGTAGGTAACAAACGGAACAAACACTGACAAAACTCCATGAATCTGCTAGGTACGCAAAAACTCCCATTACCAACTACCCGTTCAAACCACTTAGGCTGTGTTTGATAGCGAAATATTTTTTAAGTATTTTGAGAATACCACAGTTTTTTTTACCAAAGTTTTATTTACTTTGAGGTGCTTGACTACCACTGAAAACCAAAGTAATAATACTGTAGTATTTCCAAAACTGTGGTAATTTCTCTGCATAAAAAAAACCTGGACCTCTTTTTTTAAAACAGAGGATGCGAAAGAAACACATCTTCTTCCTCGCTCGAAGCTGCCGGCCCTGTCATATCTGTCAGCGGCCATGGACTTCATGCTCCAGCTTACATTACTCCCGTCTCTCGCTGTCGGCCGTTTGCCTCTGCCTAACTATTTTTCTTCCATAAAAACAAACAACAGAGGCTCGGGCTCCCTCGCCGGCCCAATATGGCCGCATACATTTGCGCCAAATGCCCGCATACAAAATCCGCTGTTTGTGAATGTATAATACACAGTTCTGTTTACAACAACAATGACGACAAATTGCTCCCAACGGGGAGGGATGCAAAACATGTACGAGTTCAAAGCGAGATCTATCTACTGAGGAATTATTCCAAAACAGTGAGAGGGGGTGTGGAGAACACAAATTTAATTTGGACGATAGTCTGGCGATCACTTTGACAGGAAGATAGATCTGCACTGCTGCACCGTGTCGTCGGGGCTGGTAACTGCACATGTAAATGGTCAGTCAGCACCAAATCCCAATAAATAAATCATGGGTTGAACTCGGCTAAAAAAACTGAGCCAGACACACTAATAAGTGGAGTAACAGAGTAATGTTTCGCAACTACTCCCTCCATCCCAAAATATAAGAACGTTTTAGTGTAAAAAACGTTCTTATATTTTGGGACGGAGGGAGTAAATCACAATGGGAGTTGTGCAATGTTTCTGAAGGAGTATTGATGCCCTATTGTTTACTCAGTTCGGTACTCCATTACAGCCTGAGGTGCACTCTTCAGGGACGAATATGACTTGAAAAGGTACCACTCCAGATGATTAAATATGATGGTGAAAAGGTAGTTGCTGACATCCACTACAGCTCGATGATCAACAATTCAGTGAAGTTGGATATTTGATGATACTGCCCTCATGCTTGAGCACAATGCCAAATATGAAATCAGTTAGCAACTAATAATTTCGTTTGCTATTTGCATGCTCTGTGCAGTTCAGCTCATTAGATTCATATCTGAGATATAAAGTTTTTCAAAGATGTTCTCTCTACCTCTCCAGTTTGGCATTGTGCTCAAGCAAGAGGGATTAACCAGCCATTTGAGAAATCTCCTATTAAGCTACGATCTTTCTTATCATGCGAAATTGCTCATTCAGGGATTGTCCTATATATAAAAGTCTCCTTGATTTCATAGCCATTACAAGAATAACTTTTAACATACAACCAGCATACCTGTATGACCAACTGTTCTGTCAGATTCAAATATCTCATGATCATTGCCACCCTATTAAATATAATGAAAGGAAAAAAGAATGTCAGTTCCAGTTTGTGGTATACAGTACAGCTAAGTTTGTACTCCCTCCGTCTCAAAATAAGTGTCACAAACTTAGTACAACTTTGTACTAACTACAAAGTTAGTACAAAGTTGAGACACTTATTTTGGAACGGAGGGAGTAGTAATTAAATGGGATGACGTTAACAGAATAACAGTGGCTTGAAAAATTTATCAAACATCATCTTGTGTGCACAAAGATACTTCACAAAAAGAAAAGGAGATTTCTTTACTTGGAAGCACGGCACAACAACAGTATACATCTCTTACCTTGTAGGTTTTGTCCCCAAAGAAATGAATTTCTTTGAATTCGTCGAGATATCTCAAGCAGTAGGTTTTGTCCCAGCCATGTGGGAATACCTGAATTCAGTGATGCAGTAGTAAATATCAAACTGATTATTTCTAGCAGATATTTAAGAGTTTAGAACACTCACATCAAAACTGATCTGCCCTCCAATAGAAAAAGTCAGGTTCAGGTGTGCAAACTTTTCACGAAGCACTGACACCATTTTAGGCCGAACGTTATGTACCTAAACAAAACGAGTCGGTTCAGTTTCATGTTTTTCTAATAGCTATTTTCCCTTTCTGATTATAACTAACTACTTTTTCTTATAAGACAATCTGCACCTTATCATACTTCTCAAAATCATCACGTTCTTCTTGACTACAGTTCCTCCCTATAGGCGACACATTGATCATTCCACTCCTGAATTCTATGAATGTGCCTCTGAGTAAACATTTACTCGGTCAGTGAAGGGCTAGCGCCTGAGGGAATTCTCGAATATGATTCTGCACTGACCTTTTAATTGGGATATCCAAATCCGCAATGTAATGAAGGGTGAAGTTAATGAATTCCTGCAAAGAACACATAATATCACTATCAAGGCCTCAAAACTCATCGGCAAGGTCATTACAAGAAAGAACGCCACGTGACAAAGGCTCACCTTAAGCTGGTCATCTCCAAGATGCGTTTTCAAGCTCTGTAGAGTGAAGAACACCGGTCAATATTCAGCTGTGGACCTTTATACAACATCTCCGTAAACTCGGTACTCTCGTGCTAAAACAGCGCGGCGTGGGCACTTACTTGTGTCCCGATGAGCTTGCCGTCCTTGTGCGCGACCAGGCCGTTCTCGGAGAAGACGTAGTCATAGTCGGTGATAACTGCAGAAGAGAGAACAAATATCAAACGAAATTGCTGCAATTGCTTACAGTTACAGACAAGACGAGCAGACAATGGAGTCACGAGGAACTCTGAATCCAAGCAGACTGTACTGCTGAATCAAAGAAGGGTGGGTACCTGATTTGGCAAGCTGCTCGGAGATCTTGACCAGATCGGATCCCCCCACCACGCCGACGGTCACATTCTGCTCCCAGAAGAAAACCAGAGAGCCACAACCAGACATACAGTGAGCAATCTCGCCTGACAATCCTACCGATAGAGAAACTGAAATGAGAGGACACAGGGTCACATTTGGCCTCACCTCACGCAGGCGCTTCATAAACTCGAGCAACTCCGGCGTCACCTCCTTGCAGGGGGCGGTGAGGGTGCCGTCGACGTCGAAGAGTGCGAGCACTCCGGCATTCTTCTTTGCCGCCATCTTCCTCCTCCTGCTGAAGCTGCTACGAAGGAGGGATGGGGCGCACCACCTCGCGACGACCGCGTGATATAGCACCACCGGGGTCGCGGGGAGGAGGTGGAGGAGGATGCGTGGAGCGGAGAAAGTCAGCTTGGCGGCACGGATCCAGATGCACCGGACTCCTCTTCTATCCCTTCTCCCTCCCTCCACACGAGGCTACGAGACCTAATCCAAGTGTCATACAATATTCGGCAAAAGAATAACACTAACACTAATATTCAGGCGGGAAGCAATCGCCTCGTTATTAATTCAGATAATTTGGAGGTCATTGAAACCATGAATAATGGCAGACGGTTGGCAGGAGCGGCGGCGGCAGTTTTTAATGACTGCTATTTTTATGGCCTGTGATTTTCCTATTTCTAGGTTCGAACATTATAAATAGAGAAGAAAATAAGGTTGTGCACGGACTTGCTAGGTTGGCTAGATTTTCTTCTACTGTTGATTGGTTTGCGGAGCCTATGAATGAAATTGTACCATTCCTCACAAAAGATGTATGTATCTCGGTTGAATAAAGTTCGTATGTTATTTAAAAAAAATGTCTGATGACATTCCAGTTTAATATATTCCAGATGTACAAATTTGGAAGCAACGGCATCAATTACTCATTACTCAATTATATATAAGCAGCAAGCATCATTGCATGATTTGCATCAATGGCAATATGACATGAACATGATTGACATCAATTTGTATGTAAGTTCAATTGTATGGTTGACATGAACATGAATTGACATCAATGGCAGTATAAGCAGAGCACTGTATGCATCAACTATTCATCTTCATGTTCCCAGATCTGCTAAGCGGAATTGCAGGAAGGTCAACTGTACGTATGTACCTTGCTAACTTGTTAAGGTAGGTCGGCGGTGCCCGTCTGGCGCCGCTGAGGACGCAGCAATGCTGCCGAGTGCGGACGCCCTGCAGGTTGGAGGCGAGCCGACGAGGGGAGGGACCGTGCCGCCGACCGGCGCCGTGATGGGAGCGGGCTAGCTGGCGTCGGCGTCTCGGCGACGGCCGACAGGGGACACAGGGACACCGGGACAGGACAGCGGAGCGTGGGGGCGAACCGACGAGGAGATGGAGAGGGCCAGAGGGGAGCCGGCGGCCGACCGGCGACGCCTGGGAAGGGAGCGGCGCTGGCTGCGGCCGTGTGGCGGCGCCTCGAGAGGGAGTGATTTATTTCTATTCTATTTTGAGAAAAGAGGAGAGGGAGTGATTTTTTTAGCAACTTTTTTTTGAGATTTTTTTTTTGAATATCTTTTTTTTTAGAGTTAGGAAAGGGAGTGATGGGAGCGGGCTGCTGCCTTGCTGGGCTCAGGCCGATGGGTTGCCATTTTTGGGCCTCGATAGAAATACTCAACAAGTTTTGTCCAACTCGGCGAGGAAGGGATAATGACAGTGGTGTCTTCGGCTTGCTTCAGTGTTTGAAGTTGTCATTACATAGTCTATGGATCTAGATGTGATTTTTTTAAAAATTAGTGTTCGTTGTACATGAATAGATCAGAATTTTCCCGCAATACGATGAAATTCAATTTGTGCACCGTCCAAGGGGCAGTACTCTGCGCTGGTCGACCAGTCGAAATCCCACACCACTCCCATGTGAGCCCTACGATTGAACGATGTGAAACTGTTTGATACACTAGCTTCGTTTTATGATACGTAGACGATGGACGATAGAAGTCTATTCAGGGGACTTTACTTTACGGAGTCGTAAGAAAGAGGGCCTTCAACAAAGGATGTCTAAGCATGCAAAACAGTGAATCTGTATGACGCGATTTAAAAACATCATGATTTTGGGCTTTGTTTCTACGATTAGCCACAATGCTGAGTAACATACATATATCCCTAGACTATATTATTATCTTCATAGTGGGAAGTAATATAAGTGTGGTAATATGCAAAGCTTCATTTATTAGGTTATAGACTCATATTACATTGGGACATGTGATGTTACAGTAACTACCTAAGTTACTATAACTACCTCTCTCCTCATCAACTCATTGCCACATAAGCAAAGTTGCTGAGGTGGACTCGATGTTACTGCCGAAGTTACTCCCATTGTGGCTAGTCTACCAGAGGTTACCGAAAGAGCTAATCAGTAATGCGCATGCATATCATACATACCTAAGAGATTGATCCCCACTATAGAGTTTATCTCAACATGCAGTCTATCCACGTCATCACACGTGCCACCTCAACAATTTAGTTGCAACTTGCTAAGAATAATGGCAGGTTTTAGTTATAATTTTTTTTCCAACTCACACTAACAAACACTCTTTCCCTCCCCGCCTCTTCCCCTTCACAACCGTTCTTCTCCATGCCTTAACTATCCACCCACCAACTTCAATTTGACATGTACCCCGACTCCTTCCCTCTAGTCCCCTCCATCTTTAATTTTTCTACCCCGTCCTTCAATCTCTACCACGCAGATGGCTAGCCACCACCCTATCATGCTGCCTACATTTATGTTGGTGACCCATCTACAGATTGCCAATTCTTCGAATAGTGGCCGTGGGGGTAGCCGTAAGAGCGGTGGCAACGAGGGCGTCCACCATTACACCAGCAGAGATCACGGATGTGCTCTCGACGTAAGGCACTGCCAGCCGCCGCTAGCCTATATTGGTTTGATCCAGAAAAGCTTGGCTGGAGTATTGCCGAACTGGCCTACTTGCCATCTCTTAGAGGTGTCTGTCATGGGTTGAGCAATAACCACCTCCAGGCCATGAGTATCTCTTTCCCCAATTTTGTTGGCTTGCCTTCCTGTTTTTCATCTTTTTGTTAGGATGATACTTTTTGGACCGAGAAATTTGCCCCGTTTGGACCTGTACCATGAACCATCTCTTTGGAAGTCTTGAGTTGTACCTCCGATGGTTGTTTATTGGGTCTTTTACATTTGTGTCCCTAACTCAAACCCACTACTCACATTTGCCCCTAATTCGAAAGCCTGCTCAAAAATGCCCCTCCGCTGTCATGTTCTCTTATAGAATTGCCCTTCCGTGCCGTTTCCGTCCAGTCAAGGTTGTTTGACTGGTAAGCGGATGTTTCTTTGACATTTTTGCCCCTTCGTCCTTACACCCGGGCCCAAGTCACCGGTTCACTCTCTCCCCCTCTCATTCTCTCGCCCGAGCCGCACGCTCTCTCTTTCTCCCCCAACTCGCCTCCCGCCGTAACCCTAACCCTAGCTCGCTCGATCCGGTCGATCCCAACTCCTAAGGCTCGATCTACTGATGGCGGCCATGGTGGAGCTTCGGATTTGACTCCGTGCCGCACTCTGCTACGGCGTGAAGGAGACACAGGCGACGGGATGGATAGGGACAGCAGTTGCGGCGACGACGAACGAGGGAGCACACTGCAGCTATAGAAGAATGCTTCGGCGGGGTAAGTATCTCTTGTAATCTGCTGCAGTCTCATGTCGTTTGTAGTTCGATTTGTTCTTGTAGTTTAATTTGTTGACCTAGTTCATAGTGCTCATTGCGTTGGGATCTGTCTCTGTTTTTCATGGTCATCGTAGGATGGACCCCGATAGAGCAGTTGGGATGGATTGTAGAATGGAAACCACACTTCTAGCTAGTGCTGGCACAAAAGCATCCAACACAGGATTCTCTTTTCCTTTTGTTGCTGACAATCAATGGACTTTCAATCAGTTTAGATCTGCCATATCTGCTAAATATCCATGGGGTCTATACGATGCAGTGGAATTCAGGTACTGGGACATTGACAAATCAGCATGGGTCCCTGTCCAGTGTGATGATGAGCTTGGTATCATGTTTGCAATACATGATTCTTTCCCTGCTAAACTAGAAATCAGTGTCATACAAAGGGAGAGAGGAGAGCTAGAGAGCAGAGGAACAAGATCTCAGTCTAGGTCTACAGTTAAAGGTAGAACTAGCCAATCAAGGGGCAGAAAAACAACAGCTCATAGTGGAGGCAGCAGTTCCATGCAGGCACCAGGAACACCTACTATAGAAGTTCCTAGGCATGCAGGTCCCTCTGATAATAAAGATTCAGGTGACCCATACACTAAAGAGGGACTACCAGATGATTGGCCAAGTGATGATGAGGATGAAAGGTTGTTTCCACAGTTTGTAACAAGGAAGAAGGGCAAGGAGAAAGATGATGAAGGGGAAGATTATGTTCCACCCCCTGAAGGCATGTTTGGTGAGGCAGGTGAAGATGAGAAAGAGGAGGACAATGACATGGGGTACTCTGAAACATCTGATGAGGAAAGACCAGATGTGTAATACAATAGAGATGATCCTTCTTTGAAAGAGGGAACAATATTTTCCAGTGCTTTAGACTGTAGAAATGCCCTTGCAACCTTCTCAATAAAGACTCAAAGTGAATTTGTAATAGACAAGAGTGACAGTACTAGGTTGACAGTGCATTGTGCTTATAAGAGGTGTCAATGGAGGATGCATGCCTCCTTAATGAGACACATCACACTGTTTCAGGTATTAAATATAGCAACTAACAGTGCATTGTAGTTAGCATCATTGATACTGTATTTTGTTTTTTTGTTGCAGCACATAGGTTCTGACATGTTTCTGAACTATCATGAATGCAGGTTAAAGTGAACAAAACCGCTCATACATGTCTCAGTGTGAACAGGAGGAAAAGATTGAGGTCGGCTAAGAGTAGATGGGTTGCTGATGCTGTGAAGACCTGGATTTTAGAGGATTCAGAAGTGGGACCAACAGAATTGCAGAAAAATTTGAAGAAGAAGTATGGCCTGGCAGTTCCATATATGAGAGTATTCTATGGGAAGCAAATGGCACTTGACAATATCTATGGTAAGTGGGTTGACTCTTTTCAGTTATTGTATACCTTCAAGGTAGAAGTGGAGAAAGCATCTCCTGGCAGTGTAGTTAGCATTGATAAACACACTGTACAGTACAAACTGAATGGGAAGAGTAGACAGAAAGAGTGCTTTAGAAGAGTATTTGTTTCTTTCAAAGCATGCTGGAAAAGTTTTTGAATGGGTGTAGGCCTTATCTTGCAGTAGATGCCACTGCATTGAATGGCAGATTTAGAGGGCAACTAGTTAGTGCATGTGCTGTGGATGCTTGCAACTGGATCTTCCCAGTTGCATATGGAGTTGTAGAGGGTGGAAATATAGAGAGTTGGACTTGGGTTTTCTAGAATTTAAGAGAGCTTATAGGACACCCACCAGGTCTTGTTATCCACACTTGAAAGAACATGCGGTGCCCCCATGTTTGGTTTTGGTAATTGATGACAATCTCTATGGACTAATGGTTGTCTTGAGTTATATTTGAAGGATTTGTCCATAGGATTTTCTTGAAGTCCATGTGTTGGTTTCAAGGAGTTTATGAGTTGACCAAGGTGCTATTAAGGAATTATCCAAAGATTGGTCATGCGAGTGTTGAGCTTATTGCAAGCATGTCTTGAAGAAGAAGGTTGTGTGATCATTCATGTTTACCTTCAATACATCATCCAAATGAAGAGAGTTGCAAAGATTTAAGGTTGATCAAGACTAAGTCAATAGTGAATCAAGTTGATCAACTCACAAAGCGTAGAAGATGTACCGAGAGGATCAAGTGATCCCATGGTATGGTAAGCATTGTCCATTGCACTTTGTGTACTAACCCATGGTCTATGTGAGAGTTCTATATGGGGTTAGGTACGTATCCATGGGCTTGCATCAAGAGGAAGATATCATACAACCCATGGAAAGGATGACATCAAGTGGTGATCGTCATCAAGATTGCCGTGTGCAAGTTCAAGTGGAGCATCACGAAGAGATCAAGTGCTTGAATCTTGCCATCCATTGTGGTGTCAATGGACTTGTGAAGATGAGCCGAAGAGTGGCTCACCCATAGTGGACTATGGGGGAGCAATCATCTAGTCTTCATCGAGCCAATGCAATCAAGAAAGGTGGTCCATCTTGAGGGAGTCAAGATCGTCATCATCTAGCTCAAGTGGACCATGTGCAAGGCAAAGGTTTTCCCTTGATAGGTTTTCTATTTTACCGGTCTCATGGTGGTAGTAGGGAGACCGGGTTATATGATCGTTTGCCGTACTATCAAGGGGGGCTCTCAAGTTGGTAGCTTGATCATATCGTTAGTAGAGAGCTCAAACCCTTGCATCCTTGCATCATGTTTCTTGGTTCTTGTTTGGTTCTCTTTGTGAGTCTTAGAGCTTATGGTCATCTTGATGACAAGCTTGAGTTCATCGAAAACGGAGTTCACATGCGTCTTCTATGATGTTTTCGGTGTTGGAGGTTTTACCGGTCTTTTTCGAGGAAGGGTTCTCACCATTTTCCTTTGGGACTTTTCTCATTTGCTTATTCTTGATATTTCTATCAATATTGTGTTAGCCCATGTCATTAGCTTTCCAACAAACTTGGTTTCGTTGAATTCGGAGTCCGTTTGCAAAAGTTGTGGCTGTTTTGGTAAAGGCTGCAGCGGTACTACCGCGACTAGAGCGGATGTAATTTTTTACTACCGCTCCAGAGCAGTACTACCGCGGCTCCTGAGCGGTAGTACCGCCCCAGAGCAGTACTACCGCGGCTCCTAAGCGGTAGTACCGCTCCGGACCAAAATCTCATGTTTTGCTCAGCGGAAGTAGGCACAGAAGTATTTTTTTAGTACCGCTAGCAAGCAGTACTACCGCTACCATTCGCGGTAGTACCGTGAGGTCGAGCGGTAGTACCGTGAGGACGAGCAGTACTACCGCTCCAAAGGTTCTTTTGGCATTTTTGCCTCCTCGCTGTTGTGTTTCGAAGGGGTACTACCGCGGTAGCGGTAGTACCGCTCCTTGGAGCAGTAGTACCGCTCTGTGCGGGTTGTGAGCATAACGGTTGGATTCGGGAGCTCCTATAAAAGGGGGTCTTCTTCCCCATTCAACCTTATCCTTTGAGCTCGTGTTCTTTCCCCATTGTTGACCTTCTTCGAGCTTGCTAACTCTCAATCCCTCCATGGATTCTTGCTAGTTTTTGAGGGAAAAGAGAGAGGAGATCTAGATCCACATTTCCACCAATCACTTTCTCCTCTATGTGAGGGGAACCCCTTGGATCTAGTTCTTGGAGTTCTTGGTGTTCTCCTTCTTGTTCTTCCTCTCATTTTCCTCCCTAGTATCCACTAAGGGACCCTTGAGGGCGATCACCGAACCCGTACAAATGGCGACCCTTGGGGGCGGTCACCGAACCCGTACAAATGGCGACCCTTGGGGGCGGTCACCGAACCCGTACACTTTGGCAACCCTTGGGGGCGGTCACCGGTACCCGTCAAATTGCTCGGGGCGATCTCCACAACCTAATTGGATACCCCGACGCTTGCCCGGAGCTTTACACCACAATGATTGAGCTCCGAACACCACCAACCGTCTAGGGCGCCCAAGCACCCAAGAGGAACAAGCTCAAGGGCACCAAGCACCCAAGAGTAATAAGCTTCTCAACTTGTAACTTCCACGTATCACCGTGGAGAACTCAAACCGATGCACCAAATGCAATGGCAAGGGCACACGGAGTGCCCAAGTCCTTCTCTCTCAAATACCACCGAAGCAACTAATCACGGCATCTTGCATTGTGCGAGGGCGTGAGGAGATTACGGTGGCCCTAGTGGCTTCTTGGGGAGCATTGTGCCTCCACACCGCTCCAAACGGAGATTAGCATCCGCAAGGGTGTGAACTTCGGGATACATCATCGTCTCCGCATGCCTCGGTTATCTCTTACCCGAGCCCCTTTACTTATGCACTTTACTTTGTGATAGCCATATTGTTCTTTGTCATATATCTTGCTATCACATAGTTGCTTATCTTGCTTAGCATAAGTTGTTGGTGCACATAGGTGAGCCTAGTTGTTGTAGGTTTTGTGATTGACAAATTAACCGCTAGGTTTATTCCGCATTTGTTCAAGCCTAAACCGTAATTATTTTAAAGCGCCTATTCACCCCCCCCCTCTAGGCGACATCCTCGATCTTTCAATTAGTATCAGAGCCTTGTCTCTCTTTATTAGGCTTTACCGCCTAGAGAGTAAATATGTTGACTAGGGGATTAGGATTCTCTGACACTCTTAGTTTCGATGGCACATATTTTGATGTTTGGGTAATTCGCATGCTTAATCTCTTTAGGGTCATGGACCCAAATTTAGAGCGAATTGTAGATATGGGTTTTTCTCCTCCAAAGGATCCCCAAAGATTATCTTTAGAGGATGATAAAAACTTTTATCTCAATGCTCAAGCTTCTAATGTGCTTTTTGATGCTTTGAGCAATGTAGTTATATTTCAATTCATGCCGTTCCGAGATGCTCATGAGTTGTGGACGAAGCTTCAAGATAAATATGGTGTGTCCAAGATTTGTGTGGATGATTGTTCTCCCTCCACCTCCGGTCGTATAGTCTTCTCAACTTCTTCTACTTCACCTACACGTGGTTTGCCACAAGGTAATGACATGGTGAGTAGTGTTGGTCATTGCAATGATGATAGTATGCTTATTGTGGATGATCCTTCATCACTATATTATTGCAATGCTCCTTATTTGGGCTTTAACACTTCGAGCACTCCAAATGTTTCACATGCTTGTGTTGATAGTCCTTGCATATCATGTAGAAATTGCTTGACTAAATCTCATGATGATATGCTTGCTATGTCTTGTTGCCATGATAAAAATGCATCTATTTCCTCGAATTGTTGTGCTAACAATGTAGTGGAAACCGAACACTCCATGGAACAAGATGTGGTGTTTAATGGTGCCTCAAGGGATCCTACATCATCATCTATTGCTTTTTGCCTTATGGCTAAGGCGTCAAAGGTATCTCCTACTTTGTACCCCAATATGTCTCTTGATGATGATGTTGATGCTAATGATGATGAGGATAATGATGAAGAGAATGATAATGTTGCCTCCTTAAAAACTAAGGGGGAAATGATTTTTAAAGCTCTTCATAAAAATAAAATTGCTCGTTTCAACTTCATGGAAATAATGTCCATTGCCATTGATGGCAAGAAATACATTGAGGAGTTGGAATCTCATCTAGAGGAGCATGAGGCCACCATTGATAAAATGGAAGGTCATGGGCGTGATTACGCTAATGAGATTGTGGACCTCTCTCAAGCTCTTGAACTTGAACAAACCACCAAGGAATCTCTTGAGGAGACTTTTGCTCTAGATTTGTCTAGAGTGAAGGAATCTACTGATAGAGCTCTTAAGGTGGCCAATGTTTTGGAAATTAAAAATGCTAAGCTTGAAGTTGCTCATGCTAGACTCCTTGAGGATTTTGAGCACCTCAAAAATGGCTCAAGGGTCATCAAGGGTGAGCTCATCAAACTCACCGAGTCTCATGCTCAACTTGAAGCTTCTTATTTAAAAGAGCTTGCCAAGTTGCCTTCTCCTCTTGTTGTTAATGATGATGCTTGTGCTACTAATTCTATTACTTGTGAAGCATCCATTTTGAAGGAGAATGTTGAGCTACGGGCTCAACTTGAGGTGCTATCTTGCAATTATGGGAAATTGGAAGAAAGTCATGAAAAGCTCTCAAGCTCTCATGATGATCTTCTAGTATCCCATAGTGTGCTAAAGATAGCTCATGAGGCCATGATTGCTAAGGTAACATCTAGTGAGCCTCATGTAGATACTAGCACTACTTCTAGTCAAAATAGTATATTGCCATGTGCTAGTCCTTGTAATTCATCTACTCACAATGTTGGTACATCTTGTGATGAATTGCTTTCCTTGCCTTGTTGCTCTAACGATGAAGCTTATACTTCCTCTAGTACTTGTGTTGAGACTAACCATGTAGAGGAAATCAAAGAGCTCAAGGCCCAAGTCACTTCTTTGAAGAAAGACTTGGAAAAGTGTCATGAAGGGAAATCCACACTCAACAATATCTTGAGTGTGCAAAAATCCCCCAATGACAAAGGTGGACTTGGATTCAACTCCAATAATAAGAAGAAGTCCAACATGAACAAAAAGAAGGGCCAAGAACAAGTCAAGAATTCGGCCAAGATTGTTTGCTTCAAGTGCAAAGTAGAAGGGCATCATGTTAGATCTTGCCCATTGAAGAAGAAGGCCATTAGTGTCAAGCAACAAGGGAAGAGGGCACAAGTTCAATCTCATGCTCAACATCAAGTTGAAGAAAGGCCTCTTCCCAAGAAGACTCAAGTTAATGCTTCTCAAATTGAGAAATCTAGTGAGAAGAAAGTGAAGAGTAGACGTTGCTACTTATGTCGTGAGAAAGGTCACGTCGCTTCTTCATGCACTAATGGTAACTTATCCAACCCAATTATTATTGATGATATCTATTCTCTTGGTAAGGATAAGGTTGGCAATGTGTTTGCCAAGTTTGTTGGTACTCAAAGTGGTGTCAAGCAAAGAACCATTTGGGTAGCCAAACCTATTGTGACTAACCTCTTAGGACCCAACTTGGTTGGGGACCAACAAGCTCAAACTTGATCAATAGGTGTTGTTGGAGGGCACTGGAGACTTGGCTACATTATGAAGAATTAAGGGGACTTCATCACTCTTATTGTCTCAAGCCAAGTCAATTGAATCATCAAGTTTATATCTTATATCCAATGTGTCTCCTTGCGGTAACTTGTACTTAAATTGTTTACATTGAAAGTTACTTTCCCCTTTGCATGTTTTGGTTTTGTTCCTTGCATGTGTTTGTATATGATGTGTCTCCAAATTACCGTTGTGTATGTTGGTTTGCACATCATGTACTTGTGTGTTGTTCGTTGAGCCTTAGTGCATCTTGTTTATTTCTTAGTTGGCTCTTGTGAGAGATTAATGGAATATCCATTATGGGGGAGTGGTGTGCTTTGTGCACCTCACAATCCTATAAATGTGTGCACATGAGTAATACCATCTAGTAATGATATTTCAAGATTATCTAGTCGCTAGGTGGTATATCTCTCATGGAAAATTCAAATTCTAAAAATTCCATTGATTATCTCGTGTTGGATCCTCTTATTGCCTCTTGTTAAGTTTTCTTCATTGGTATCACATTATGGGGGAGTAATATGCTATGGATATTACTAGCCTAGAAAATGTGTACATTTGAGATGTTGTCACCTAGTGTTGATATTGTAGATTATCTTGTTCCTAGGTGGCATGTTAGCTCTACAAGTTGCAATTTGCTTGTGTGTGGTGTGAAGATGATGTTGGATATCCTTGCTATCTACCATCGGGAATTCTTTCCATCTACTTCTTGTCTTTTGACAATTGGTAGTCACTTATGTGTGGTAGAATTTAATTGATCATCTTTACATTGGCTTTTGTTTATTTGCCTTTTTCTCTTGCCAAGGTTTGTGTTAACTCCCGTTGTCTTCCATACCACTTGTGGATCTTGTTTATTTCTTGTTCTTGTCTAGTGTTTTCTAGATATAGTGAAAGCAGTGATCCCACCTTGTGCATTTTGTATTCAAATACAAATCCTATATAATGCACAACTCGTGGGGGAGCTATTCTATTTTCTTCACTCTTCTTGTGATCCTTATCAAGTGTGTTTTGGTGGAAGGCAAGCCATTTCTTTTTGGTACTTTGTGCCATCATGAAACTTTGTTGAGAGCTTGGTATGTTTGGAACCATCCTCTCTTTGGGAGTTTGACACCTTTAGTTTAGTGTGTATCAATGGATATCTCATTCCTTGATGTATCTTTAATGATATCTTCCAAGTGATGATTTCTCCATTTGGTATCCTTTTAACTTGGCATTTATTTGTCTTTTGGTTTCGGGTTTTGAAAGTCTTGAGCATGCATGTTTACTTCATGTATTTTATTTGGCATGCTTTCTTTCTTTGACTCAATATATAGGGTAAACTCCACCTAGTCTCAATTTGGATGAGATGTGCATGAAATTCATTTTCATATCTATATGCACATATTTATGTGGAGTTTGTCCTATGTATTGGTGTTTCTAACTATTTGGTCCCGATGAGTTTGGGTACCGTTTAGTTTGTGTTGTTCTTCTAGGAACATTTGGAGATGCATTGGATGCTCGGCTCACTCACAAGGAAGGTGTTGTCACCATGTGCATATTGGAGTCAAGCTAGGATGATCAATGAACTACTATCTACCTTCAATTGGTATCTACTACATCCTTCCAATGATATCTCGGTAACAAGTATCTATTCATGCTTTCTCCTCTTGCATTCAACCTTGTGTAGGTTGCATCTTGGCATGATTTTCATTTCATATCTTGTGATACTTGTTTCCTTTCTCAAAGCATCCCAACGATGATCTCTTGTTGCTAGTTGTGATGCCTTTGATGGATGTGTGTTTGGACTTCATTTATATACAATAAGACCATATCTATCCAAGTACTATGCTTTCAAGCAAATATCTTATTGGTATATTTATGACTTCCTTGTGGATATCTTGTTCCTTCGTGTTGTAACTATTTCGGGTGTACATCCTTCTTTGTAGATATATATATCATCATGATTTCGTCTACATAGAACCTTATACACTTGAGAGAAATTACATCTCTAGTTGATATCTTTTCTTTCACGTCCACCTTGTCTTTCTTATGTTATTTCTTTGGTGGCTCCGTGAAAGCTTTTGCCTTGAGTGTGTGTCCTCTATCGTTGCATCTTGATGCACTCTTGTGTGGTGAAGATTATTTTCCTCATGCTTATCGTTACGAGGCTTTTGCCATCTTAATTGGCATCCCTCGTCTTGATGAGGCTTTCATCTTCTATCTTCACCACGGGTTGTCACAAGCATAAGTTCTTTATATGCTTATTAGTAAGCTTGTGAACCCATTTGCTAGTTGTGTGTGGGAATGACAGGCCTTGCACCGTGTGCCTCATTCTTTCAAGACTATGTTGATGCTTAATGCTCATCCTAATTTTAGTCTTCTCAAGTGCTTCGCCATGACTCACACACATCATTTTGGTTGAGCCCATTCTTAAGTTGCCTCTTTTACTTGTTGCTCAACCATGTGTTTGTTGCAAGTACTAGGCTTTGTTTCCTATATGCTCACTTGCACTTGTTGTAAGTTTCTATTGATTTTGGGGGAGCTATGATCCTATTTTGTGCACTTTGTATCCAATTACAAAACATTCTTTTTGTGCACAAATCATGGGGAGCTTCTCTAGTTTCTTTAGAACACTCCTCGTCTCATATCATAATATCCTTCATTCATGTGGCTCATAGGATCTTTGGTCTAGTTGGTTCAATTGATATCCTTTGATTGCTTGCTTCAATTGGTATCTTTTGATTTCTTGATTGCTTGTTTCTCTCTTTGTTATGTCTTTGTGGCATATCATTCTTTTGCAATCTTTGGGCCTCAATATAGTTTGTGTTCCTCCAAGTATTAACCGTTGGATATGTGTATTGCATTCCACTCTCTTGTTGAGAAATACACAATTTATGGAGGACCACAATTTATATTGGTCTTCTTAGCTTTTCGCCCATTTTGGCAATCGATGCCAATGGGGGAGAAGTTTCAGAGAGTTTTGTGGAGAAGTTTAGAGAGTTATCTCCTCTTGCTTTGGTTTTGTTCCTTAGCATTTGCATCTCATACGCATGCACTATTGGTTGTTGCATTGCATAGTGAAGCATAATTCCTTATATAAACTCTCTTGAAAGTGATTGTCATCAATTACCAAAATGGGGGAGATTGAAAGAACATGCGGTGCCCCCATGTTTGGTTTTGGTAATTGATGACAATCTCTATGGACTAATGGTTGTCTTGAGTTATATTTGAAGGATTTGTCCATAGGATTTTCTTGAAGTCCATGTGTTGGTTTTAAGGAGTTTATGAGTTGACCAAGGTGCTATTAAGGAATTACCCAAAGATTGGTCATGCGAGTGTTGAGCTTATTGCAAGCATGTCTTGAAGAAGAAGGTTGTGTGATCATTCATGTTTACCTTCAATACATCATCCAAATGAAGAGAGTTGCAAAGATTTAAGGTTGATCAAGACTAAGTCAATAGTGAATCAAGTTGATCAACTCACAAAGCGTAGAAGATGTACCGAGAGGGATCAAGTGATCCCATGGTATGGTAAGCATTGTCCATTGCACTTTCTGTACTAACCCATGGTCTATGTGAGAGTTCTATATGGGGTTAGGTACGTATCCATGGGCTTGCATCAAGAGGAAGATATCATACAACCCATGGAAAGGATGACATCAAGTGGTGATCGTCATCAAGATTGCCGTGTGCAAGTTCAAGTGGAGCATCACGAAGAGATCAAGTGCTTGAATCTTGCCATCCATTGTGGTGTCAATAGACTTGTGAAGATAAGCCGAAGAGTGGCTCACCCATAGTGGACTATGGGGGAGCAATCATCTAGTCTTCATCGAGCCAATGCAATCAAGAAAGGTGGTCCATCTTGAGGGAGTCAAGATCGTCATCATCTAGCTCAAGTGGACCATGTGCAAGGCAAAGGTTTGCCCTTGATAGGTTTTATATTTTACCGGTCTCATGGTGGTGGCAGGGAGACCGGGTTATATGATTGTTTGCCGTACTATCAAGGGGGGCTCTCAAGTTGATAGCTTGATCGTATCGTTAGTAGAGAGCTCAAACCCTTGGATCCTTGCATCATGTTTCTTGGTTCTTGTTTGGTTCTCTTTGTGAGTCTTAGAGCTTATGGTCATCTTGATGACAAGCTTGAGTTCATCGAAAACGGAGTTCACATGCGTCTTCTATGATGTTTTCGGTGTTGGAGGTTTTACCAGTCTTTTCCAAGGAAGGGTTCTCACCATTTTCCTTTGGGGCTTTTCTAATTTGCATATTCTTGATATTTCTATCAATATTGTGTTAGCCCATGTCGTTAGCTTTCCAACAAACTTGGTTTCGTTGAATTCGGAGTCCGTTTGCAAAAGTTGTGGCTGTTTTGGTAAAGGCTGCAGCGGTACTACCCCGACTAGAGCGGATGTAATTTTTTATTACCGCTCCAGAGCAGTACTACCGCGGCTCCTGAGCGGTAGTACCGCCCCAGAGCAGTACTACCGCGGCTCCTAAGCGGTAGTACCGCTCCGGACCAAAATCTCGTGTTTTGCTCAGCGGAAGTAGGCACAGAAGTATTTTTTTAGTACCGCTAGCAAGCAGTAGTACCGCTACCATTTGCGGTAGTACCGTGAGGTCGAGCGGTAGTACCGTGAGAACGAGCGGTACTACCGCTCCGAAGGTTCTTTTGGCATTTTTGCCTCCTCGCTGTTGTGTTTCGAAGGGATACTACCGCCCTAGCGGTAGTACCGCTCCTTGGAGCGGTAGTACCGCTCTGTGCGGGCTGTGAGCATAACGGTTGGATTCGGGAGCTCCTATAAAAGGGGGTCTTCTTCCCCATTCAACCTTATCCCTTGAGCTCGTGTTCTTCCCCCATTGTTGACCTTCTTCGAGCTTGCTAACTCTCAATCCCTCCATGGATTCTTGCTAGTTTTTGAGGGAAAAGAGAGAGGAGATCTAGATCCACATTTCCACCAATCACTTTCTCCTCTATGTGAGGGGAACCCCTTGGATCTAGTTCTTGGAGTTCTTGGTGTTCTCCTTCTTGTTCTTCCTCTCATTTTCCTCCCTAGCATTAGTTGCTTCGGTGGGATTTGAGAGAGAAGGACTTGGGCACTCTGTGTGCCCTTGCCATTGCATTTGGTGCATCGGTTTGAGTTCTCCACGGTGATACGTGGAAGTTACAAGTTGAGAAGCTTATTACTCTTGGGTGCTTGGTGCCCTTGAGCTTGTTCCTCTTGGGTGCTTGGGCGCCCTAGACGGTTGGTGGTGTTCGGAGCTCAATCATTGTGGTGTAAAGCTCCGGGCAAGCGTCGGGGTCTCCAATTAGGTTGTGGAGATCGCCCCGAGCAATTTGACGGGTATCGGTGACCGCCCCCAAGGGTTGCCAAAGTGTACGGGTTCGGTGACCGCCCCCAAGGGTCGCCATTTGTACGGGTTCGGTGACCGCCCCCAAGGGTCGCCATTTGTACGGGTTCGGTGACCGCCCTCAAGGGTCCCTTAGTGGAATCACGGCATCTTGCATTGTGCGAGGGCGTGAGGAGATTACGGTGGCCCTAGTGGCTTCTTGGGGAGCATTGTGCCTCCACACCGCTCCAAACGGAGATTAGCATCCGCAAGGGTGTGAACTTCGGGATACATCACCGTCTCCGCATGCCTCGGTTATCTCTTACCCGAGCCCCTTTACTTATGCACTTTACTTTGTGATAGCTATATTGTTCTTTGTCATATATCTTGCTATCACATAGTTGCTTATCTTGCTTAGCATAAGTTGTTGGTGCACATAGGTGAGCCTAGTTGTTGTAGGTTTTGTGATTGACAAATTAACCGCTAGGTTTATTCCGCATTTGTTCAAGCCTAAACCGTAATTATTTTAAAGCGCCTATTCACCCCCCCCCCCTCTAGGCGACATCCTCGATCTTTCAACACTGATGCATGCAAAGGCCTGGAGACTGCAGTGGAAGCTGGGTTCCCAGGTGTGGAGCACAGAGAATGCATGAGGTATTTGGCTGCAAATTTCACAAAAAAGTTTAGAGGAAAATTCTTTGATGAAAATTCATGGCCCTTCTCATTGACATACAACATAAGGAAACACAACTACCATCTTAGGCAGTTGCACAGTAAGGCTGGTGTGAAAGAGTACTTAGAGGAGCATCACACCAAGCTATGGGCAAGGTCACTGTTCAATGAAGTGTGCAAAATAGATTTTGTTAATAACAATCTAGCTGAGTCCTTCAATTCAAAGATTAGAAAATGGAAGGGTGTACACATTGTTGACTTGCTAGACAAAATAAGACAATTTATAATGGAAAAGTTTGATCTCAGATAGCAGATTGCAGGTGCTACATTCATTGGCCACATCATAATCCCAAAAGTCATGAAAATGCTTCATGCAAAATCCAAGGACCTTGATATGGAGATAGTGAAAAGAAGCACATATGACGCAGAGATCACAACAGTTGACAAGGAAAAGAGAGAGTGGAGATATCCAGTAAATTTGGAAACTAGGAATTGCAGTTGTAGAAAGTGGCAGTTAACTGGACAATCTTGCATACATGCTTTGTATTTTATTACTTCAATGAGAGGCCCAGTAAGTGAGATTGATCAGTATGTACATGAGTACTTTTCTGTTGCTAGGTTCAATGCTACTTATGCTGAAAATTTGCCTGCAATGAAGAGCAAACAACAGTGGGATGTGGTGGACCCTGGGTTTAAATTGTCTGCTCCATTGCAAAACAGGGCCCCTGGTAGACCTAGGAAGACAAGAATTAGGGCAAAATCTGAGGGAAAAGGACTTGGAGGAAGGAGAAAGAAATGTGGCAGGTGTGGGAGGCTTGGGCATCGTGCCACTCACTGCAAGGAATCCATTGACCCAGCTTTTGGGGAAGAAGAGCACTGGGGGGCTGAAAATGCAGCAGATGAACCTTTAGATGCTAAAACTGATGCTGAAAATGCTACAGAGGTGGAAACTGATGCTGAAAAATGCTAAAGAGGTTGAACCTGATGCTGCCATTGCTACAGATGCACCAAGAGTGTCATCAGCTGTAAGGTGCAATTGCTACAGATGTTCTCATTTCAATTTTTGCATCATTTAATGCTCTCTTTTTTTTGCTTCATTTAATGTTCTCATTTCAATTGTAGCCCAAAAAAGGACTACAAAAAGGCAGCTGACAGAGGAATGTCACTAGCCAAGAAGAGGCTCAAGTATGCACCAGATCCTACAGTAGGATCTGTAACTGGAAGCAACCAGCTAAGCAAAGAAATGAGCAAAACTGTCACCACAAGGAGGAGTTCAAGGCTCTTAACTAACCCTGCTTGCAACACCAGGAGCAAGAAGATGAAAGATTTTTGAACTTGTTAGCTGCTATGTTAAGTGTGTTGTTTTTGTTGTTTAAGAACTATTTGTGAACTTGTTAGCTGTTATCTTAAGTGTGATGCTATCTTGAATGTGCAATGCTATTATGAACTTATGCTATTTGTGAGATGCTATCTTGTGAGCTCCTACTTTTAAAATTTTTGTGAGCTGCTACTTTTGACACAACAGATCATTTGGTCAGCTGCTAGTTTCATTTGAGCTGCTACTTTCAAAATACCAAGCAAGATTCTTCAGTCATTTCCAAATAGAAATATCACATCATTCCCAAATCACAACATTGTTCTGGGATAATACATTCCCAAACTAAGATCCATCAAAGCATACACTACAAACAGAAATCCATTTAGTATGGATTATTAGACCACCCAGAAACAAATGTGGCCAACATGCTAATACCAAGAACTATGATAAATCCCCAGGCTTGCATAACCTCGTTCCTCTTCTTCATCTTCAGCTTCAGTTTCTTGTTCTTCTCGGTTAGATACATCACCCTCCTCTCTAAATAATGAGCTTTTAGCCAGCTCTTCTCCAATCCTGCATGAAGCTCCTCAAATGCACGACCAACACGTTCGGTCGATGGCGGGTCAATCCAGACAACCCAGTCACATTCATCAGGAAGCTGCAAAATCAAGGATCGAATTAGAAAGAGGAGAAAGAGCAGAATCAAGTCAAGCATTCAAAAGCAAAAACACTTACATCAAGAGGGCAGCCGAGAAACCTTCTGCCGGAACTTGCTCCTCCCCACGCGACGCGACGAGCAGGAATTAGCCCGTGCCCAGGGCACCGTCGCGACGACCGAATCTCAAGGCCACAGAATGTCAGATCGGGGATGTAGAACTCCGATTGAAACTGAACTATCCTGACGCCATCAACCTATCAGCAAAGGGCAACCCAAATTGATGAACCCTAATTCCACAATATCGCCCAAATCGACCCTGAAACTTACATTGGCGACCACCGACGAGGTCGTAGAAGACATGCCCGCCGTGCTTGACGTACCCATCGCTCACCACGTCGTGCCCGACCTGCCCCTCTCTCTTTGACAGCGGCGGAAACACCCGATCCAGTTCTTGCTCAAAAATGCCCCTGTCGTCGCGAGGTAGAAGAAAGAGGGGAGAGAGAGTGAACCAGTTAGTTGGAAGGAAGGAGGGGCAGAAATGTCAAAGAAACGGCACGTGAACGGTCAAACAGCCTTGACTGGACGGAAACGGCTCGGAGGGGCATTTCTATAAGAGCACATGACGGCGGAGGGGCATTTTTGAGCAGGCTTTGGAATTAGTGGTATATCTGATTAGGTGGTTCGAGTTAGGGACAGAAATGCAAATGGCCCTTGTTTATTTCATCCTTGTTGTATTAGGTTTTCATTGTCCATATGCTTGCAGGTACCTCCATAAGGCAAACAACGACTACCGGGAATGGGGAGGTAGAAGGTGTGTGTTTTAATCTGTTTTTAATAGTTCAAGGTGCATTTTATGTTCTTTTTCTATCAGACTTTACATGGCTAACTCTGTAATGCAGCGCATTTTCTCTTGCTTCGACCAACAGAAGTTTGCAAGGAAATAATGTTGTTAAAAATTATTGCACCATGAATTTTGTTGTTTTAGTGTTTCATAGTTTCACATTAATTTTGTGACCCTGAATTTCTATTTATGCACAATTATCACCATATATTCTCAGACTGATGGTATAGACAGTTTCTTCTCAAACCTTGGTACTCTACAATTTCTCGCAGGATTTGAGTTACATTTTCCCGGTGATCAGGTCATGCCTGCTACCTTGCTGCCCGCTATTGACTCACAAAACTGATAGATCATTTCATTACATCTAATAAGGTCTAACATCTGATGCCATATGTATGCAGATATCAACTCATTCTCGTTGCCTTTGATAGCTTTCATTTCTCTATTGATTTGCCCACTGTGTGTTCTTTTCATTTGGAATCATATATTCTACTTCAAACTTTGTTACTGGAGCAGGATAAAATGGCCCAGAAAGAACACGAGAGACAAGGTCAGATTGCTCTTACCCTCTCGATTTACTATCTTCATTTGCACCCTTCGTAATGTTCGTTTTTTTACTGATATGCCCAGTGTGTGTTATTTTCATAGACTATACTTTATTTTTTACACCATAATATATCCGGAAATAAAAAGAGAGTAAGGGGAGGTTGTTCTCACATGTCGGTTATGTTCATAATTAAAAACCTATAACTATCTTTTGCTGTACAGGTCATTTATCTAATATTTTTGGAGAGCAAACTTTCCCATATTGCATTGATACATGCATACATCTCAATGTTTTCTTTCCCATACAAACTTGGCATGTCATCGCAATTAAAACTGCAAGCGTCGTTGACACTTCCGTCTCCTCACTTCACCTCATTTATAATGTGTTTTATCTACTCTTTGGCTTATTTTATCCATTTTTTTATGAATGTAACCATCATATATAATCACACATTTTCTCATGTTTAAAAAGTTAACTATGCGGATTGGTACTCTGTTTGATCTCCCGTTGACTTCTTCCTGGCCATAACAAAAAAATATTGAGAAAGATATTTCATGCTGCAGCTATTACAATATGCATGTTAAACTTTAGCTCTCTCTTTTTTCGGGAAAACTTTCCTTTGTTTCTCAACTCAGAATGCCTAAAAAAGCTTTCGACGTCGCAACAACGTGCGGGGTATCTTCTAATCGTGTTGGATGTAAACAACGAGCATAGTTAACATCAGAACCGTATTTGCTCCCGGACATGAATCATCTATAGAGCTTGTCGTCATGCCAAAAATACATTTTATTATCTTATGTAAGCACGTGGCATGATGAGCGGCGGTTACTCTTTCATGTCTTCTTGAACTCGGATAAGTACTGTTTCAGGAGTATAGCCACCATGAAAGCGCATCTGGTGTAGTGGTATCATAGTACCCTCCCACGGTACTGACCAGGGTTCGATTCCCTGGATGCGCATTTTATTATTATTATTTTCTGTTTTTGGTCTATCTAAGAATAATTATTTTCTGTTTTTGGTCTATCTAAGAATTGTTATTTTCTGTTTTTGGTCTATCTAAGAATTTCCACTAAATGCTCATGCAGCACCGCCTGACATCGCCAAACTCGCGAGCTTCCAGCTTCCAGCTTCCTGGCAACGCAGCACCGCTTGTTCCATGGCTCTGGATCGGCGCAGCGGGCAACACGCAAAATCCTCCGATCCCAGCTGGCGCACCGCAGCGCACGCAGTTTTTCTTCTTGCGAACCATCTCCGATGATTCCGTCCATCCAAACGAGATGGCCATCGTCGCAAATAAAAATCCTTGCTGCTTGCCGATGCGACCGGTCTGCCCGTCTGTACTGCTCCCCGCACGTATCCATCCACGTTGACAAAACGGCGACCGGCAGGGGGGCGGTGCCGTCTGGTTCAGAGGAGAGGAGAGATTCTGCAGCGGGGATACGTGCCCAGGCCAGGACCCCCTTCCTCTCGTCCGTGGTCGCGTCCAGATCGAGAACGACAGCGATGAGCCGCACCGTGAGGCCGTGAGCGGTGGAAGCTTGGAAGGTGGATGGATACAGGCAGGCCTGCCGGTTCCACATCGTCTGGGATAAGCGCGGCCGTGCTTGGAATTGGAATCTATCTGGTCGTGCGCGTGTGCTGCTAGTACTATACTTGGTACTTGCAGAAAATCAAGGATGCAGCATATGCCCAAGTACTTGAGCGGAGCGGCAACGAACGCGCCGTTTGCACATTTTGAATGTGCTGGCGATCGGGTGAGGCGGTGGCATCCATTGCATTCCCCATTGCACGCGCTGCCTAACGGAAATGCAAGTACTCCGTGCAGGACAAACAGTGTGCTGTCGATCTAATTGAAAACCCTATCGATCGATCGTTAAGACTACGTTATCAGCGCAACCAATACTTTTAGCAGACAACTGCTGGGTTTTGTACACCTTTTCGCTCTGTCCCGTGTTGTTTAATTTGCGCCACTGATTGATAACTAATCTGTGATCGGCTAGCGCACTGATTTCGGGCCATCTCAATAGTTCCCTATATCATATACTGTACAATAGTACCACAAGAATTGGCATATTCGCGAGACTTGGAGCACCACAAGAATCCAGAAACCCCAGCATTGGCCTTTGTTTAAGCCATCTCCACCGGTACCCTCGTACGTATGCTCAGCCCATGTCATCAGTGATCATCGTTCATCAAGATTAGAAAATTGTTAAATGGCCTTTCTGCCACATAGGCACCGTCATTGAAAATGGCAAATCATGTACCCGTAGAAAAGAAGACGTGGCACCGCACCGTCTATAGCCTATAGGATGTGTTTGCGATTATTGTACTACTACTCAACTGCGGGACAAGAAGCAGGAGGAAGTTTGTCGCCTGTAGCAGTTCTTAAATTTCATCTCCCCTAGAAAAAGAGCTATGTCGCCTGTATGTCGATTTCCTCTTGTGCAATGCATGTTTCTTGTGTCTGCTGTTCGCTCTGCTGTTCCCGATAGGAACTGAGCCTTTTACGGGTTATGCTTATGCTTCTGATTCTGATGAAGAAGGTATCAATTCTCAAAACTGTCGCTTGCAATTCACGTGAAAAAACGAAGGAATCCTTGGATACGGCAAAAAGGTGAAAAGGGAAACGCCACATGGGACAGGTTTATTCCTCCCCGTGGCGAAGATTATGTACACATCAGCTTTGATGGACTCCTAACTCTCCTCCTACTAATTAACCGGCGGCTACTGGTCGCCCAGCTCCGCCGCCTCCGCCACCAGCGCGGCGAGGCAGCGCTGCGCCTCCTCCGCGTCGCGCTCCGCGATGAAGGGGTGCCCGAGCAGCTCCGCCACGGACGCGCGCCGCCCGGCCTTCTTCTCCAGGCACCGGGCCACGAAGTCCCGGAACTCGTCCGACGCCGCGGCGGGGGCCTCGGGCGCCTCGCCGAAGCAGATGGCGCACATGAGCGCGGCCCAGTCCGGGCGCTGCCCCGCGGGGAGGAGCGGGAAGTGGCCCAGGTACAACTCCAGGATCGCCATACCGAGGCTCCACACGTCCGCCGCGTACGGGTCGTAGTCGCCGGAGTAGGTCTCCGGGTCGAACCGCTCCGGGGACATGTAGGCGGCCGTGCCGACGTAGGACGCGCAGGGGTCCAGCCGCCGCCGCAGGACCTTGCCGGCGCCGAAGTCGGCGATCTTCACCTCGCCGCCCGCGCCGACCAGCAGGTTCGCGGGCTTGAGGTCGCGGTGCACGACGCGGAGCGCGTGCAGGGCCGCGAGCCCCAGCAGCGCCTGCCGCGCCACGGCGGCGATGGGGCGCTCCCCCATGGGCCGGCCCAGCGCGCGGAGGAGGCCCGCGAGGGAGCCCCCCGACACGAGCTCGAGCGCCAGCGCCGCCGGCTGCTCCGCCGCGGGCGACGGGATGACGGCGTGGAGGCGCACGACGTGCGGCGCGCCCGAGGCGAGCATGAGTATCTCGGCCTCGCGGGCCGCGGAGGGATCCCCGTCCCCCGCGGCGAAGAGCTTGAGCGCGACCTGCTGCGCGGTGCGGCGGTGGCGCGCCTTGAAGACGGTGCCGCCGTTGCCCTGGCCGAGCTGGGAGATCCTCTCGTAGTCGGAGAGGCGGGCGAGGCCCTCGCACGGCGCGACGGCGGGGGGCGGCGGCGGCGGGGCGCGCAGGGCGAAGTGGTCGAGCGGGAGGGTGAGGTGGGGTAGCTGGCGGCGCTGCCGGACGAGAGCCATGAGATGGGATGGGTGGCGTTGGGGGGGGAGGCGAGGTGGGTGGGTGAGGTGAGCTCCGGAGGGAGGCAACTGACTAGTGAAAGGGGCGGAGTGCTCGCTGCTGGTATATATGGAGTGTGGGACGCAAGGGACGGCGACGGGTGGCAGGTGAGCGGAAGCGAGCGGAATTCGCGTAGAGGCACCGGAGGAAGAGTGATTTCAGGCTGGATCTCAATTGTCTCCCGTGCGTCCGCTGTGCTGTTGTTGCCCTTCGTCTGCGGCTTCTCATCTTGCACGAATGGTGCATGGCATGTTGGCGTCCGCGATTCGGCGCCCCTTGTGCTTGGCTTGGATATTTTTAGTGTCAAATGTGCCATCATTAGTTAGCTTTCTACTAGATGGGGCTGCATACATTTCTCTGAAAACAAAAATATAAGCATGTACTGTATGTACATACTTTTTTTTGCGAATAAGCATGTAAGTACATACGAAGTGAAGTGAGAGCATCTACATCGGGCCGGCGCAAACCGGCCCTCCTAAAAGAACTGCCGGGGCACAAAATCCTGACTCACTCAGACGCCTCATGCCGACCTATACGTCTGGGCTTTTTTTCGAGGAACCGGCAGGGGCACTGCCTTTTTATTTCAGACGAAAAAAGGTTTATGTACAAATATGTCGGGTTTTTCGGAGGAACCCGACAAAAGCCCTCCACAAATCAAAAGTGCCTTACAAATCAACCAATACCAGTCGCCACTTGGACCCTGCCGAAAGCCATGGCCCTCTGTCTTATGTCGTCCAGTGCGAGAGCCGCCACCTCCAAATGGGTTAGACGGGTTCCGTTGAAAATACTAAGGTTGCGCTCCTTCTAGAATTCCAGATGGTGTAGAGGAAGCGGCCACTGGGACGGCGTCTGTCCTCCTTGGATAGAGGAGTAATGAGCATATCCAACCAGTCCGGGATCCCCATGCAAGGTGGGAGCGACATCGCGTCCATCAGCGCCTCCCGGGCCCACGCATGGACATGCGACCATATCACGACCATAAACGGGCAGTCCTTGCAAAGGCGAGTTGCCGTTTTTGGTGCCCTCAGGCACAGAGGGCAACGAGGGTCATGCGGCCAACCGCGAATGTCTAGCATGTCCGTCGTGAGGATCTTCCTGTTGGGGAACGTAGTAATTTCAAAAAAATTCCTACGTACATGCAAGATCATGGTGATGGCATAGCAACGAGAGGGGAGAGTGTCCGTCCACGTACCCTCGTAGACCGTAAGCGGAAGCGTTATGACAACGTGGTTGATGTAGTCGTACGTCTTCACGATCCGACCGATCCAAGCACCGAACGTACGGCACCTCCGAGTTCAGCACACGTTCAGCTCGATGACGATCCCCGGGCTCCGATCCAGCAAGCTTCGGGGATGAGTTCCGTCAGCACGACGGCGTGGTGACGATGATGATGCTCTACTGGCGCAGGGCTTCGCCTAAACTCCGCGACGATATGACCGAGGTGGAATATGGTGGAGGGGGGCACCGCACACGGCTAAGGAACGATCCGTAGATCAACTTGTGTGTTATGGGGTGCCCCCCTGCCCCCGTATATAAAGGAGGGAGGGGGAGGTGCGGCTGGCCCCCTTGGGGTGCGCCTGGAGGAGTCCTACTCCCACCGGGAGTAGGACTCCCCCCTCTTGCCTTGGTGGAGAAGGAAAGGGGGGAGGGGAAAGAGGAGAGGGGGGCGCCGCCCCCCCCCCTTCCTTGTCCTATTCGGACTAGGGGGGGAGGGGGCACGCGGCCTGCCCTCCTCTTCTCCCTCATGGCCCACTAAGGCCCATTAACCCCCGGGAGGGTTCCGGTAACCCCCCGGTGTTCCGGTAAAATCCCGATTTCACCCGGAACCTTTCCGATGTCCAAACATAGGCTTCCAATATATCAATCTTTATGTCTCGACCATTTCGAGACTCCTCGTCATGTCCGTGATCACATCCGGGACTCCGAACAAACTTCGGTACATCAAAACTTATAAACTCATAATAAAACTGTCATCGTAACGTTAAGCGTGCGGACCCTACGGGTTCGAGAACTATGTAGACATGACCTAGAACCATTCTCGGTCAATAACCAATAGCGGGACCTGGATGCCCATATTGGTTCCTACATATTCTACGAAGATCTTTATCGGTCAAACCGCATAACAACATACGTTGTTCCCTTTGTCATCGGTATGTTACTTGCCCGAGATTTGATCATCGGTATCCAATACCTAGTTCAATCTCGTTACTGGCAAGTCTCTTTACTCGTTCCGTAATGCATCATCCTGTAACCAACTCATTTGGTCACATTGCTTGCAAGGCTTATAATGATGTGCATTACCGAGAGGGCCCAGAGATACCTCTCCGACAATCGGAGTGACAAAACCTAATCTCGAAATACGCCAACTCAACATGTACCTTCGGAGACACCTGTAGTACTCCTTTATAATCACCCAGTTACGTTGTGACGTTTGGTAGTACCCAAAGTGTTCCTCCGGTAAACGGGAGTTGCATATTTCTCATAGTTACAGGAACATGTATAAGTCATGAAGAAAGCAATAGCAGTATACTAAACGATCAAGTGCTAGGCTAACGGAATGGGTCATGTCAATCACATCATTCTTCTAATGATGTGATCCCATTAATCAAATGACAACACATGTCTATGGTTAGGAAACATAACCATCTTTGATTAATGAGCTAGTCAAGTAGAGGCATACTAGTGACTATATGTTTTTCTATGTATTCACACATGTATCATGTTTCCGGTTAATACAATTCTAGCATGAATAATAAACATTTATCATGATATGAGGAAATAAATAATAACTTTATTATTGCCTCTAGGGCATATTTCCTTCAGTCTCCCACTTGCACTAGAGTCAATAATCTAGATTACATAGTAATGATTCTAACACCCATGGAGTCTTGGTGTTGATCATGTTTTGCTCGTGAGAGAGGCTTAGTCAACGGGTCTGCAACATTCAGATCCGTATATATTTTGCAAATTTCTATGTCTCCCACTTGGACTTGGTCCCGAATGGAATTGAAGCGTCTCTTGATGTGCTTGGTCCTCTTGTGAAATCTGGATTCCTTTGCCAAAGCAATTGCACCAGTATTGTCACAGAAGATCTTCATTGGTCCCGATGCACTAGGTATGACACCTAGATCGGTAATGAACTCCTTCATCCAGACTCCTTCATTTGCTGCTTCAGAAGCAGCTATGTACTCCGCTTCACATGTAGATCCTGCCACGACGCTTTGTTTAGGACTGCACCAACTTACAGCTCCACCGTTTAATAAAAACACGTATCCGGTTTGCGATTTAGAATCGTCCGGATCAGTGTCAAAGCTTGCATCAACGTAACCATTTACGACTAGCTCTTTGTCACCTCCATATACGAGAAACATATCCTTAGTCCTTTTCAGGTATCTCAGGATGTTCTTGACCGCTGTCCAGTGATCCACTCCTGGATTACTTTGGTACCTTCCTGCCAAGCTTATTGCTAAGCATACATCAGGTCTGGTACACAACATTGCATACATGATAGAGCCTATGGCTGAAGCATAGGGAACATCTTTCATTTTCTCTCTATCTTCTGCTGTGGTCGGGCATTGAGTTTGACTCAACTTCACACCTTGTAGCACAGGCAAGAAACCTTTCTTTGCCTGATCCATTTTGAACTTTTTCAAAATTTTGTCAAGGTATGTGCTTTGTGAAAGTCCTATTAAGCGTCTTGATCTATCTCTATAGATCTTGATGCCCAATATGTAAGCAGCTTCACCGAGGTCTTTCATTGAAAAACTTTTATTCAAGTATCCCTTTATGCTATCCAGAAATTCTATATCATTTCCAATTAATAATATGTCATCTACATATAAAATCAGAAATGCTACAGAGCTCCCACTCACTTTCTTGTAAATACAGGCTTCTCCAAAAGTCTGTATAAAACCATATGCTTTGATCACACTATCAAAACATTTATTCCAACTCCGAGATGCTTGCACCAGTCCATAAATGGATCACTGGAGCTTGCACACTTTGTTAGCACCTTTTGGATCAACAAAACCTTCTGGTTGCATCATATACAACTCTTCTTCCAGAAATCCATTCAAGAATGCAGCTTTGACATCCATTTGCCAAATTTCATAATCATGAAATGCAGCAATAGCTAACATGATTCGGACAGACTTAAGCATCGCTACGGGTGAGAAAGTCTCATCGTAGTCAACCCCTTGAACTTGTCGAAAACCTTTCGCAACAAGTCGAGCTTTATAGACAGTTATATTACCATCAGCATCAATCTTCTTCTTAAAAATCCATTTATTCTCAATGGCTTGCCGATCATCGGGCAAGTCAACCAAAGTCCATACTTTGTTTTCGTACATGGATCCCATCTCAGATTTCATGGCCTCTAGCCATTTTACGGAATCTGGGCTCATCATCGCTTCCTCATAGTTCGTAGGTTCATCATGGTCAAGTAACATGACTTCCAGAATAGGATTACCGTACCAATCTGGTGCGGATCTTACTCTGGTAGACCTACGAGGTTCAGTAGAAACTTGATCTGAAGTTTCATGATCAATACCATCAGCTTCCTCACTAGTTGGTGTAGTTGCCACAGGAACCGGTTCTTGTGATGAACTACTTTCCAACAAGGGAGCAGATATAGTTATCTCATCAAGTTCTACTTTCCTCCCACTCACTTCTTTCGAGAGAAACTCCTTCTCTAGAAAGGATCCGATTTTAGCAACGAAAATCTTGCCCTCAGATCTGTGATAGAAGGTGTACCCAATAGTCTCTTTTGGGTATCCTATGAAGACACATTTCTCCGATTTCGGTTCGAGCTTATCTGGTTGAAGTTTCTTCACATAAGCATCGCAGCCCCAAACTTTAAGAAACGACAACTTTCGTTTCTTGCCAAACCATAGTTCATAAGGTGTTGTCTGAACGGATTTTGATGGTGCCCTATTTAACGTGAATGCGGCCGTCTCTAAAGCATAACCCCAAAACGATAGTGGTAAATCAGTAAGAGACATCATAGATCGCACCATATCTAGTAAAGTACGATTACGATGTTCGAACACACCATTTTGTTGTGGTGTTCCGGGTGGCGTGAGTTGCGAAACTATTCCACATTGTTTCAAGTGTAGACCAAACTCGTAACTCAAATATTCTCCTCCACGATCAGATCATAGAAACTTTATTTTCTTGTTACGATGATTTTCCACTTCACTCTGAAATTCTTTGAACTTTTCAAATGTTTCAGACTTGTGTTTGATTAAGTAGATATACCCATATCTGCTCAAATCATCTGTGAAGGTGAGAAAATAACGATACCCGCCGCGAGCCTCAACATTCATTGGACCACAAACATCAGTATGTATGATCTCCAACAAATCAGTTGCTCGCTCCATAGTTCTGGAGAACGGCGTTTTAGTCATCTTGCCCATGAGGCACGGTTCGCAAGTACCAAGTGATTCATAATCAAGTGATTCCAAAAGCCCATCAGTATGGAGTTTCTTCATGCGCTTTACACCGATATGACCTAAACGGTAGTGCCACAAATAAGTTGCACTATCGTTATCAACTCTGCATCTTTTGGTTTCAACACTATGAATATGTGTATTACTACTATCGAGATTCAATAAAAATAGACCACTCTTCAAGGGTGCATGACCATAAAAGATATTACTCATATAAATAGAACAACCATTATTCTTTGATTTAAATGAATAACCGTCTCGCATCAAACAAGATCCAGATATAATGTTCATGCTCAACGCTGGCACCAAATAACAATTATTTAGGTCTAAAACTAATCCCAATGGTAGATGTAGAGGTAGCGTGCCGACCGCGATCACATCGACTTTGGAACCATTTCCCACGCGCATCGTCACCTCGTCCTTAGCCAATCTTCGCTTAATTCATAGTCCCTGTTTTGAGTTGCAAATATTAGCAACAGAACCAGTATCAAATACCCAGGTGCTACTGCGAGCATTAGTAAGGTACACATCAATAACATGTATATCACATATACCTTTGTTCACTTTGCCATCCTTCTTATCCGCCAAATACTTGGGGCAGTTCCGCTTCCAGTGTCCAGTCTGCTTGTAGTATAAGCACTCAGTTTCAGGCTTAGGTCCAGACTTGTGTTTCTTCTCTTGAGCAGCAACTTGCTTGCTGTTCTTTTTGAAGTTCCCCTTCTTCTTCCCTTTGCCCTTTTTCTTGAAACTGGTGGTCTTGTTAACCATCAACACTTGATGCTCCTTCTTGATTTCTACCTCCGCGGCTTTTAGCATCGCGAAGAGCTCGGGAATAGTCTTGTTCATCCCTTGCATATTATAGTTCATCACGAAGCTCTTGTAGCTTGGTGGCAGTGATTGAAGAATTCTGTCAATGACACTATCATCAGGAAGATTAACTCCCAGTTGAATCAAGTGATTATTATACCTAGACATTTTGAGTATGTGTTCACTGACAGAACTATTCTCCTCCATCTTGCAGCTATAGAGCTTATTGGAGACTTCATATCTCTCAATCCGGGCATTTGCTTGAAATATTAACTTCAATTCCTGAAACATCTCATATGCTCCATGACGTTCAAAACGTTGTTGAAGACCCGGTTCTAAGCCGTAAAGCATGGCACACTGAACTATCAAGTAGTCATCAGCTTTGCTCTGCCAGACGTTCTTAACGTCGTCAGTTGCATCAGCAGCAGGCCTGGCACCCAGCGGTGCTTCCAGGATGTAACTTTTCTGTGCAGCAATGAGGATAATCCTCAGGTTACGGACCCAGTCTGTGTAATTGCTACCATCATCTTTCAACTTTGCTTTCTCAAGGAACGCATTAAAATTTAACGGAACAACAACACGAGCCATCTATCTACAAACAAACATAGACAAGCAAAATACTATCAGGTACTAAGTTCATGATAAATTTAAGTTCAATTAATCATATTACTAAAGAACTCCCACTTAGACAGACATCTCTCTTGTCATCTAAGTGATCACGTGATCCAAATCAACTAAACCATGTCCGATCATCACGTGAGATGGAGTAGTTTCAATGGTGAACATCACTATGTTGATCATATCTACTATATGATTCACGTTCGACCTTTCGGTCTCCGTGTTCCGAGGCCATATCTGTATATGCTAGGCTCGTCAAGTATGACCTGAGTATTCCGCGTGTGCAACTGTTTTGCACCCGTTGTATTTGAACGTAGAGCCTATCACACCCGATCATCACGTGGTGTCTCAGCACGAAGAACTTTCGCAACGGTGCATACTCAGGGAGAACACTTCTTGATTATTAAGTGAGAGATCATCTTAAAATGCTACCGTCAATCAAAGCAAGATAACATGCATAAAGGATAAACATCACATGCAATCAATATAAGTGATATGATATGGTCATCATCATCTTGTGCTTGTGATCTCTATCTTCGAAGCACCGTCATGATCACCATCGTCACCGGCGCGACACCTTGATCTCCATCGTAGCATCGTTGTCGTTACGCCATCTATTGCTTCTACGACTATCGCTATCGCTTAGTGATAAAGTAAATCAATTACAGGGCGTTTGCATTTCATACAATAAAGCGACAACCATATGGCTCCTGCCAGTTTCCGATAACTTCGGTTACAAAACATGATCATCTCATACAATAAAATATAGCATCACGTCTTGACCATATCACATCACAACATGCCCTGCAAAAACAAGTTAGACGTCCTCTACTTTGTTGTTGCAATTTTTACGTGGCTGCTACGGGCTTAGCAAGAACCGTTCTTACCTACGCATCAAAACCACAACGATAGTTTGTCAAGTTGGTGCTGTTTTAACCTTCGCAAGGACCGGGTGTAGCCACACTCGGTTCAACTAAAGTGAGAGAGACAGACACCCGCCGGTCACCTTTAAGCAACGAGTGCTCGTAGCGGTGAAACCAGTCTCGCGTAAGCGTACGCGTAATGTCGGTCCGGACCGCTTCATCTCACAATGCCGCTGAACCAAAGTACGACATGCTGGTAAGCAGTATGACTTATATCGCCCACAACTCACTTGTGTTCTACTCGTGCATATAACATCAACGCATAAAACCTAGGCTCGGATGCCACTGTTGGGGAACATAGTAATTTCAAAAAATTTCCTACGTACATGCAAGATCATGGTGTTGGCACAGCAACGAGAGGGGAGAGTGTCCGTCCACGTACCCTCGTAGACCGTAAGCGGAAGCGTTATGACAACGCGATTGATGTAGTCGTACGTCTTCACGATCCGACCGATCCAAGCACCGAACGTACGACACCTCCGAGTTCAGCACACGTTCAGCTCGATGACGATCCCCGGGCTCCGATCCAGCAAAGCTTCGGGATGAGTTCCGTCAGCACGACGGCGTGGTGACGATGATGATGCTCTACCGGCGCAGGGCTTCGCCTAAACTCCGCGACGATATGACCGAGGTGGAATATGGTGGAGGGGGGCACCGCACACGGCTAAGGAACGATTCATAGATCAACTTGTGTGTTATGGGGTGCCCCCCTGCCCCCGTATATAAAGGAGGGAGGGGGAGGTGCGGCCGGCCCCCTTGGGGTGCGCCTGGAGGAGTCCTACTCCCACTGGGAGTAGGACTCCCCCCTCTTGCCTTGGTGGAGAAGGAAAGGGGGGAGGGGAAAGAGGAGAGGGGGGCGCCGCCCCCCCTTCCTTGTCCTATTAGGACTAGGGGGGAGGGGGCGCGCGGCCTGCCCTGGCCGGCCCTCCTCTTCTCCCTCATGGCCCACTAAGGCCCATTAACCCCCGGGAGGGTTCCGGTAACCCCCCGGTGTTCCGGTAAAATCCCGATTTCACCCGGAACCTTTCCGATGTCCAAACATAGGCTTCCAATATATCAATCTTTATGTCTCGACCATTTCGAGACTCCTCGTCATGTCTGTGATCACATCCGGGACTCCGAACAAACTTCGGTACATCAAAACTTATAAACTCATAATAAAACTGTCATCATAACGTTAAGCGTGCGGACCCTACGGGTTCAAGAACTATGTAGACATGACCTAGAACCATTCTCGGTCAATAACCAATAGTGGGACCTGGATGCCCATATTGGTTCCTACATATTCTACGAAGATCTTTATCGGTCAAACCGCATAACAACATACGTTGTTCCCTTTGTCATCGGTATGTTACTTGCCCGAGATTTGATCGTCGGTATCCAATACCTAGTTCAATCTCGTTACCGGCAAGTCTCTTTACTCGTTCCGTAATGCATCATCCCGTAACCAACTCATTTGGTCACATTTCTTGCAAGGCTTATAATGATGTGCATTACCGAGAGGGCCCAGAGATACCTCTCCGACAATCGGAGTGACAAAACCTAATCTCGAAATACGCCAACTCAACATGTACCTTCGGAGACACCTGTAGTACTCCTTTATAATCACCCAGTTACGTTGTGACGTTTGGTAGTACCCAAAGTGTTCCTCCAGTAAACGGGAGTTGCATATTTCCCATAGTTACAGGAACATGTATAAGTCATGAAGAAAGCAATAGCAGTATACTAAACGATCAAGTGCTAGGCTAACGGAATGGGTCATGTCAATCACATCATTCTTCTAATGATGTGATCCCATTAATCAAATGACAACACATGTCTATGGTTAGGAAACATAACCGTCTTTGATTAATGAGTTAGTCAAGTAGAGGCATACTAGTGACTATATGTTTGTCTATGTATTCACACATGTATCATGTTTCCGGTTAATACAATTCTAGCATGAATAATAAACATTTATCATGATATGAGGAGATAAATAATAACTTTATTATTGCCTCTAGGGCATATTTCCTTCACTTCCCATGGAGCACTAGCCATGAGAAGGGCTTGCATTTTGGCTCCGCGTCTGCCTCCCAAATCTTGGACGGGGAGAACCTGGGGAAGGATCCAGAGAACTGGGCCGCGTAAGCTGAAGTAGCGAAGTAGATGCCATTAGGGGTCTATCGCCAAGAAATGGAGTCCTCCTGGTCAGCGGATAATGCAATCTGAGAGGTCACAGATGCAAGCGTAATGAACTTGTGTAGTTGGGCGGGCGATGCCAGACGGGCGATAGATCTGATCCAATTCTCATCTTGAAGCTCCTTCATCACCAATCTCTGCTTTCTGGTGGCAATTTTGTATAGCTCGGGGGCCAACAGCCTCAGGGGGGCTCTTCCCGTCCAATCGTCATGCCAAAACAAAGATTTTCGGCCATTACCCAGCACGATTGTGGTGTGATAACCCACAAGTATAGGGGATCGCAACAGTTTTCAAGGGTAGAGTATTCAACCCAAATTTATTGATTCGACACAAGGGGAGCCAAAGAATATTCTCAAGTATTAGCAGCTGAGTTGTCAATTCAACCACACCTGGAAACTTAGTATCTGCAGCAAAGTGTTTAGTAGCAAAGTAATATGATAGTGGTGGTAACGGTAACAAAAGTAAAGACAGTAAAAGTAATGTTTTTGGTATTTTGTAGTGATTGTAACAGTAGCAACGAAAAAGTAAATAAGCGTAAACCAGTATATGGAAAACTCGTAGGCACCGGATTAGCGATGGATAATTATGCCGGATGTGGTTCATCATGTAGCAGTCATAACATAGGGTGACACAGAACTAGCTCCAATTCATCAATGTAATGTAGGCATGTATTTCGTATATAGTCATACATGCTTATGGAAAAGAACTTGCATGACATTTTTTGTCCTACCCTCCCGTGGCAGCGGGGTCCTATTGGACACTAAGGGATATTAAGGCCTCCTTTTAGTAGAGAACCGGAACAAAGCATTAGCACATAGTGAATACATGAACTCCTCAAACTATGGTCATCACCGGGAGTGGTCCCGATTATTGTCACTTCGGGGTTGCTGGATCATAACACATAGTAGATAACTATAGACTTGCAAGATAGGATCTGGAACACACATATATTCATGAAAACATAATAGGTTCAGATCTGAAATCATGGCACTCGGGCCCTAGTGACAAGCATTAAGCATAGCAAAGTCATAGCAACATCAATCTCAGAACATAATGGATACTAGGGATCAAACCCTAACAAAACTAACTCGATTACATGATAAATCTCATCCAACCCATCACCGTCCAGCAAGCCTACTATGCAATTACTCACGCACGGCGGTGAGCATCATGAGATTGGTGATGGAGGATGGTTGATGATGACGACGGCGACGAATCCCCCTCTCCGGAGCCCCGAACGGACTCCAGATCAGCCCTCCCGAGAGAGATTAGGGCTTGGCGGCGGCTCCGTATCGTAAAACGCAATGATTTCTTCTCTCTGATTTTTTTCTCCCCGAAAGCCAATATATGGAGTAAGAGTTGGCGTCGGGGGCCACCAGGGGGCCCATGAGGTAGGGGGCGCGCCTAGGGGGGGCGCCCCCACCCTCGTGAGCAAGGTGTGGGCCCCCTGGTATTCATCTTTTGCGAGGATTTTTCTTTATTTTTTCTAAGGTGTTCCGTGGAGTTTCAGGACATTCCGAGAATTTTTATTTTCTGCACAAGAAACAACACCATGGCAGTTCTGCTGAAAACAGCGTCAGTCCAGGTTAGTTCCATTCAAATCATACAAGTTAGAGTCCAAAACAAGGGCAAAAGTGTTTGGAAAAGTAGATACGGTGGAGACGTATCTGTTGGGGAACGTAGCAGAAATTTAAAATTTTCCTACGTGTCACCAAGATCTATCTATGGAGAACCTAGTAACGAGGGGAAGGAGAGTGCATCTACATACCCTTGTTGATCGCTAAGCGGAAGCGTTCAAGAGAACGGGGTTGAAGGAGTCATACTCGTCGTGATCCAAATCACCGGAGATCCTAGTGCCGAACGGACGGCACCTCCGCGTTCAACACACGTACAGCCCGGTGACGTCTCCCACGCCTTGATCCAGCAAGGAGAGAGGGAGAGGTTGAGGAAGACTCCATCCAGCAGCAGCACAACGGCGTGGTGGTGGTGGAGGAGCGTGGCAATCCTGCAGGCTTCGCCAAGCACCGCGGGAGAGGAGAAGGGAGAGAGGTAGGGCTGCGCCAAGGAGAGGTCAAACTCATGTGTTGGCAGCCCCAAAACCCTCAAGTATATATAGGGGAGAGGGAGGGGGGTGCGCCCCCTCTAGGGTTTCCACCCCAAGGGGTGCGGCTGCCCCCAATCCCATCTAAGGGTGGCGGCCAAGGGGGGAGAGGGGGGAAACTTGCCCCCCAAGTTAGGTGGAAGCACCCCCTCCCCAAACCCTAGGCGCCTTGGGCCCTTGTGGGGGGGGGGGGCGCACCAGCCCACCTGGGGCTGGTCCCCTCCCACACTTGGCCCATGCAGCCCTCCGGGGCCGGTGGCCCCACTTGGTGGACCCCTGGGACCCTCCCGGTGGTCTTGGTACGTTACCGATAAAACCCGAAACTTTTCAGGTGACCAAAACAGGACTTCCCATATATAAATCTTTACCTCCGGACCATTCCGGAACTCCTCGTGACGTCCGGGATCTCATCCGGGACTCCGAACAACATTCGGTAACCACATACAAACTTCCTTTATAATCCTAGCGTCATCGAACCTTAAGTGTGTAGACCCTACGGGTTCGGGAACCATGCAGACATGACCGAGACGTTCTCCGGTCAATAACCAACAGCGGGATCTGGATACCCATGTTGGCTCCCACATGTTCCACGATGATCTCATCGGATGAACCACGATGTCAAGGACTCAATCAATCCCGTATACAATTCCCTTTGTCTAGCGGTATAGTACTTGCCCGAGATTCGATCGTCGGTATACCGATACCTTGTTCAATCTCGTTACCGGCAAGTCTCTTTACTCGTTCCGTAACACATCATCCCGTGATCAACCCCTTGGTCACATTGTGCACATTATGATGATGTCCTACCGAGTGGGCCCAGAGATACCTCTCCGTTTACACGGAGTGACAAATCCCAGTCTCGATTCGTGCCAACCCAACATACACTTTCAGAGATACCTGTAGTGCACCTTTATAGCCACCCAGTTATGTTGTGACGTTTGGTACACCCAAAGCATTCCTACGGTATCCGGGAGTTGCACAATCTCATGGTCTAAGGAATGATACTTGACATTAGAAAAGCTTTAGCATACGAACTATACGATCCTTGTGCTAGGCTTAGGATTGGGTCTTGTCCATCACATCATTCTCCTAATGATGTGATCCCGTTATCAATGACATCCAATGTCCATGGTCAGGAAACCGTAACCATCTATTGATCAACGAGCTAGTCAATCAGAGGCTTACTAGGGACATGGTGTTGTCTATGTATCCACACATGTATCTGAGTTTCTTATCAATACAATTATAGCATGGATAATAAACGATTATCATGAACAAGGAAATATAATAATAACGAATTTATTATTGCCTCTAGGGCATATTTCCAACAGTCTCCCACTTGCACTAGAGTCAATAATCTTGTTCACATCGCATGTGATTAACACTCATAGGTCACATCACCATGTGACCAACATCCAAAGAGTTTACTAGTGTCACTAAACTAGTTCACATCATCATGTGATTAAGACTCAATGAGTTCTGGGGTTTGATCATGTTTTGCTTGTGAGAGAGGTTCTTAGTCAACGGGTCTGAACCTTTCAGATTCGTGTGTGCTTTACAAATATATATGTCATATCCTAGATGCAGCTTCCACGCTCAACTTGGAGCTATTCCAAATGGTTGCTCCACTATACGTATCTGGTTTGCTACTCAGAGTCATTCGGATAGGTGTTAAAGCTTGCATCGTCGTAACCCTTTACGCGGAACTCTTTATCACCTCCATAATTGAGAAATAAATCCTTATTACTCCAAGGACAATTTTTTGACCGCTATCTGGTGATCCACTCCTTGATCACCTTTGTACCCTCTTGCCAGACATGTGGCAAGGCACACATCAGGTGCGGTACATAGCATAGCATACTGTAGAGCCTACGTCTAAAGCATAGGGGACGACCTTCGTCCTTTCTCTCTTTTCTGCCGTGGTCGAGCTTTAAGTCTTAACTTCATACCTTACATCTCAGGTAAGAACTCCTTCTTTGACTGATCCATTTTGAACACCTTCAAGATCATGTCAAGGTATATGCTTATTTGAAAGTATTATTAAGCATTTTCATCTATCCTCATAGATTTTGATGCTCAATGTTCAAGTAGCTTGATCCAGGTTTTCTATTGAAAAACACCTTTCAAATAACCCTATATGCTTTCCAGAAAATTCTACATCATTTCTGATCAACAATATGTCAACAACATACACTCATCAGAAATTCCATTGTGCTCCCACTCACTTCTTTGGAAATACAAGTTTCTCATGAACTTTGTATAAACCCAAAATCTTTGATCATCTTATCAAAGCGCACATTCCAACTCCGAGATGCTTACTCCAGTCCTTAGAAGGATCGCTGGAGCCAGCATACCTTTTAGCATCCTTAGGATCGACAAAACTTTTCTGACCTTTCCTTACGAAAACTGGTAAGGAAACTCGTCTTGACATCCATTTGCCAGATTTCATAAATGCAGCTAATGCTAACATGATTCCGACGGACTTAAGCATTGCTACGGATGAGAAAATCTCATCGTAGTCAACTCCTTGAACTTGTGAAAAACTCTTCGCCACAAGTCGAGCTTCACAGACGGTGACATTACCGTCCACGTCCGTCTTCTTCTTAAAGATCCATTTATTCAATGGCTTGCCGATCATCGAGCAAGTCCACCAAAGTCCATGCTTTGTTATGATACATGGATCCTATCTCGGATTTCATGGCTTCTAACCATTTGTAGGAATTTGGGCCCACCATCACTTCTCCATAGCTCGTAGGTTCATTGTTGTCTAGCAACATGACCTTCAAGACAGGATTACTGTGCCACTCTGAAGTGGTACGCATCCTTGTCACTCTACGAGGTACGGTAGTGACTTGATCCAAAACTTCATGATCACTATCATAAGCTTCTACTTCAATTGGTGTAGGTGCCACAGGAACAACTTCCTATGCCCTGCTACACACTAGTTGAAGTGACGGTTCAATAACCTCATCAAGTCTCCACCATCCTCCCACTCAATTCTTCGAGACAAACTTTTCCTCGAGAAAGGACCCGATTCAAGAAACAATCCCTATTGCTTTCGGATCTGAATTAGGAGGTATACCCAACTGTTTTGGGTGTCCTATGAAGATGCATTTTATCCGCTTTGGGTTCGAGCTTATCAACCTGAAACTTTTTCACATAAGCATCGCAGCCCCAAACTTTTTTAAGAAACGACAACTTAGGTTTCTCCAAATGGTGTCGTCTCAACGGAATTACGTGGTACCCTATTAAAGTGAGTGCGGTTGTCTCTAATGCCTAACCCATGAACGATAGTGGTAATTCGATAAGAGACATCAAGGTACACACCATATCCAATAGGGTGCTACTATGATGTTCGGACACACCATCACACTATGGTGTTCCAGGCGGTATTAATTGTGAAACAATTTCCACAATGTCTTAATTGTGTGCCAAAACTCGTAACTCAGATATTCATCTCTATGATCATATCATAGACATTCTATCCTCTTGTCACAAAGATCTTAAACTTCACTCTGAAATTACTTGAACCATTCAATAATTCAGACTTGTGTTTCATCAAGTAAATATACTCAACATCTACTCGAATCATCTGTGAAGTAAGAACATAACGATATTCACTACATGCCTCAGCACTCATTGGACTGCACACATCACGATGTGTTACTTCCAACAAGTTGCTATCTAGTTCCATCTTACTGAAACCGAGGCTTTTCAGTCATCTTGTCCATGTGGTATGATTTGCATATCTCAAGTGATTTAAAATCAAGTGAGTCTAAACGATCCATCTGCATGGAGTTTCTTCATGCGTATGCACCAATAGACATGGTTCGCATGTCTCAAACTTTTCAAAATGAGTGAGTCCAAAGATCCATCAACATGGAGCTTCTTCATGCGTTTTATACCAATATGACTTACATGGCAGTGCCACAAGTAAGTGGTACTATCATTACTATCTTATAATTTTTGGCATGAAAATGTGTATCACTACGATCGAGATTCAATAAACCATTCGTTTCAGGTTTAATACTAATCTTGATGGTAGAGGGAGCGTGCGATGTTTGATCACATCAAACTTGGAAACACTTCCAACACATATCGTCATCTCACCTTTAGCTAGTCTCCGTTTATTCCGTAGCTCTTTATTTCGAGTTACTAACACTTAGCAACCGAACCGGTATCTAATACCCTGGTGCTACTAGGAGTACTAGTAAAGTACACATTAACATAATGTATATCCAATATATTTCTATCGACCTTTCCAGCCTTCTTATCTACCAAGTATCTAGGGTAATTCTGCTCCAGTGGTTGTTCCCCTTATTATAGAAGCACTCAGTCTCGAGTTAAGGTTCAACCTTGGGTTTCTTCACTGGAGCAGCAGCTGATTTGCCGTTTCATGAAGTATCCCTTCTTGCCCTTGCCCTTCTTGAAACTAGTGGTTTCACCAACCATCAACAATTGATGCTGCTTCTTGATTTCTACTTTCGCGGTGTCAAACATCGTGAATACCTCAAGGATCATCATATCTATCCCTGATATGTTATAGTTCATCACGAAGCTCTAGCAGCTTGGTGACAATGACTTTGGAGAAACATCACTATCTCATCTGGAAGATCAACTCCCACTCGATTCAAGTGATTGTTGCACTTAGACAATCTGATCACAAGCTCAACGATTGAGCATTTCTCCCTTAGTTTGCAGGCTAAGAAAATCGTCGGAGGTCTCATACCTCTTGACGTGGGCACGAGCCTGAAATCCCAATTTCATCCCTCGAAACATCTCATATGTTCCGCGACATTTCGAAAACGTCTTTGGTGCCTCTTCTCTAAACCATTTAACTGAACTATCACGTAGTTATCAAAACGTGTATGCCCGATGTTCGCAACATCCACAAACAACGTTTGGGGTTCAGCACACTGAGCGGTGCATTAAGGACATAAGCTTTCTACTGTCCGCATAATCGCTACTATCAACTTTCAACTATATTTTCTCTAGGAACATATCTAAACAGTGGAACTAAAGCGCGAGCTTACGACATAATTTGCAAAGATCTTTTGACTATGTTCAGGATAATTAAGTTCATCTTATGAACTCTCACTCAGATAGACATCCCTCTAGTCATCCAAGTGATTACATGATCCGAGTCAACTAGGCCGTGTCCGATCATCACGTGAGACGGACTAGTCATCATCGGTGAACATCTTCATGTTGATCGTATCTACTATACGACTCATGCTCGACCTTTCGATCTCTGTGTTCCGAGGCCATGTCTATACATGCCAGGCTCGTCAAGTTAACCCTAAGTGTTTCGCGTGTGTAAATCTGTCTTACACCCGTTGTATGTGAACGTAAGAATCCATCACACCCAATCATCACGTGGTGCTTAGAAGCGACGAACTTTAGCAACGGTGCACAGTTAGGGGAGAACACTTCTTGAAATTGTTGTAAGGGATCATCTTATTTACTACCGTCGTTCTAAGTAAACAAGATGCATAAACATGATAAACATCACATGCAATCAAATAGTGACATGATATGGCCAATATCATTTTGCTCCTTTTGATCTCCATCTTCGGGTCTCCATGATCATCATCGTCACCGGCATGACACCATGATCTCCATCATCATGATCTCCATCATCGTGTCTTCATGAAGTTGTCTCGCCAACTATTACTTCTACTAGTATGGCTACCGGTTAGCAATAAAGTAAAGTAATTACATGGTGTTGTTCAATGACACGCAGGTCATACAATAAATAAAGACAACTCCTATGGCTCCTGCCGGTTGTCATACTCATCGACATGCAAGTCGTGAATCCTATTACAAGAACATGATCAATCTCATACATCACATATCATTCATCACATTCTTCTTGGCCATATCACATCACAAAGCATACCCTGCAAAAACAAGTTAGACGTCCTCTAATTGTTGTTTGCATGTTTTACGTGGCTGCTATGGGTTTCTAGCAAGAACGTTTCTTACCTGCGCAAAACCACAACGTGATATGCCAATTGCTATTTACCCTTCATAAGGACCCTTTTCATCGAATCCGTTCCGAGTAAAGTGGGAGAGACTGGCACCCGCTAGCCACCTTATGCACCAAGTGCATGTCAGTCGGTGGAACCTGTCTCACGTAAGAGTACGTGTAAGGTCGGTCCGGGCCGCTTCATCCCACAATACCGTTGAAACAAGATTGGACTAGTAACGGTAAGCATATTGAACAAAATCAACGCCCACAACTACTTTGTGTTCTACTCGTGCAAAGAATCTACGCAATAGACCTAGCTCATGATGCCACTGTTGGGGAACGTAGCAGAAATTCAAAATTTTCCTACGTGTCACCAAGATCTATCTATGGAGAAACTAGCAACGAGGGGAAGGAGAGTGCATCTACATACCCTTGTAGATCGCTAAGTGGAAGGGTTCAAGAGAACGGGGTTGAAGGAGTCATACTCGTCGTGATCCAAATCACCGGAGATCCTAGTGCCGAACGGACGGCACCTCCGCGTTCAACACACGTACAGCCCGGTGACGTCTCCCACGCCTTGATCCAGCAAGGAGAGAGGGAGAGGTTGAGGAAGACTCCATCCAGCAGCAGCACAACGGCGTGGTGGTGGTGGAGGAGCGTGGCAATCCTGCAGGGCTTCGCCAAGCACCGCGGGAGAGGAGAAGGGAGAGAGGTAGGGCTGCGCCAAGGAGAGGTCAAACTCATGTGTTGGCAGCCCCAAAACCCTCAAGTATATATAGGGGAGAGGGAGGGGGGTGCGCCCCCTCTAGGGTTTCCACCCCAAGGGGTGCGGCTGCCCCCAATCCCATCTAAGGGTGGCGGCCAAGGGGGGAGAGGGGGGAAACTTGCCCCCCAAGTTAGGTGGAAGCACCCCCTCCCCAAACCCTAGGCGCCTTGGGCCCTTGTGGGGGGGGGGGCGCACCAGCCCACCTGGGGCTGGTCCCCTCCCACACTTGGCCCATGCAGCCCTCCGGGGCCGGTGGCCCCACTTGGTGGACCCCTGGGACCCTCCCGGTGGTCTTGGTACGTTACCGATAAAACCCGAAACTTTTCAGGTGACCAAAACAGGACTTCCCATATATAAATCTTTACCTCCGGACCATTCCGGAACTCCTCGTGACGTCCGGGATCTCATCCGGGACTCCGAACAACATTCGGTAACCACATACAAACTTCCTTTATAATCCTAGCGTCATCGAACCTTAAGTGTGTAGACCCTACGGGTTCGGGAACCATGCAGACATGACCGAGACGTTCTCCGGTCAATAACCAACAGCGGGATCTGGATACCCATGTTGGCTCCCACATGTTCCACGATGATCTCATCGGATGAACCACGATGTCAAGGACTCAATCAATCCCGTATACAATTCCCTTTGTCTAGCGGTATAGTACTTGCCCGAGATTCGATCGTCGGTATACCGATACCTTGTTCAATCTCGTTACCGGCAAGTCTCTTTACTCGTTCCGTAACACATCATCCCGTGATCAACCCCTTGGTCACATTGTGCACATTATGATGATGTCCTACCAAGTGGGCCCAGAGATACCTCTCCGTTTACATCGAGTGACAAATCCCAGTCTCGATTCGTGCCAACCCAACAGACACTTTTGGAGATACCTGTAGTGCACCGTTATAGCCACCCAGTTATGTTGTGACGTTTGGTACACCCAAAGCATTCCTACGGTATCCGGGAGATGCACAAGCTCATGGTCTAAGGAATGATACTTGACATTAGAAAAGCTTTAGCATACGAACTATACGATCCTTGTGCTTAGGCTTAGGATTGGATGATAGTCCCCAATCCAGGAGGCATTTGCCTTCCAACAGGATAACGTTGGCCGAGTTAATCAGGCCAGTGCAATCGCCATGCAAGTTAGCCCATTGTAGAACTGCAGCCACGATGGGCTGACAGGTAGCAAACATAGTTTTTTACCAGCATTTTCTGAGCCAGACCCAACTCAGTCATAGACGCAAGTAGCCTACAAAATTATACAACCTACCAAACTTGCCCTTCG
>NC_041387.1:507249296-507262369 GCF_002162155.2 Triticum dicoccoides | reverse complement strand
ATTGTGATGTTGGAGCATCTACAGCCGGACCTAGCCAATTCTGCCCCCTAAACGTCCATGTACGCCCGGGGACATCGCAGATAGTAACCGGTTACCCCTCGAATGTGCACTTCCACAACTAGGTGCCTCATTAGCAAATCCTCAAATTCATACAATTACATGCAACGTCTGAAAGTTGAAACCTAGTCTCAGTCTTCGCCGGCTTTCATGCTCCAAGTCGTTGTTGTTCCCTTTCGTGTCCATGTCGGTTGTCGTGATATCATATCATTCAGTCCATATATAGTCTATTCTCATCTTTGTGCCAATCTTTGTCGGCATTCATTCTCCAACAACTTGCATCATATCATCCAGTCCATAGTATCTTCTCATCTTTGTGCCAATGTTGCTTATTTTCTTAATTGTGCAAGGAAATGATGCAAGACCTCTACCTCGTAAGAATGCAAGTATTGCCATTATTTTTCTTGTTGGTATGTTGACCCTTTTGCATGTTCAAATCAAATCTTTTTCTTGTGTAGTCATGTATGAGTGTGATAACAGGAACCTTACTTCGCCTGGAGGGCGAAGATCATGATTGTGCACAATTATCACTTGTGTAACTACCCACTGACCATTTTTAAAGTTCCAGGTAACCACCATCCGAGGTTGGCAACCTGTCTTGATTGTGTAATTCCCTCTTCTGTGTGTTGTGTCTCTAGCTCAGTTGGTGCATTCTGACTCGTTTTATACTTCCTTCTTTTAGCCCCTCGGCTGTTGGTTTCCTCCTGTTTCTAGGCTTGCCATGTTGGGGAACGTTGCAAAAAATAAAAAAAATTGTACGCTTCACCAAGATCAATCTATGGAGTCATCTAGCAACGAGAGAGAGGATAGCATCTACATACCCTTGTAGATCGCGCACGGAAGCGTTCAAGAGAACGGGGTTGAGGGAGTCGTACTCGTCGTGATCCAAATCACCGATGATCCTAGTGCTGAACGGACAGCAGCTCCGCGTTCAACACACGTACGGTTGGGAAGACGTCTCCTCCTTCTTGATCCAGCAAGGGGGAAGGAGAGGTTGATGGAGATCCAGCAGCACAACGGCGTGGTGGTGGAAGTAGCAGCGATCTCGACAGGGCTTCGCCGAGCTCTACGAGAGGGAGAGGTATTGCAGAGGGAGAGGGAGGCGCCAGGAGCAGGGGTGCGCAGCCCTCCCTCCCCCTCTTTGTATAGGGGCCCTGGGAATGCGCCGGCCCCCTAGAGATTGGATCTCAAGGGGGGGCGGCGGCGGCCAAGGGGGTGGCTTGTCCCCCAAGCCAAGTGGGGCGCCCCCCACCCCTAGGGTTTCCAACCCTAGGCGCAGGGGGAGGCCCAAGGGGGGCGCACCAGCCCACCAGAGGCTGGTTCCCCTTCCCACTTCAGCCCATGGGGCCCTCCGGGATAGGTGGCCCCACCCGGTGGACCCCCGGGACCCTTCCGGTTGTCCCGGTACAATACCAGTGACCCCCGAAACTTTCCCGATGGCCGAAACTGGACTTCCTATATATAATTCTTCACCTCCGGACCATTTCGGAACTCCTCATGACGTACGGGATCTCATCCGGGACTCCGAAAAACTTTCGGGTTACTGCATACTAATATCTCTACAACCCTAGCGTCACCGAACCTTAAGTGTGTAGACCCTACGGGTTCGGGAGACACGCAGACATGACCGAGATGACTCTCCGGTCAATAACCAACAGCGGGATCTGGATACCCATTTTGGCTCCCACATGCTCCTCAATGATCTCATTGGATGAACCACGATGTCGAGGATTCAAGTAATCCCGTATACAATTCCCTTTATCAGTCGGTACGTTACTTGCCCGAGATTCGATCGTCGGTATCCCAATACCTCGTTCAATCTCGTTATTGGCAAGTCACTTTACTCGTACCGTAATGCATGATCCCGTGACCAAACACTTGGTCACATTGAGCTCATTATGATGATGCATTACCGAGTGGGCCCAGAGATACCTCTCCGTCATACGGAGTGACAAATCCCAGTCTCGATCCGTGTCAACCCAACAGATACTTTTGGGGATACCCGTAGTATACCTTTATAGTCACTCAGTTATGTTGTGACTTTTGGTACACCCAAAGCACTCCTACGTCATCCGGGAGTTACACGATCTCATGGTCTAAGGAAATGGTACTTGACATTGGAAAAGCTCTAGCAAACGAACTACACGATCTTGTGTTGTGCTTAGGATTGGGTCTTGTCCATCACATCATTCTCCTAATGATGTGATCTCGTTATCAAGGACATCCAATGTCCATAGTCAGGAAACCATGACTATCTGTTGATCAATGAGCTAGTCAACTAGAGGCTCGCTAGGGACATGTTGTGGTCTATGTATTCACACGTGTATTACGATTTCCGGATAACACAATTATAGCATGAATAACAGAATTATCATGAAGAAGGAAATATAATAATAATCATTTTATTATTGCCTCTAGGGCATATTTCCAACAGTGTCCCACTTGCACTAGAGTCAATAATCTAGTTACATTGTGATGAATCGAACACCCATAGAGTTCTGGTCTTGATCATGTTTTGCTCGCGGAAGAGGTTTAGTCAACAGATCTGCGACATTCAGATCCGTATGCACTTTGTAAATATCTATGTCTCCATCTTGAACATTTTCAGGAATGGATTTGAAGCTACGCTTGATGTGCCTGGTCTTCTTGTGAAACCTGGGCTCCTTGGCAAGGGCAATAGCTCCAGTGTTGTCACAGAAGAGAGTGATCGGCCCCGACGCATTGGGTATGACTCCTAGGTCGGTGATGAACTCCTTCATCCAGATTGCTTCATGCGCTGCCTTCAAGGCTGCCATGTACTCCGCTTCACATGTAGATCCCGCCACGACGCTTTGCTTGCAACTGCACCAGCTTACTGCCCCTCCGTTCAAAATATACACGTATCCGGTCTGTGACTTGGAGTCATCCAGATCTGTGTCGAAGCTAGCGTCGACATAACCCTTTACGATGAGCTCTTCGTCACCTCCATAAATGAGAAACATATCCTTAGTCCTTTTCAGGTACTTCAGGATATTCTTGATCGCTGTCCGGTGTTCCATGCCGGGATTACTTTGGTACCTTCCTACAAAACTTACGGCAAGGTTTACATCAGGTCTGGTACACAGCATGGCATACATAATAGACCCTATAGCCGAGGCATAGGGGATGACACTCATCTTTTCTCTATCTTCTGTCGTGGTCGGGCATTGAGCCGAGCTCAATTTCACACCTTGCAACACAGGCAAGAACTCCTTCTTGGACTGATCCATATTGAACTTCTTCAATATCTTATCAAGGTATGTGCTTTGTGAAAGACCTATGAGGCGTCTCGATCTATCCCTATAGATCTTGATGCCTAATATGTAAGCAGCTTCTCCAAGGTCCTTCATTGAAAAACACTTATTCAAGTAGGCCTTAATGCTGTCCAAAAGTTCTATATCATTTCCCATCAAAAGTATGTCATCTACATATAATATGAGAAATACTACAGAGCTCCCACTCACTTTCTTGTAAATGCAGGCTTCTTCATAAGTCTGCATAAACCCAAACGCTTTGATCATCTCATCAAAGTGAATGTTCCAACTCCGAGATGCTTGCACCAGCCCATAAATGGATCGCTGGAGTTTGCATACCTTGTTAGCATTCTGAGGATCGACAAAACCTTCCGGCTGCATCATATACAGTTCTTCCTTAGGATAGCCGTTAAGGAATGCCGTTTTAACGTCCATTTGCCAAATCTCATAATCATAGTATGCGGCAATTGCTAACATGATTCGGACGGACTTCAGCTTCGCTACGGGAGAGAAAGTCTCATTGTAGTCAACGCCTTGAACTTGTTGATAACCCTTAGCGAAAAGTCGAGCTTTATAGATGGTAACATTATCGTCTGCGTCCGTCTTCTTCTTAAAGATCCATTTGTTTCTATCGCTCGCCGATCATTGGGCAAGTCTGTCAAAGTCCATACTTTGTTTTCATACATGGATCCTATCTCGGATTGCATGGCTTCAAGCCATTTGTTGGAATCTGGGCCCGCCATCGCTTCTTCGTAGTTCGAAGGTTCACCGTTGTCTAACAACATGATTTCCAGGACAGGGTTGCCATACCACTCTGGTGTGGAACGTGTCCTTGTGGACCTACGAAGTTCAGTAGTAACTTGATCCGAAGTACCTTGATCATCATCATTAACTTCCTCTCTAGTCGGTGTAGGCACCACAGGAACATCTTCCTGAGCTGCGCTACTTTCCGGTTCAAGAGGTAATACTTCCTCAAGTTCCACTTTCCTCCCACTTACTTCTTTCGAGAGAAACTCTTTCTCCAGAAAGGACCCGTTCTTGGCAACAAAGATCTTGCCTTCAGATCTTAGGTAGAAGGTATACCCAATGGTTTCCTTAGGGTATCCTATGAAGACGCATTTTTCCGACTTGGGTTCGAGCTTTTCAGGTTGAAGTTTCTTGACATAAGCATCGCATCCCCAAACTTTTAGAAACGATAGCTTAGGTTTCTTCCCAAACCATAATTCATACGGTGTCGTCTCAACGGATTTAGATGGTGCCCTATTTAAAGTGAATGTAGCTGTCTCTAGAGCGTATCCCCAAAATGATAGCGGTAAATCGATAAGAGACATCATAGATCGCACCATATCCAATAAAGTGCGATTACGACGTTCGGACACACCGTTACGCTGAGGTGTTCCAGGCGGCGTGAGTTGTGAAACAATTCCACATTTCCTTAAGTGCGTACCAAATTCGTGACTTAAATATTCTCCTCCATGATCTGATCGTAAGAACTTTATCTTTCGGTCACGTTGATTCTCTACCTCATTCTGAAATTCCTTGAACTTTTCAAAGGTCTCATACTTGTGTTTCATCAAGTAGACATACCCATATCTACTCAAGTCGTCAGTGAGAGTGAGAACATAACGATATCCTCCACGAGCCTCAATGCTCATTGGACTGCACACATCAGTATGTATTATTTCCAATAAGTTGGTTGCTCGCTCCATTGTTCTGGAGAACGGAGTCTTGGTCATTTTGCCCATGAGGCATGGTTCGCATGTGTCAAATGATTCATAACCGAGAGACTCTAAAAGTCCATCAGCATGAAGCTTCTTCATGCGCTTGACACCAATGTGACCAAGGCGGCAGTGCCACAAGTATGTGGGACTATCGTTATCAACTTTACATCTTTTTGTATTCACACTATGAATATGTGTAACATCACGTTCGAGATTCATTAAGAATAAACCATTGACCATCGGTGCATGACCATAAAACATATCTCTCATATAAATAGAATAACCATTATTCTCGGATTTAAATGAGTAGCCATCTCATATTAAACGAGATCCAGATACAATGTTCATGCTCAAAGCTGGCACTAAATAACAATTATTGAGGTTTAAAACTAATCCCGTAGGTAAATGTAGAGGTAGCGTGCCGACGGCGATCAAATCGACCTTGGAACCATTCCCGACGCGCATCGTCACCTCGTCCTTCGCCAGTCTCCGCTTATTCTGCAGCTCCTATTTTGAGTTACAAATATGAGCAACCGCACCGGTATCAAATACCCAGGAGCTACTACGAGTATTGGTAAGGTACACATCAATTACATGTATATCACATATACCTTTAGTGTTGCCGGCCTTCTTGTCCGCTAAGTATTTGGGGCAGTTCCGCTTCCAGTGTCCGCTTCCCTTGCAATAAAAGCACTCAGTCTCAGGTTTGGGTCCATTCTTTGGCTTCTTCCCGACGACAGGCTGCCCGGGCGCGGCAACTCCCTTGCCGTCCTTCTTGAAGTTCTCCTTACCCTTGCCTTTCTTGAACTTAGTGGTTTTATTGACCATCAACATTTGGTGTTCCTTTTTGATTTCCATCTCCGCTGATTTCAGCATTGAAAATACTTCAAGAATAGTTTTCACCATCCCCTGCATATTAAAGTTCATCACAAAGCTCTTGTAGCTAGGTGGGAGCGACTGAAGGATTCTGTCAATGACCGCCTCGTCCGGGAGGTTAATGTCCAGCTAGGACAGGCGGTTGTGCAACCCAGACATTTTGAGTATGTGCTCACTGACAGAACTATTCTCCTCCATCTTACAACTGTAGAACTTGTCGGAGACTTCATATCTCTCGACCCGGGCATGAGCTTGGAAAACCATTTTCAGCTCTTCGAACATCTCATATGCTCCGTGTTGCTCAAAACGCTTTTGGAGCCCCAATTCTAAGCAGTAAAGCATGTCGCACTGAACGAGGGAGTAATCATCAGCACGTGACTGCCAAGCGTTCATAACATCTTGGTTCTCTGGGATGGGTGCGTCACCTAGCGGTCCCTCTAGGACATATGCTTTCTTGGCAGCTATGAGGATGATCCTCAGGTTCCGGACACAGTCCGTATAGCTGCTGCCATCATCTTTCAGCTTGGTTTTCTCTAGGAACGCGTTGAAGTTGAGGTTGACATGAGCGTTGGCCATTTGATCTACAAGAAATTTTGCAAAGGTTTTTTAGACTAAGTTCATGATAATTAAGTTCATCTAATCAAATTATTTAATGAACTCCCACTCAGATTAGGCATCCCTCTAGTCATCTAAGTGATCCATGATCCGACTCAACTAGACCGTGTCCGATCATCACGTGAGACGGACTAGTCATCATCGGTGAACATCTCCATGTTGATCGTATCTTCCATACGACTCATGTTCGACCTTTTGGTCTCTTGTGTTCCGAGGCCATGTCTGTACATGCTAGGCTCGTCAAGTCAACCTAAGTGTTTTGCATGTGTAAATCTGTCTTACACCCATTGTATGTGAACGTTAGGCTCTATCACACCCGATCACCACGTGGTGCTTCGAAACAACAAACTTTCGCAATGGTGCACAGTTAGGGGGAACACTTTCTTAAAATTATTATGAGGGATCATCTTATTTACTACCATCGTTCTAAGCAAATAAGATGCAAAAACATGATAAACATCACATGCAATCAAATAGTGACATGATATGGTCAATATCATATTGCTCCTTTGATCTCCATCTTCGGGGCGCCATGATCATCTTCGTCACCGGCAAGACACCATGATCTCCATCATCATGATCTCCATCATCGTGTCTCCATGAAGTTGTTCGCCAACTATTACTTCTACTACTACGGCTAACGGTTTAGCAATAAAGTAAAGTAATTACATGGCGTTTATTCATTGACACGCAGGTCATACAATAATAAAGACAACTCCTATGGCTCCTGCCGGTTGTCATACTCATCGACATGCAAGTCATGATTCCTATTACAAGAACATGATCTCATACATCACATATATATCATTCATCACAAACTTTTGGCCATATCACATCACAAAGGCAAATGCTGCAAAAACAAGTTAGACGTCCTCTAATTGTTGATGCATGTTTTTACGTGGCTGCAATACGGTTCTAGCAAGAACGTTTCTTACCTACGTAAAAGCCACAACGTGATATGCCAATTTCTATTTAACCTTCATAAGGACCCTTTTCATCGAATCCGATCCGACTAAAGTGGGAGAGACAGACACCCGCTAGCCACCTTATGCAACTAGTGCATGTCAGTCGGTGGAACCTGTCTCACGTAAGCATACGTGTAAGGTTGTTCCGGGCCGCTTCATCCCACGATGCCGCCGAAACAAGATAATACTAGTAGTGGCAAGAAAATTGACAACATCTACGCCCACAACAAATTTGTGTTCTACTCGTGCAAAGAAAACTATGCATAGACCTAGCTGTGATACCACTGTTGGGGAACGTTGCAGAAAATAAAATTTTTCTACGCTTCACTAAGATCAATCTATGGAGTCATCTAGCAACGAGAGAGAGGATAGCATCTACATACCCTTTTAGATCACGCACGGAAGCGTTCAAGAGAACGGGGTTGAGGGAGTCGTACTCGTCGTGATCCAAATCACCGATGATCCTAGTGCTGAACGGACAGCACCTCTGCGTTTAACACACGTACGGTTGGGAAGACGTCTCCTCCTTCTTGATCCAGCAAGGGGGAAGGAGAGGTTGATGGAGATCCAGCAGCACAACGGCGTGATGGTGGAAGTAGCAGCGATCTCGACAGGGCTTCGCCGAGCTCTACGAGAGGGAGAGGTGTTGCAGAGGGAGAGGAAGGCGCCAGGAGCAGGGGTGCCTAGCCCTCCCTCCCCCCTCTTTATATAGGGGCCCTGGGGGGGCGCCGGCCCCCTAGAGATTGGATCTCAAGGGGGGGCGGCGGCCAAGGGGGTGGCTTGCCCCCCAAGCCAAGTGGGGCGCCCCCCATCCCTAGGGTTTCCAACCCTAGGCGCAGGGGGAGGCCCAAGGGGGGCGCACCAGCCCACCAGGGGCTGGTTCCCCTTCCCACTTCAGCCCATGGGGCCCTCCGGGATAGGTGTCCCCACCCGGTGGACTCCGGGACCCTTCCAGTGGTCCCGGTACAATACCGGTGACCCCCGAAACTTTCCTGATGGCCGAAACTGGACTTCCTATATATAATTCTTCACCTCTGGACCATTCCAGAACTCCTCGTGACATCCGGGATCTCATCCGGGACTCCGAACAACTTTCGGGTTACTGCATACTAATATCTCTACAACCCTAGCGTCACCGAACCTTAAGTGTGTAGACCCTACGGGTTCGGGAGACACGCAGACATGACCGAGACGACTCTCCGGTCAATAACCAACAGCGGGATCTGGATACCCATGTTGGCTCCCACATGCTCCTCGATGATCTCATCGGATGAACCACGATGTCGAGGATTCAAGTAATCCCGTATACAATTCCCTTTGTCAGTCGGTACATTACTTGCCAGAGATTCGATCGTCGGTATCCCAATACCTCGTTCAACCTGGTTGCCGGCAAGTCACTTTAATCGTACCGTAATGCATGATCCCGTGACCAAACACTTGGTCACATTGAGCTCATTATGATGATGCATTACCGAGTGGGCCCAGAGACACCTCTCCGTCATACGGAGTGGCAAATCCCAGTCTCGATCCATGTTAACCCAACAGATACTTTTGGGGATACCCGTAGTATACCTTTATAGTCACCCAGTTACGTTGTGACGTTTGGTACACCCAAAGCACTCCTACGGCATCCGGGATTTACACGATCTCATGGTCTAAGGAAATGATACTTGACATTGGAAAAGCTCTAGCAAACGAACTACACGATCTTGTGCTATGCTTAGGATTGGGTCTTGTCCATCACATCATTCTCCTAATGATGTGATCCTGTTATCAACGACATCCAATGTCCATAGTCAGGAAACCATGACTATCTGTTGATCAACGAGCTAGTCAACTAGAGGCTCACTAGGGACATGTTGTGGTCTATGTATTCACATGTGTATTACGATTCCCGGATAACACAATTATAGCATGAATAACAGACAATTATCATGAACAAGGAAATATAATAATAATCATTTTATTATTGCCTCTAGGGCATATTTCCAACATGCCAGTCCGGTTGCACTTCATTGTGAACCTTGTCATTTTGTTATTATCACCATCCTTTTTCATGGAGTGATAGTTTGCAACTTTATGTACTGAAAGACCTAGGATTGTTGGATACTCGTTATAGAATATGTGTGCATGAGCATTAGTTTCAAATGTCATGTCCAGAGCTGGCATATGGCTGCTCTCATCTTCTTGGTTGTGTATCTATGCCTTCGTTATACTTTCATTCTCCCGGAATATGTCTATATCCTCCTGAGATATATTCATTTTGATATTTTCAGTGCCGTCTACCAGCTTTTGTTGTCTGTTTGATGACTTTTCTATTACAGATCTCCCCCTTGATCATCTCTGTCAAAGTCTATCAATAGAACAGTACATGTGATTTGTTCATTACCTTTTTCTGCTCGAGGAATATTCTTTGCCTCATTTTCAGAATCTACTTCATCACTTCCACTAGTGTAATTAGTATCTATTGTTTCTGCATAGTCAGGTCCTTGCATTGCATTCTGTTGGTTGGGGAAACATCTTCACTTTGAATACTCAGCATAAGATTTTTTTATTCTCCGAGTGAATCAATATTGTTCCAATTTAGCTCTGTTTAATGCAAATCTAAATCAAGATTTTCTCTATTGTTGTGATCATCATCAGTTGTAGTGCTTTGCATATACTGTTCTTGTGCATCTCTTTCATTGCCATCGGTTTCAATGTTTTGCAGGTGATGTTCCTCTGCATCACTTTCATTGCTATGACTTTCAGACTCATCACTATCTTTATCAGGACCCGACTGTTATTCATCTCGATTTACTTCAAAATCTTCTTCTTCAGGTATAGATTTGTTCCCGCTGATCATTCCTAGTCTTCTTCTGCACTGTCAGATTCTTCTTTGTGATAGTGCTCTATTGTTGGTAGTCGTGGCATCCAATGGTCCTCTTGAAAATGGTCAAATTTTGTTTTTGATTAATGTTTTCCAAATGTTATGAGCATGTTATTGTTTCTTTGTATGTAAGTTTTATTTCAGATTTTTGCATACCTGTGATAATAAGCCTCCTTGTAACAGGGAAGTGAAGCTTTGAATAGGTATTCCCATGTTGTCACTCTGAACATGACTCATGATAGTCATTTGTTGCATTAGTGTTGTGTAAGATTGATGCCCTACTTCTGCTTGCTCATTTATTAGTTGATAATTGCGGTTTCCATCTTGAAGTAGACTTAAATTCTATAAGATAGAGACACATAATAAGAAAAGCTGGTTATAATAAGAAAGCTTATTTATTTATTTTATTTTATTGTTGCTATGTGAATGTGGCTAATCATATCTCTTTGTTGTGCTCATTGTTCATTGCTTTATAATCTTGACCTTCCTGCTCGCCATTCTTATGTGCAAGAAATGTGTCCTGCAAGTGAAATTATGCAAATTAAGGAATCATGGTATGTATATAATTTTACATATTCACTGAACTTATTCATTCCCTATAATGTATACTAACCTTAATGACTTGGTTGAATGCATTTTTTTTTGACAATTCTCTTGCTTGTAAGTTTTCTCTGAATTTTTAGTCACCTGCGAAAAATGGAAATTGTTATGTCCTTGCATTGTATTATTTTATTTTCTAATGTTCTGCCTAAATGAAAATATGATGTTCCTCAATGCGAAGTGTTTACTTAGCATGCTTTGTTGTGATTCCTACATGTTGACCTTGTCCTTACTGGTGATCATTGTGTACATCTCTTGTTGTCTAAGCAAGTAATTTTTGTTATGAATCATTTAAAAAAATATTAACCAAGCAATTTATGCACATGATAGTATGCCTTTGTTTTCATAGCAGCTGTCTGAGGTTTTGTAGGCAAAATTTACCTTTGTCTGATCATGCAAATTGTGATGTCGTTCCACTGCTGGTTTGTACCTTGTTTGTCCAAAATCCAGAATCCGTGAATTTAGCAAAGCAAGTAAATATTCTTTAGTAGGACACAAGTAAAAATGAGAGTATTTATTTAATAAGAGATAAAATATATGTAAAATGATATTGTTTTGTTTTTCAAATGTTTTTTACTTCTAAATTGAATAATTTTGCTTGATTTTTGTAGTCGATTGAACCCACTTCATTGCAGCAATTTTTGTGCTTCAACTTTGTGCAAATTCAGCCATTATTCATTGAAATATCTCTTGTGGCTATCCTTTTTTAGTTTTAGTTGCTGATTTTATCTTTAGAAAGGGTAAAAGGTTTCCCTCTATTTCATTCTATTCTAGGAATTATTTTTGTATATTTAGTTTTAATTTTTGAAGTTAGTGTTTAGGAAGGGTAAAAGGTTTCCCTCTATTTCATTCTATTCTAGGAATCATTTCTAGTTATGTAGTTTTAGTTTCTGAATTTAGTGTTTAGGAAGGGTAAAATGTTTCCCTCTAATTTATTCTATTCTAGAAATCATTTCTGTTTGTTTAGTTTCAGTTTCTGAATTTAGTGTTTAAGAAGGGTAAAATGTTTCTGAATTAAATGCTTTTGTATGTTTTAGCTTTAGCTAATGTTTAAGGTATGCTTTTGTATTTAGGAAGGGTAATAATAATCCTATCATTCATTCCAGTGTAGAAAACATTTGCGTTAATTTTAGTTTTTGGTCATTATTTTGTCTTTTGAATGATGAATAAGTGTTCACTAACTATTTTAGCCCTTAGGAAGTTTCACATGTTGCGGTCTATTTTATGCTTCTGGTCTTCAAGATATGAAAATCTTGAACTAAACCATTTTTTCCTTGCACCAAAATGATCTCAAGGAGGAAATCAACGGACGATTTAGCAGGGGGCTGTACGAGAAGAAGATTATTTATCAGGGGTGGAGCAGTAAGGAGATTTCCTCCAGGTTTCTCCTTTTTCTTCTTCAATTTCTTGGTGTTCTGTTTTGGATATGAGTTCTCCTCCATGTCGGCGATGTTAAGGTAGAAGGAGTGATGAAGGAGGAGGAAGAAGGTGGAAGAAGGAAGGAAAGTAGTGTGGGGTCGAGTCGCGTTCGGTGCTGGAGCCAAGTGGGATAACGGGTCGAGCCTGTTAACACGGAAGAATAAGAAGAAGAAGTAGGAAATATCACCCAGAAGGAAGAAAAAAGGCAGAGGGCCCAGAAGTTTGGTTGGGCTGCCGATTTCATAAATCGAATGACTATGAATTTGGGGCTAGTCGGTTTCTGTTTTCTCTGTACTGTTCTGTTGACTGACCATTCTTTCAATCCATTCGATTGGCACATAGCCAGTCCCAAACAAAAAATATGAGCATGTACGTACATATGAGTGAAGTGAGAGCATCTACATCGGGCGCCGCAAACCACTCCGGCCCTCCTAAAAGGACTGCCCGGGCACAACATCCTGACTCAGAAGGACGCCTCACGCCGGCTTATTACGTCCGGGCTGACCAACGCCAAATGATGTATAGTGCATCACCCTAACCCAACTCACGCAACCAAATGTTGAGGGGAAATTGCTTCTCTCATGCAGGTATCCCATATGCAGGAGAACATGTTTTTTAACTGCATTTCCTGAGCCAGGCCCAACTCATTCACATATGCAAGTAGCCTAAAAAACGTCTC
>NC_041387.1:507246669-507249079 GCF_002162155.2 Triticum dicoccoides | reverse complement strand
TGGACTGATTGTGAAGTTGGAGTATCTACGGTCGGACCTAGCCAATCCTGGCCCCTAAACATCCATGGATGCGTCCAGGCGCGTCGTGAACAGTGACCGGTCACACCTCAAATGCCTGCTTCCACAACCAGGTACCTCATTAGCAAATCCTCAGATTCATATAATTACATGGAAGTCTGAAATTTAAAACCTAGTCTCAATCTTCACCGACGTTCATGCTCCAAGTTGTTCCCTTTCGTGTCCATGCCGGCTGCCCTGTGTCCATGTCGACTGCCCTGAGCCCCGAGAAGATAAGGTGTGATCGTCGACAAGGAAGACTAGGACATGAGACACAGACTGGCCCACATGGGACACGAGGCGTCGCTGTGTACCATGCCCTACTCTTCCTCATCGAAACCAGCGGCTTGGATGTAGTCGAGCTAGGTCAGGTCCACGATAGACATGGATAAGCCGGAGGCATGCCGAAGTTGACATCAGTCATCCAAAGCGGCGTGCGACTCCGCCTCCGTGGCCTCGGCCTCAAGGGCCACGCGACCTCCCGCGCCTTCGCCACGCACAGCGGGAACACCTCGCGCTCGCAGTGAACAGATAATGAGGCATATGCCTGCGTTGACCTCCGACTGGGAGCCGGACGCTGTGGGAACGTGCCGCCACCCCGCGGTGGTCACTGCGTCGAGCGAGCCCGTAGCCACCCGCCTCAGTTTGAAACATGCCACAATTAGGTTTAAAGCCAGCACTAATCTCAACACCGCTCTATAGGAATATAATATATCCATTGCTCAGAACACGGTATTTTACACATGCCCTATAGCTTTGTGCACATGTTAGTTTGCTCGCTTGCAACTTGCAACTTGCAACTTGCAACTTGCAAAATAAAGCCGCACGCAATTTGGGTAGCCGGATGGCCGGTAATGATCTTGTCCTCTGGCCACAAACCGCCCCTTCCTTCTCCTATTGGAGGTCGAGCTCCGAAAGCACGTGAGATATCGGCACGTACCAGGAACCCAACAGCAGTCCTGCGTAATAATCATTTCATGCCTACCGAAATTTGGCCCCTGGCCCGTCCGTCCGGCCGGCCCGCCGGCGACGGTCCCATCCGTTTCCGCTTTCCATCAGGTGGGCGGTTAAGTATCCGAGCCTGATTATGATAAGCACAGTGGATGGATGAAGCTGGAGCAGCCATCGCCGCAGGTAAGTGAAAGGGGAGGTGAGCGGACCGAGCTAGAAAACGTGCCTGTCCCGGGTGTGGTGGGGCGCGGTGAAGATCCAACCGGGAAAGTGGTGGGGGAAGGCGACGGGGACAGGGCGGGGTTTCGTGATCCGCAGGCGGAGTGGGGCGGAAGGAAGAGGCGGAGAACGTTCTCGCGTCACGTCGCGGTGGGCCCCCGGCCGGCTCGGGCGGGCGTCCCATCCCCTCCCGGCGCCACGAGAGCGCTGGGCGCGGTGCGCCGGCGGTGACGCATCGCCGCTCGTCAGCCGGCACCCGGGTCGCGCTGCGTGGAATTCAATTGGCTGCGGTGGCGCTGTGGCGTCACATGCGAGGGCGTTTAGTTTAGCTTCTCTCTGTTTGTTTGTTTGTGTGGAAATTTTGGTTCACAAGTGTGAAATGGACTGCCAGGACCTTGATAGATTGCGTTTGTTTTCAAGATCTTCACGAGTCGCGGCGGATTTTCTTTCCTTTTTTTCTTCTTTGTCTTCTGTGCAATTGTCTTCTTACGCTCCCGTTAATAATCTATGAATGTAAAGGCATACCATAGTAAGAAAGGTGTGTGGACGTTCTACTAATAGTTCATGACTGCGTGGCGTCAAACCTTGACATTTTTCTCGCGCTTCCTCCTGCCCTCGGCAACAACCACGACCTGTTGGGCCAGTATATTTCTCCCTACCATGTGTCCTTTTTTTATTCCAGGTAAACAAGTGTCCGCTTAATTAAATTACTCCCTCCATATAAAAGACTGTGATCAGTTGTTACGACGTCTCTCATCATACAAACGGGAGATCATCATTCATAACAATAAAAGCTCTTCTTTCTGCGAAAAGAAAAAACAAAACAAAAAAACTCTTCTCATTGACCTAGCTAGTTCATGTGCTACCACATGGCTCTCTCTTTCTTCAACCTCATAAAAGAGCATGGGTGTAGGTTTTCCTTGCTTTTAATCTTTTTATTTAAGGCCCTCTTTGATTCAAGAGATTTTCATAATAATTCTGAAGAATTACAATCTTTAGGGCATCTCCAACTCTAACCTCTAAAGCAAGCACATTATTTGTCCGCTGACCGGTGGGGACCAGTATGCCGACACTGATGCGAGAGTCAGGCATCCAACATGTCTCCTAAATGTCCTTCTATGCATGTGCATGTCACGTTGAGGAGAAAGGAGATGTCCAGATGTCCGACGTGGTGGCTTTTGCC
>NC_041387.1:507228919-507246447 GCF_002162155.2 Triticum dicoccoides | reverse complement strand
AATTGGAGAATTTGGACGTTTGGACGCGTTTTCAGACACTTGGGGAATAGCATTGGATGGTAAAAAGTGTCCAAACTCCCGCAACCACATATAGGGGCAGTTTCAGGGTCCGTGTTGGAGATGCCCTTAGGAGTTTTTCCTACATTGATCGTTTGATTCGTAGGACTTTTATTAAGGATTCCTTTGTACTGCCTGTTGGAAATATGCCCTAGAGGCAATAATAAAATGGTTATTATTATATTTCTTTGTTCATGGTAATAGTCTATTATTCATGCTATAATTGTGTTATCCGGAAATTGTAATACACGTGTGAATACATAGACCACAACGTGTTCCTAGTGAGCCTCTAGTTGACTAGCTCGTTAATCAACAGATAGTCATGGTTTCCTGACTATGGGCATTGGATGTCATTGATAACGGGATCACATCATTAGGAGAATGATGTGATGGACAAGACCCAATCCTAAGCATAGCTCAAAGATCGTGTAGTTCGTTTAGCTAGAGCTTTTCCAAATGTCAAGTATCATTTCCTTAGACCATGAGATTGTGCAACTCCCGGATACCGTAGGAGTGCTTTGGGTGTGCCAAACGTCACAACGTAACTGGGTGACTATAAAGGTGCACTACGGGTATCTCCGAAAATATCTGTTGGGTTGGCAAGTATCGAGACTGGGATTTGTCACTCCGTATAACGGAGAGGTATCTCTGGGCCCACTCGGTAATGCATCATCATAATGAGCTCAATGTGACCAAGTGTCTGGTCACGGGATCATGCATTACGGTACGAGTAAAGTGACTTGCCGGTAACGAGATTAAACGAGGTATTGGGATACCGACGATCGAATCTCGGGCATGTAACGTACCGATTGACAAAGGGAATTGTATACGAGATTGCTTGAGTCCTCGACATCGTGGTTCATCCAATGAGATCATCGAGGAGCATGTGGGAGCCAACATGGGTATCCAGATCCTGTTGTTGGTTATTGACCGGAGAGGCGTCTCGGTCATGTCTGCATGTCTCCCGAACCCGTAGGGTCTACACACTTAAGGTTCGGTAACGCTAGGGTTGTAGAGATATGAGTATGCAATAAACCGGAAGTTGTTTGGAGTCCCGGATGAGATCCCGGACGTCACGAGGAGTTCCGGAATGGTCCGGAGGTAAAGAATTATATATAGGAAGTAAAGTTTCGGCCATCGGGAAAGTTTCAGGGGTTACCGGTATTGTACCGGGACCACCGGAAGGGTCCCGGGGGTCCACCGGGTGGGGCCACCTATCCCGGAGGGCCCCATGGGCTGAAGTGGGAGGGGAACCAGCCCCTGGTGGGCTGGTGCGCCCCCCCTTGGCCCCCCCTGCGCCTAGGGTTGGGAAACCCTAGGGGTGGGGGCGCCTCCACTTGCCTTGGGGGGCAAGCCACCCCCCTGGCCGCCGCCCCCCCTTGGAGATCCCATCTCCTAGGGCCGGAGCCCCCCCTAGGGGGCCTATATAAAGAGGGGGGAGGGAGGGCAGCCGCACCCATGCTCTTGGCACCTCCCTCTCCCTCTGCTACACCTCTCCCTCTCGCAGACGCTTGGCGAAGCCCTGCCGAGATCGCTGCTGCATCCACCACCACGCCGTCATGCTGCTGGATCTTCATCAACCTCTCCTTCCCCCTTGCCGAATCAAGAAGGAGGAGACGTGTCCCTGACCGTACGTGTGTTGAACGCGGAGGTGCCGTCCGTTCGGCGCTAGGATCTCCGGTGATTTGGATCACGACGAGTACGACTCCCTCAACCCCGTTCTCTTGAATGCTTCCGCTCGCGATCTACAACAGTATGTAGATGCACTCCTCTCTCTCGTTGCTAGATGAACTCATAGATTGATCTTGGTGAAAGCGTAGATTTTTTTTATTTTCTGCAACGTTCCCCAACAGTGGCATCATGAGCTAGGTTTATGCGTAGTTCTCTTTGCACGAATAGAACACAAATTTGTTGTGGGCGTAGATGTTGTCAACTTTCTTGCCACTACTAGTCTTATTTTGCTTCAGCGGTATTGTGGGATGAAGCGGCCCGGACCGACCTTACACGTACGCTTATGTGAGACAGTTTCCACCGACTGACATGCACTAGTTGCATAAGGTGGCTAGCGGGTGTCTGTCTCTCCCACTTTAGTTGGAGCAGATTCGATGAAAAGGGTCCTTATGAAGGGTAAATAGAAGTTGACAAATCACGTTGTGGCTTTCACGTAGGTAAGAAAACGTTCTTGCTAGAACCCTATTGCAGCCACGTAAAACATGCAACAACAATTAGAGGACGTCTAACTTGTTTTTGCAGCATGTGATTGTGATGTGATATGGCCAAAAGTTGTGATGAATGATGAATGATATATATGTGATGTATGAGATCATGTTCTTGTAATAGGAATCACGACTTGCATGTCGATGAGTATGATAACCGGCAGGAGCCATAGGAGTTGTCTTAATTATTGTATGACCTGTGTGTCATTGATTCAACACCATGTAATTACTTTACTTTATTGCTAAACCATTAGCCATAATAGTAGAAGTAATAGTTGGCGAGCAACTTCATGGAGACACGATGATGGAGATCATGATGATGGAGATCATGATGATGGAGATCATGGTGTCTTGCCGGTGACGAAGATGATCATGGAGCCCCGAAGATGCAGATCAAAGGAGCTATATGATATTGGCCATATCATGTCACTACTATTTGATTGCATGTGATGTTTATCATGTTTTTGCATCTTGTTTACTTAGAACGACGGTAGTAAATAAGATGATCCCTCATAATAATTTCAAGAAAGTGTTCCCCCTAATTGTGCGCCGTTGCGAAAGTTTGTTGTTTCGAAGCACCAAGTGATGATCGGGTGTGATAGATTCTAACGTTCACATACAACGGGTGTAAGACAGATTTACACACGCATAAACACTTAGGTTAACTTGAGAGCCTAGCATGTACAGACATGGCCTTGGAACACAAGAGACGAAAGGTCGAACATGAGTCGTATGGAAGATACGATCAACATGGAGATGTTCACCGATGATGACTAGTCCGTCTCACGTGATGATCGGACACGGCCTAGTTGACTCGGATCATGTATCACTTAGATGACTAGAGGGTGTCTAATCTGAGTGGGAGTTCATTAAATAATTTGATTAGATGAACTTAATTATCATGAACTTAGTCTAAAATCTTTACAATATGTCTTGTAGATCAAATGGCCCACGTTACCCTCAACTTCAACGCGTTCCTAGAGAAAACCAAGCTGAAAGATGATGGCAGCAACTATACGGACTGGGTCCGGAACCTGAGGATCATCCTCATAGCTGCCAAGAAAGATTATGTCCTAGAAGCACTGGTAGGTGAAGCACCCATCCCAGAGAACCAAGACGTTATGAACGCTTGGCAGTCTCGTGCTGATGATTACTCCCTCGTTCAGTGCGGCATGCTTTACAGCTTAGAACCGGGGCTCCAAAAGCGTTTTGAGCAACACGGAGCATATGAGATGTTCGAAGAGCTGAAAATGGTTTTCCAAGCTCATGCCCGGGTCGAGAGATATGAAGTCTTCGACAAGTTCTTCAGCTGTAAGATGGAGGAAAATAGTTCTGTGAGTGAGCACATACTCAAGATGTCTGGGTTGCACAACCGCTTGACTCAGCTGGGAGTTAATCTCCCGGATGATGCGGTTATTGACAGAATCCTCCATTCGCTTCCATCGAGCTACAAGAGCTTTGTGATGAACTTGAATATGCAAGGGATGGAAAAGACCATTTCTGAGGTATATTCAATGCTGAAATCAGCGGAGGTAGATATCAAGCAAGAACATCAAGTGTTGATGGTGAATAAAACCACTAAGTTCAAGAAAGGCAAGGGTAAGAAGAACTTCAAGAAGGACGACAAGGGAGTTGCCGCGCCCGGTAAGCCAGTTGCCGGGAAGAAGTCAAAGAATGGACCCAAGCCTGAGACTGAGTGCTTTTATTGCAAGGGAATTGGTCATTGGAAGCGGAACTGCCCCAAGTACTTAGCGGACAAGAAGTCCGGCAACACTAAAGGTATATGTGATATACATGTAATTGATGTGTGCCTTACCAGTACTCGTAGTAGCTCCTGGGTATTTGATACCGGTGCAGTTGCTCATATTTGTAACTCAAAGCAGGAACTGCGGAATAAACGGAGACTAGCGAAGGACGAGGTGACGTTGTGCGTCAGGAATGGTTCCAAAGTCGATGTGATCGCCGTCGGCACGCTACCTCTACATTTACCTACGGGATTAGTTTTAAACCTCAATAATTGTTATTTAGTGCCAAGTTTGAGCATGAACATTGTATCTGAATCTCGTTTAATACGAGATGGCTACTCATTTAAATCCGAGAATAATGGTTGTTCTATTTATATGAGAGATATGTTTTATGGTCATGCCCCGATGGTCAATGGTTTATTCTTAATGAATCTCGAACGTGATGTTACACATATTCATAGTGTGAATACCAAAAGATGTAAAGTTGATAAAGATAGTCCCACATCCTTGTGGCACTGCCGCCTTGGTCACATTGGTGTCAAGCGCATGAAGAAGCTCCATGCTGATGGACTTTTAGAGTCTCTCGATTATGAATCATTTGACACATGCGAACCATGCCTCATGGGCAAAATGACCAAGACTCCGTTCTCCGGAACAATGGAGCGAGCAACCAACTTATTGGAAATCATACATACTGATGTGTGCGGTCCAATGAGCGTTGAGGCTCGCGGAGGATATCGTTATGTTCTCACTCTCACTGATGATTTGAGTAGATATGGGTATGTCTACTTGATGAAACACAAGTCTGAGACCTTTGAAAAGTTCAAGGAATTTCAGAACGAGGTAGAGAATCAACGTGACCGAAAGATAAAATTCCTACGATCAGATCGTGGAGGAGAATATTTAAGTCACGAATTTGGTACGCACTTAAGGAAATGTGGAATCGTTTCACAACTCACGCCGCCTGGAACACCTCAGCGTAACGGTGTGTCCGAACGTCGTAATCGCACTTTATTGGATATGGTGCGATCTATGATGTCTCTTACCAATTTACCACTATCTTTTGGGGGATACACTCTAGACACAGCTACATTCACTTTAAATAGGGCACCGTCTAAATCCGTTGAGACGACGCCGTATGAATTATGGTTTGGGAAGAAACCTAAGCTGTCGTTTATAAAAGTTTGGGGATGCGATGCTTATGTCAAGAAACTTCAACCTGAAAAGCTCGAACCCAAGTCGGAAAAATGCGTCTTCATAGGATACCCTAAGGAAACCATTGGGTATACCTTCTACCTCAGATCCGAAGGCAAGATCTTTGTTGCCAAGAACGGGTCCTTTCTGGAGAAAGAGTTTCTCTCGAGAGAAGTAAGTGGGAGGAAAGTGGAACTTGATGAAGTACTACCTCTTGAACCGGTGAGTAGCACAGCTCAGGAAGATGTTCCTGTGGTGTCAGCACCAACTAAAGAGGAAGTTAATGATAATGATCAAGGTACTTCGGATCAAGTTACTACAGAACTTCGTAGGTCCACGAGGACACGTTCCACACCAGAGTGGTATGGCAATCCTGTCCTAGAAATCATGTTGTTAGACAACGGTGAACCTTCGAACTATGAAGAAGCGATGGCGGGCCCAGATTCCAACAAATGGCTTGAAGCCATGCAATCCGAGATAGGATCCATGTATGAAAACGAAGTATGGACTTTGACAGACTTGCCCGATGATCGGCGAGCGATAGAAAACAAATGGATCTTTAAGAAGAAGACGGACGCGGATGGTAATGTTACCATCTATAAAGCTCGACTTGTCGCTAAGGGTTTTCGGCAAGTTCAAGGGGTTGACTACGATGAAACATTCTCTCCCGTAGCGAAGCTAAAGTCCGTTCGAATCATGTTAGCAATTTCCACATACTATGATTATGAGATATGGCAAATGGACGTCAAAACGGCATTCCTTAACGGTCATCTTAAGGAAGAACTGTATATGATGCAGCCGGAAGGTTTTGTCGACCCTGAGAATGCTAACAAGGTATGCAAGCTCCAGCGATCCATTTATGGGCTGGTGCAAGCATCTCGGAGTTGGAACTTTCGCTTTGATGAGATGATCAAAGCGTTTGGGTTTATGCAGACTTATGGAGAAGCCTGCGTTTACAAGAAAGTGAGTGGGAGCGCTGTAGCATTTCTCATATTATATGTAGATGACATACTTTTGATGGGAAATGATATAGAACTCTTGGACAACATTAAGGGCTACTTGAATAAGTGTTTTTCAATGAAGGACCTTGGAGAAGCTGCTTATATATTAGGCATCAAGATCTATAGGGATAGATCGAGATGCCTCATAGGTCTTTCACAAAGCACATACCTTGATAAGATATTGAAGAAGTTCAATATGGATCAGTCTAAGAAGGGGTTCTTGCCTGTGTTGCAAGGTGTGAAATTGAGCTCGGCTCAATGCCCGACCACGGCAGAAGATAAAGAAGAGATGAGTGTCAGCCCCTATGCCTCAGCCATAGGGTCTATTATCTATGCCATGCTATGTACCAGACCTGATGTAAACCTTGCCGTAAGTTTGGTAGGAAGGTACCAAAGTAATCCCAGCAAGGAACACTGGACAGCGGTCAAGAACATCCTAAAGTACCTGAAAAGGACTAAGGATATGTTTCTCGTTTATGGAGGTGACGAAGAGCTCGTCGTAAAGGGTTACGTCGACGCTAGCTTCGACACAGATCTGGATGACTCTAAGTCACAAACCGGATACGTGTATATTTTGGATGGTGGGGCAGTAAGCTGGTGCAGTTGCAAGCAAAGTGTCGTGGCGGGATCTACATGTGAAGCAGAGTACATGGCAGCCTCGGAGGCAGCGCATGAAGCAATCTGGGTAAAGGAGTTCATCACCGACCTAGGAGTCATACCCAATGCGTCGGGGCCGATCAAACTCTTCTGTGACAACACTGGAGCTATTGCACTTGCCAAGGAGCCCAGGTTTCACAAGAAGACCAGGCACATCAAGCGTCACTTCAACTCCATTCTTGAAAATGTACAAGATGGAGACATAGATATTTGTAAAGTACACACGGACCTGAATGTAGCAGATCCGTTGACTAAACCTCTCCCTAGGGCAAAACATGATCAACACCAAAATTCCATGGGTGTTCGATTCATCACAATGTAACTAGATGATTGAGTCTAGTGCAAGTGGGAGACTGTTGGAAATATGCCCTAGAGGCAATAATAAAATGGTTATTATTATATTTCTTTGTTCATGGTAATAGTCTATTATTCATGCTATAATTGTGTTATCCGGAAATCGTAATACACGTGTGAATACATAGACCACAACGTGTCCCTAGTGAGCCTCTAGTTGACTAGCTCGTTGATCAACAGATAGTCATGGTTTCCTGACTATGGGCATTGGATGTCATTGATAACGGGATCACATCATTAGGAGAATGATGTGATGGACAAGACCCAATCCTAAGCATAGCTCAAAGATTGTGTAGTTCGTTTAGCTAGAGCTTTTCCAAATGTCAAGTATCATTTCCTTAGACCATGAGATTGTGCAACTCCCGGATACCATAGGAGTGCTTTGGGTGTGCCAAACGTCACAACGTAACTGGGTGACTATAAAGGTGCACTACGGGTATCTCCGAAAGTATCTGTTGGGTTGGCACGAATCGAGACTAGGATTTGTCACTCCGTATGACGGAGAGGTATCTCTGGGCCCACTCGGTAATGCATCATCATAATGATCTCAATGTGACCAAGTGTCTGGTCACGGGATCATGCATTACGGTACGAGTAAAGTGACTTGCCGGTAACGAGATTAAACGAGGTATTGGGATACCGACGATCGAATCTCGGGCATGTAACATACCGATTGACAAAGGGAATTGTATACGGGATTGCTTGAGTCCTCGACATCGTGGTTCATTCGATGAGATCATCGAGGAGCATGTGGGAGCCAACATGGGTATCCAGATCCCACTGTTGTTTATTGACCGGAGAGGCATCTCGGTCATGTCTGCATGTCTCCCGAACCCGTAGGGTCTACACACTTAAGGTTCGGTAACGCTAGGGTTGTAGAGATATGAGTATGCAGTAAACCGAAAGTTGTTCGGAGTCCCGGATGAGATCCCGGACGTCACGAGGAGTTCCGGAATGGTCCGGAGGTAAAGAATTATATATAGGAAGTGAAGTTTCGGCCATCGGGAAAGTTTCAGGGGTTACCGGTATTGTACCGGGACCATCGGAAGGGTCCCGGGGGTCCACCGGGTGGGGCCACCTATCCCGGAGGGCCCCATGGGCTGAAGTGGGAGGGGAACCAGCCCCTGGTGGGCTGGTGCGCCCCCCCCTTGGCCCCCCCTGCGCCTAGGGTTGGGAAACCCTAGGGGTGGGGGCGCCTCCACTTGCCTTGGGGGGCAAGCCACCCCCTGGCCGCCGCCCCCCCTTGGAGATCCCATCTCCTAGGGACGGCGCCCCCCTAGGGGGCCTATATAAAGAGGGGGAGGGAGGGCAGCCGCACCCATGCTCTTGGAGCCTCCCTCTCCCTCTGCTACACCTCTCCCTCTCGCAGACGCTTGGCGAAGCCCTGCCGAGATCGCTGCTGCATCCACCACCACGCCGTCGTGCTGCTGGATCTTCATCAACCTCTCCTTCCCCCTTGCTGGATCAAGAAGGAGGAGACGTCTCCCTGACCGTACGTGTGTTGAACGCGGAGGTGCCGTCCGTTCGGCGCTAGGATCTCCGATGATTTGGATCACGACGAGTACGACTCCCTCAACCCCGTTCTCTTGAACGCTTCCGCTCGCGATCTACAACGGTATGTAGATGCACTCCTCTCTCTCGTTGCTACATGAACTCATAGATTGATCTTGGTGAAAGCGTAGAATTTTTTTATTTTCTGCAACGTTCCGCAACACTGCCCCCTCCCCCCTCCCCGGCTCTAAAAAAGTGTCGTAACCATGACATTCTTTTTGGGGATCGAAGGGAGTAAATCACATAAAAATGTTAGCATCCACGGACGTCGAGTTTCTACACCCAGGAGCAAATGCTCCTGGTGTGAACAGTAAAATCAAAATGATTTTTAAAAAATCTGAATTTTTTTTGGCATACTTTCACAAATGTTTGTTGTGCATGTAGAATTTCATGACGAAATCACATTGCTAGAAGGCATGGTAAAAAAACAAAATCGATACTCTAAAAATGTTACTTACAAAAGCATTTTGGGGCTCCGGTTTTGTTGTTTTTGGCACGACTTCTACCAATGTGATTTCGTCATGAAATTTGGCATGCACGACAAACATTTGTGAAAGTATGTCACAAAAAAATTCAGAATTTCTTTTAAAAAATCTATTTTTTTTATTTTACTGTTCACACCAGGAGCATTTGCCATTGTGTGTAGAGAGGCACTTTCGAGCATCCACTCCAATCTCTTGAAAAGAATCCTCTGTTTTTTCTCCGATGCATTCAAGCAAACCAAATTCCTATAGTATTCAAAATGCCATGACATTGTAATCCAGTGATTTTTTCTATTCCTGTACTTTAGAAATCCCAAAAATCAAAAGGCCCTAACTATGTAAAATAAACATTTTAAATGACTAAAACTGAAATTGGAGACTTCAAACATTCTTCTCTACCATTTCGGTCACCTTTGCTTGCATGTCTTGGGACTCTTACTCATTTGTGCAAAAATTGTCCTTTCTCCAAGAAGGTTTACCTTGTCCGAGGATGTCTGTCCTCAGGCATAGGACCCCAAAGTCTATTACTCGGTTTTTTATGATGGGATGCGCTCCTCTTGGGGAAGAAAAATCATCAAGTGCAAACGAAGTGTGCATTTTATGTAAGTTACGTGGAACATTTGGGAAGATAGAAAATCGACCCATTTTCACATGATTAGAGAATTACCCATGTTAAGGTGACCTCTATGGCTTTCGAGGATATACGAATAATGGATCCATGTTTTTCGGTAGGGCTCCCATGAGTTTCAAAATGGACATAGATAGTTTGCGCATGTGTTTGTGTTTTTTGGCATGCCTCCCTCCCCCCAAAAAAGATTCACCTTTTGTGGTTATTTATCGCCTATGAGCACATACGCACCATATCCCTATGAACGCCACTTAGAGCCCGACCTGACATGCCTTGAGTTTGGAAAAGTCACCGCAGACATCTCATAGATAGTAGAAACGTCATACCACCGAAAAAATAGCACCGACAAACCTGAAGTAAATTTAGAAAAAAATATGAGCACTCGTGCCAACTCTAAGACAGTAAAGACTTAAGCTCGGTTCACATTCTGCAAAATGAAAACCTTGTTACTTTTTTTCTCCTACTTTATAGCCATTTGATGAAATATCCGGCGCAATCCTGCAAAATTTGAATGTTGGCGGTGAATAAGCCCGGAAACATAAATGACGAGAAAAATGCAGGACACGTATTTTTTTATTAAGGCACCTACTAGGTACTGAAAACCCATGTTACATACCGGGACTAATCTTCAGCAAAAGAAAGGCAGTCCACAATTTTTATTTCTGCCCACGTAATATGAACGTCAATGTATTCCATGTGACCCTAAAAAGATTATATTCTATTTTCGCTGGGACAACAACTGGATCATATCATATAGTTCAGGCCAGAAAGCTAAGTGTGGCCGATTACACCTTCTTTATTGGGCAGACCGGTGTCAGTCTCATCTCCCTTACCCCACTGCATAGACAAATTAAACTGCAAATGACGCACGCAGTGTTTGTGATAAGATAATCATGATCCATCTCCATCTCCATCCGGGGCCGGTTTAATTTAGGCGCAACTAGCCAGCTGCCCAACTTGTCACTCGTCCCCATCGCACCGTCTCCATCTCAACTAGTATAACTTTTTGCCTTGCTTTTGTTTCTTGCTGAGGAATATAAAAGAGATACTCGTATGCCTTGGGAAGTAACCAAGGTGAGGTAACACGTGACGGAATAGCGCAGTGGACGCTTCTTGGAGAGTTCTGATTTTCACTTTCCGCACCCGTGGGCGAGTTCCTACCGACTTCCTTTGGGGGGACATGGACATGTTACATGTGTTAATTTACCGTGTGCGTCTCTGCGTATCAACTTGACTGTGCACCGATCAACTTGCAGCTGCAGGTTTAGGTTTAGGTCGATAACCACCTGCCGTTTTCGCCGTTTGCCCGAACGTGCAAGCGCAACCTTATCCATCTCCAATCTGGAGCTCATAAAGACGAGACGGCTCCCCGAATGAAAACGAGGGCAAGCGCAAGTGGGGAAAAGGGGAGATGTATGCCAGCACAGCACAGTATGCGGATTTGCTAGTGCCTGAGGCACATGCACGAACGCATATACAGTAAGTAGGATGTTCCAAATGGCACGCATTCTTTTCCTGTGCTCATTTAGAGTGTGTAGTGCAGGGCCTTCCACAATCCCAAGTGGCTGCGGCATCGGCCGATTGCAGCCAGCCAGGCCCACTGCTCGAGCTTGAAAGCACGTGACACTGATGGCCTCGGCCTTTCAGTTGCCCCACTGGGATAGGTACGTGCCCTTTGTGATGCATCCTGGAGCTCAGTTCGGAGAGGAGAACATGGCCATTTTGCTAATTTTCGGCCGCTTCAATAACGCTCTTATATTATGGGATAGAGGGAGTAGATATTAGCAAAACGTGAAATTCAAGCATTGACGAACAGTGTTCCTGGTTCCTCCTAGGAATAAGTCATTTTAAGACGTGCGATTTTAGTAACTCAAAACTTACTGACACTTTTAACCCACATGTGCTTATAGTGAGGTGGAAAGTGGGAATAGGTGGGTGTTGATCCAAAAGCTAAAAAACACGAAATTTCAAAAGATCCTAAGCAATTTAGATAAATGATCTTATAAACTAGAGAGTGTATGCAAGGATTGTTGTTGAGCAACAAGCATTGATGGTCTTCGCGATTTTCGGTTAACCCGACATTTTATTTGTTGTGCGCAATCCTCAATAATGGGGCCAACAGCTAGACATTGAGACTCGTTTTATGTGAGGATTACGTGATCATAACAAATACCGGTCAGACACTAATTATCAACGCGGCCATCGGTTGAAGAAATATAATTAGAGCAATACAACGACATCTAACGTTAATTGTTCCTCAATGGCCAACCAAGATGCGAAGACAGCCTACTGGCAGTTGTCCCTGAAGTCGACGGTGCAGTGCCAACATCTCGCGGAACCTGATTCCTTGCCTCTTTGTATGCCTACACAACCGTGCAAAAGAACAGTGCATCCAAAAGACATGCTAATCGACTGATATGCTGTGTTACCGGGGGTCCGCTGAACTGCTGAAGATTACTGTGAAGCAAAGTTGACCAGCTACTGGAGACTCTGCACGAATAGACCACAGATTACGAATGTTAGTCCAGTTCATAACATCAGGGAGTGAGGAATAGATGGAAGTCACGCAGAAAAAAAGGAACAGCTCTAAGTATTAGCGTGCAGGCAGATCATTGTTCGCCCTCCTCTTGTGTTACGGAAGAGCAACAGTTCGTTATTGGGATCATTACACCTTATCACTATTCTGAACCAGAGATAAGACAAATGTACATATTCAATGGAGGAGGTCAGTATTACCTCTAGTACCAAAAAAATGGCAGGGCCGTCTCTAGAAAGGCAAGCAGGGGCTGTCACCACGGTTGAGGCCAGGAGGCGGAGGTGTTTATGGTCCAGAAGTGAGAGCAAGCCTGGGCTGAGAACCTCACGAACCAGCTAGTCCGTAGCGACAACCTTGCTCCAGTTTGAAGTAATGATCTCTACTTTGAAAGGTATTTGCAGGATACTACGAGATAGCATAAGACTATAAAGAGTATATTGTCCTGCACAAAAAACAAGGAACAGGGAACAAATGCTGACATAAAAGAGAACAAACTCAGAAGTTCAACAGCGATAGGGCAGTGCAATTTCGTTTCAAAGTACTGCAGTGTAATGCAAGTGAGTGGACCTGTAATAAACATTAGCTCACATTCAGAAGAGCTGGACTGATTCTGAATAAGACAGGGTACCACATAGTGAACGTAATTTTAATAAGTGTTCGAGGCTAAGCAAGAACAAGAAAGATCCAACTGAATTCAGGCTCAAAAATCTTAACGAGACCCTACAGAAAAAAGGCTACGATTCTAATCATGTGTAACCAAAAGGTTGATGCGGTGGGTTAACTTGGGAAAAAGAGCAGTCTATACGGTCTATGCAAGTGGAAAATAATCACCAGTTGTGATGAATTGCCTGAAGACTAGCGCTACTCTTGCAATGCTTAATTCACTACATTACAAATAAAGTATCCAAATATAAATCGAAGATGCTAACTGCTCTTCTTGAATGGTTGGTGAGATTCACCTGTTCACAAATAAATCAATCAGGATTCAGGAAATTCAATTTCTAAAATGCGTAGGCGATCAAAATGTCTCGATGTTAGTTGATAAATCGCAAGGCTTTTTAGTGATCACATGCAGTTATAAGGCTCCAGTAAAATAAGTACTCCCTCCGTCCCAAAATGTAAGACGTTTTTTCACACTCTGGTAGTATGGGAAAACGTCTTACATTTTGAGACGGAGGGAGTAACTACCTATGAGCTATTATCAGTTTATCACATGTTTGTACGGGGATTCACATATAAATAAGTAACTCCAGTGAAAAGTATATTTTTTGTCCCTGAACTCATTTCAAAAATTTAAAAATGGTCCCTAAACTCCAAAACCAGCAAACTGTAGTCCCTCAACTTTTAAAACCAGATAAGTTTAGTCCCGATGCCGCTTTAGGTGGTTTCTTTGCTGACTGGTGTCATTTTTTACTCAAACTGGGCAGGACCTGCCTGTCGGTGACAGGAGATGCACAAAATATATAGTGGGACCCATCTGTCAGTGGTGGAAACATGAAATAAATCAACACGGCAAAAAATGGCGTGTAATGTTCGAACTGGGCACCTCCCACAGCGTGCACACTGGAGCTAGCCACCTATCCAAAATAATCTGATGTTGTATTGAGTGATACATGTTACATATTACTCCCTCTGTAAACTTGTATAAAATCATTTAGATCACTACAGTGATCTAAACGATCTTATAAAAGTTTACAGAGGGAGTACTAAGTATTTAGTTAGGGTGCACACACAAACTCCACACGACCACACCTCACGCGGGTTGCACACACTCAAAATCGGCACCACACGCAGAGTGCACACACAATGGATATAAGTAGAAATGCAGAACAAATGGTACGTCTATCAACTAGTTAGTTAGCTACTCCCTCTGTAAACTAATATAAGATCGTTTAGATCACTAATATAAGATCGTTTAGGTCAAGCGATCTAAACGATCTTATATTAGTTTACAGAGGGAGTATTAAATTTAAAAAGACTAATAACTAGTTACATTTTTAACCAATTTTGACATTTATATCTCTATTGTACTAATTCGTACACATCAATATAGCTACTCCATCATGCACATGAGTCCGGAAAAAATAAAGCGCACAGTTGAGTCAGCAAACACCTAATACAAATGCAAAAGCATTTGTCAAACTTACTAATTAATTGAGCAAAAACAAGGAAAAGAAAATACACAGCATGGAATAACTACTTTTTCTTCAGTTTTAATTAGGAACAAAGAAAAAGAAATCGCTTTTAATTAATTAAACACGTTTAATACCCCCATATATAATATCTCTACTCATATAAAAAACCGAGTTGGTGATGATGGTGTGCCTGCCATCCTGCAATATAGACCGTCTGATCTATATCTGACGAATAGAAAGCAAACTATGACAATTTTGCAAAAAGATACCCGCACCCCGCTCCACATTTGCAGATAAGGCCTTCCCTCGTTCATCTTCGTCTCCCACAAGATAAACAGCTCGTATAAATGCATCTTGATGTTCCGTGCAACGCATGGGCCTCTTGCTAGTAAATCAATATATACCTCTATGTTAAACAAAAAACATCTCTTGGTGAGTGGCTAGCTTGTGCACTCTTTATGCTGGAGGTCTCAGGTTCAAACTATGCATTGTGCATTCTGTGTTAAGCTATTATTTTCGTTCTCCTGACGCTGAAAAGTGGGACACACACATGATGTCTCCAGTTTTAGTCAAAAACTACTCCCAGTCAGCAAAGAAACCACACAAAGCAGCACCAGGGACTAAACTTGCCCTGTTTTGAAAGTCGAGGGATTACAGTTTGCTGGTTTTGGAGTTTAGGGATCATTTGTAAACTTTCGAAAGAGTTGAGGGACGAAAAATATACTTCTTCCACGTGATTAAACAAGGACAGTTCACAGGAGATTCCCATTGTCGGGCCATCGGCGCCTGCTAGGATATATCAAATGACCAGTTAAATCATACTGCAATGAGATCAGAAAATAGAAAAACATATGCATCATAGAAGAGTTTAGATAGGATATAACAGCATTGTGCTATAACCATCCGATGAATGAACAATGAAATTACTAGAATCAGAACAATTATTTCAATTAACAGTGCATCATTTAATAGGGTACTTCCGTACGAGGCGATCTGACCACCAGGCATCAACAACTTGCAGTAGTACTCAACTGAAGCTGGCAATTAGAAAATATATCGTGCACCAATTATACTGGAACAGAATGTACATGTCATTCAAGGGAAGTCATTACCAATTGTATGCTTGGTTCTCTTCCATGCAGGTGGCCAGGGAGATGCACGCAACGCCCGGTAACTTCATATGCCTAGAGCCCCTTTTAAGCATCTATGCGGCAAGAAGCGTGTCCATTAGTCCAATGCCCATAAACACTGCCTCCATCTGCAGCTTCATCGCATGCCCATGCTAAGAAAGTAACAAATGATGTTAGGACAATAATCCTTTTGCAGTTGCTTGTATATGAGCTCTTATCCGAGTAGAAATCTTGCCTCCAAAAAGAAAGCCTTTTGGGGAATAGTATAATACAATGATGTATCATTTAATGAACTAATTGCATAAATGTATATCAAAATCTTCAGGTGCGAACACAGCGGTGACAGTATTCTCAGAAGTTCTCTATGTCTCGATGCAAATACCGGGTGTATATTTCCCTTGAAAAAAAAAGCATGTTTATAGAGAAGGCTGCATTTGCATGGATATGCACAAAATTATCACACACAGATAGTGCACTGAAGAATTGCACATGTGCATAAAATTGATGCAGGTATTCTAGTTGCTATAATTTGCTTCCCTCTCTGCAGATATCTAGAGTTATTGTGATAGCTTTGACAAACACGGGGGTCTCTCTTCCATGAACAATAGCAGATCGTGTTAAAACAACAGGTCCTCCGATGAATGGTAGTCTTTTCCCTGCACTGTTCTTGTTCTTCAAACCATCTTCTACAAGAATTGAGCACAGAACCACACAATGCTCACAGAGACATCACTTCAGGGGATCTCCTCAATCCTAATACATGTGATGCTAAATCCTCATCACCATGCTGCTTCAGTAACTGCACCAAACAATCAGCGCAAGAAGCGTCAATGCGTATTCCCCTATCCATGACCTTCCTCACCAACGCCGAGGCCTCAAGGACATGCCCCTCTTGACACAGCCCCAGCAACACGCCAGCATATACATCAGAATCACAGAGCACCCCATTCTCATCCATCAGTCTCAACCAACAGCAAGCATGCAACCACATTTTCCTCTGACACAGCTCCCTTGCCATTGCACTTCCTGCGAGCGGGCTCAGTTGCACCCCTGTCTTCATCATCCTCTGCGCGAGGCCTTCAGCTTCCCTTGTCATCCCAGCCACAGACAACCCTACCAGAAGAACATTATAGCACTGCCCGCTTGACAATGTTCCGTCAACGACCAAACGCTCCACCACATCATATGCCTTGGAAATCAAGCCAGCCCCCCTGGCTGCACAAAACCCATCAATCAGTGTCCGCACAAAAATGCGATTCGGCATCACCCCTCTAGCTACCATCCTATCCAGCAAGCTCAGAGCTTCCACCATTCTCCCTTTTCGGCACAGGCATTTCGCCAAACACGTGTACGACACCACGTTGGGCACACACCCGGCACCCAACTTGCCACTCTCCATCTCCTCCAGCAGCACCACTGCGGCATCCACATGACCAAAAGCGAGCATCCCGTCGAGCATTGCGGTGTAAACCACCACATTGGCCGCGCATCCAAACTCAGGCATTTTGTCTATCAGACAGCGGGCACCTTCGAAGTCGCCCATGTATGCCAGCCTATGCACCGCGGTCACGATCAGGGGGACGGTCGGGTTGACGCCGGATCTGGACATGATGTCCAGAACGGCGGAGACATCAGCATGCCAGCGTGCGGCGCGGAGGGCGGAGTGGAAGCAGGCCACGTTGGGCGCGAGGCCGGAGGATCGCATGTGGCGGAGGACGGCGAGTGAGACGGGGAAAAGGCCGGCATGAGTGGAGATGCCGAGGAGGAGGGCGTAGTGCGGGAGGGGCAGCGGGTGCGGGGAGGAGGAGAGGAGGAGGGGCACGGCGGAGGGGAGGTCGGGGA
>NC_041387.1:507223342-507228608 GCF_002162155.2 Triticum dicoccoides | reverse complement strand
GGAGGGAGGCAGGCGCCAGAGCAGGAACCGGAGGGAGAGGAGCGGGGAGGGGAGGCGCGGGAGGAGGTCGGGGAGCGTGTGGAGGGGGAACGCGTCCGACGGGGACGGGAAGGCGCGGGAGAGGGCGTGCGGGAGCGGCGTGGATGAGGCCTCCGGCGAGCGGAGGACGGCGAGGAGGGTGGCGAGGTTGGGGTCGCCGTGGGTGGAGAGGCGGCGGAGGAGGGTTAAGCGCGGGGGCATCTGGTTTGGACGACGGAGCGAGGTTGGTCTGGCGCGGCGGCGCAGAAGGCAAGGCGAACCGGAACTGGAAGCGTCCGAACGAGACGCCTGAAGTGAGCGTAAAATGGGCAGGCCCAATCTGGCGAGCTCACTTTGAGATTTTTCTTTTCTTCTTCTCCACTAATAAGCGTGCACGTGTAACACATGTAATTTTAGGAATTTCTTAATGTACCTCAATTGAATTGATTTTTCAGTCACAATAGTTGTCACAATAACATGTCATGTTTTTATAATAATTGATCTAAACTGAAATTTTGGCAAACGCCCTTCTTGGTAGCTAGATGTGTCCACCTCGATATAAGCACATGACAGAGAGGCAAGCTTCAATCGCCAGTCTGATCTGTGTAAGAAGGGCATTACTAAATATGCCTTTGCAAGGTGCTCAACATAGAATGTTTTTTCTTCAGTTTATTTGCCCAAAGGAAAATTACAACATCACAAACTGCAGGCTCATAGAGAAAGATCGGTTTGATATAGTGAAGAGGCATTTAATATTAATGTGAAAATAAATGAGGTTACATCTGCTTTTAACATGGTATATAGATACAGTCCATGAAATACAAACAGGACTATTAAACAAGACTTCAAATCATAGTCTAAAAATAAGAAGGGGCACTTCACTTTGGTGGCAAACAGAGCACATGGCAAATCTGACCTGAAAATATGCATGTGTGCAAATGCATGTACAAAATAATACACAAAATTTTAAATGCTTCTCTAGTTATAATACGAAATCCTAAATTAGCTTAGAGCAGGAGACAAACGATTTAAGCTCAACTTAACTGAAAGAATCACTATGAATATATTTCAATACAAAAATCTTAAGATTGTTATGCAAAAAATTGAAAGTACGTTAGTACACGTGGAAAAGATCATCATGCTAATTAGAAGAGCATACCCTGCTCATCCATGATCACCACGTCTAACCCTCTTCTCTCAGCGGGTGCCTCAGCCATGGCAGCTCGCAGCACCTGCCTGTGTGTGTCCAGGATGGTTGGGACGATTTTCTAGTCCATGCAGCCAGTCCAAGATATAATGCATACACAAATTACTACACATATCTCATATGTTTGTCAAATTTCGATATGACCAATTCATAATCAAGTTGTCATACAGCCCTCGTGTACGTACTGAACTACAATACTGCAATCCCCATCACAACTGTTCGGGGATGAATATGGCAAGCATAAGCAAAGACAAAAAATTTGCACAACTCATGTGCGCCGTCAAACATCGAAACTCTTCGCCCAGATGGACTGGGGGGCAAATACATATAGACCCGTGTGCAACACATGTAATCAACAAACATAAGGTAAAATTCTACTCACCATAGCCCAAAATAAATTTTTTTCTGAAAAGGGGGGGTTCCCCGGCCTCTGCATCAGAAAGATGCATACGGCCACATTTATAAATAAATAAATAGTTCAACAATGTCTTGTAAAGTGGTGCAGCAAAGGAAACTGGCTCACACAGAGCAAGCAAAAAAAAACAAGGCCCAAAAGCCACAACCGGCTGGCATAATAGAGAGAGATAGGTAAACTAAGCGCCTATCCTATTACATGACCGCCATCCAAACCGGTTGAAGATATCCCGCGCTACCATCTTCCACCGGACAGATCCAGTAACCAAACGCGCCCTGGCCTCCGTCGGAGTGAGTAATGACCAAGTACGGATTAGCGCAGTAGCCCGGAATAGAACCTGCAAAAAATGAATAGTTGTTGTTCTGTTAAAAGCCAAGTCATTTCTGCAGTTCCAAATTGCCCATAACAACGCACATGCTCCTACACGAATTTGTCTAGCTGTTTCGGCCTCTATACCAACCAGCCACGTTCCAAACAACGACCTGACCGAATTCGGAGGAGTAATGTTAAAGGCAATCTGCACCGAGCGCCACAACACCCTCGCCATCGGGCACTCAAAGAAAAGATGCTTGATAGTTTCATCCCGATCACAGAAAGTACACCTAGTAGATCCTGTCCAGTTGCGCTTAATCAAGTTATCCTTCGTTAGAACGACTTGTTTATGCACAAACCACATAAACACTTTGATTTTCAGAGGAACCTTAACTTTCCAAACGTGTTTAGAACTAGGAATTACACTAGAATTGATGACATCAGTGTACATCGACTTGACTGTGAATTCACCAGATTTAGTAAGCTTCCAACACAACTGATCAGGCTGATGAGTAAGCTGAACCTCCATGAGTCTACTCACTAGATGAATCCAAGCCTCCCACCGGTCACCCACAAGCACCCTCCTAAATCGGATGTTAAGAGGAACAGATTGCAGACTCGTTGCAACCAGAGCATCACGTCGCTGCACAATGCGATAAAGCGTCGGGTACTGGAGTGCCAGTGGTGCATCACCTAGCCAGGTATCTTCCCAAAAACGAGTGTTATTGCCATCACCGGCAACAAACTTTGTTCTGTTAAAGAAAGTAGCTTTGACCCTCATTAACCCCTTCCAGAAGGGCGAATCAGTGGGTCGTACCGTCACTTGCGACAAGGTTTTAGAGTGCAGATACTTGTTACGAAGAATCTGCGCCCAAGTTGCCTCAGTCTCGGCAGATAACTTATAAAGCCACTTACTTAGAAGGCATCTGTTCTTAACTTCAAGGTTCTCAACCCCAAGACCCCCTTGGTCTTTTGGTCGGCAGATGACATCCCATTTGGCTAGGCGGTACTTTCTCTTAGTTTCATCGCTCTGCCAGAAGAAACGAGACCGATAGAAGTCCAGCCTTTTCCTAACTCCAACTGGAACCTCAAAAAAGGATAAGAGAAACATAGGCAAACTCATGAGCACCGAATTAATAAGAATCAACCGGCCTCCATACGACATAAGTTTGCCCTTCCAGCAGCTCAGTTTCTTCTCAAACCGATCTTCGATACACTTCCATTCGAGGTTAGTTAACTTACGATGGTGAATGGGAATACCAAGGTAAGTAAACGGAAGAGTCCCCAGATCGCAACCAAACAGTTGCTTGTAAGCATCTTGTTCCTCTTTGGCTCTACCAAAACAGAACAATTCGCTTTTATTGAAGTTGATCTTTAGACCGGACAATTGCTCAAATAGGCACAATACCAGCTTCATATTTCTCGCCTTTACCAAGTCGTGCTCCATAAAAATGATAGTATCATCGGCGTACTGCAGAATGGACACACCACCATCGACAAGATGAGGCACCAAGCCACCTACTTGTCCTGCCTCCTTTGCCCTTCCTATCAAGATTGCCAACATATCAACAACAATGTTGAAAAGGATAGGAGACATTGGATCACCTTGCCTCAGGCCCTTGTGTGTCTGGAAATAATGCCCTATATCGTCATTCACTTTAATTCCAACACTCCCTTTTTGCGTGAAAGATTCAACTTGGCGCCTCCAAGCTTCGTCAAAACCCTTCATACGTAAGGCTTGTTGTAAAAAGGGCCAGTTGACTTTATCGTACGCTTTCTCGAAATCCACCTTAAAAACCACTCCATCCAGTTTTTTCGTGTGAATTTCATGGAGCGTTTTATGCAGGACCACCACCCATTCAAGAATGTTCCTATCCGGCATAAAAGCAGATTGAGTAGGCTGCACCACAGTATGCGCAATCTGTGTGAGCCTATTCGTCCCGACCTTGGTAAAATTTTTGAAACTCACATTAAGAAAACAGATTGGCCTAAATTGCTCAATCCGCACTGCCTCTGTCTTCTTGGGAAGAAGAGTTATCGTCCCAAAATTCAGCTTGAAAAGGTGAAGCTGACCAGCGAAGAGATCATTGAACAAAGGCAATAAATCTCCTTTAATAATGTGCCAACATTTCTTGTAAAACTCGGCCGGGAAACCATCCGGTCCAGGAGCCTTATTATTCTTCATATGGGAAATTGCCTCAAATACCTCTTTCTCAGAGAAAGGAGCAATTAAGATATCATTCTCAACAGCTGTCAGTTGAGGCACATCCTCAATCCTAGACTCATCCAGCGACACCCAGTTCTCCTTTGGAGGTCCAAACAACTGCTTGTAATACTCAGTGATATACAACTTTAAATTTTCCTGACCCAGAATCGTTCCCTCATCTTGCTCAAGCTGAAAGATTCTCTTCTTTCTATGCTTGCCATTAGCAATCATGTGAAAAAATTGTGTGTTCGCGTCCCCCTGGACGACCCGACGGACCTTGGCCCGAAGCGCCCACTTTAATTCTTCCTCACAAAGAAGCTCTTTCAGCCTTATTTCCACGTCGAGCTTCGCAGGATCATGTTCTCAGCTTTTACATCCAAGGATTGAATAAGCGAAAGGAGCTGTTCCTTCTCAATCTTATAAACTCCACTAAGATGTTTAGCCCACCCTCGTAAGAAGCTTCTCAAGTGCCTAATTTTATTCTGCCAGCGCTCAAGTGCAGTTCTACCTCCTGCATCCTTAGCCCATTCTCTGGCAACAATGTCTAGGAACCCTTCTCTCTCGAACCACGCAAGCTCAAACGAGAAGATATTCTTATTTCCCACATGGGTGGCCTCCCCAGAGTCAATGAATAAAGGCGTACGGTCCAAAATGCCCCGTGTAAGTGCCTGCACCGTAACACAAGGGAATTTCTGCTCCCATTCGACGCTAACCAAAACCCGATCCAGCTTCTCAAACATCGGATTAGGTAATGCATTAGCCCAAGTGAACTTCCTGCCCGAAAGCTCAATCTCACGCAAATCCAGACTTTCAATGATGGTGTTAAACATGAGCGACCATCTACCGTTGAAATTATCATTATTTTTCTCATCATGCCTTCTGATAATATTAAAATCACCCCCTACAAGGATAGGCAGTTGCTCGGAACCACAAATCCTAACCAAATTAGCCAAAAAATCTGGTTTAAGCTCGGGCTATGCGGCTCCATAAACCGCCACCAAAGCCCAGTTAAACCCATCGTCCTTCGACCTGACCCTAAACTTAACTGTGAAATCCCCCATAACCACGCTTCGGACTTCTAACGAGTCACATCTAACCCCGAGTAACC
>NC_041387.1:507191606-507223170 GCF_002162155.2 Triticum dicoccoides | reverse complement strand
CAATGCCAATCAAACTCAATACCTCCCGACAACGTATTGAGAAATTGAGGCGAAAAGTCGGCTCTACCAGTTTCCGATAAAGCAATAAAGTCCAACTTATGCTCAATAGAAGCCTCAGCAAGAAACCTTCTTTTAGCCAAGTCTTTCAGACCTCTGCTATTCCAAAAGATTCCTTTCATAACTCGTCATGGAATTTTTTAGCTGTTCTAATCCGCGCGCTCCTACGCACTGCGGAAGCCGGGTAAATCTTCCGCTTCCATTTGCGTTTAGGCATATTAAAACTCTCCAGCTGGTCCTCACAACCAGTCTCAGAGGCGCGCACTTCAACAAAATCCACTCGCTCATCTTCCTCCTCAGGAACGAGATCCGCACACAAATTATCGAGAATCCTAACCCCCAAAGCATCAATCTCGAAGTTATTCATGGGTTTAACCGCAGCTAAGTTATGAATCATCTCAAGCGCCCGCTCAGCCTCTAAATCCAATACATCATTAATCGAATTTGAAATTTCACTATCATTGCTACCTAGTGAAATTCCTAGCTTATTTGCATTATTAACAATCTCATCATTGGAAAAATGTAGAATAGAATTAGAAGTATTGACAGACATACCCGTAGTGACCTCCACATCACGAAGCTTGGCCGCCCTCATAGCGCACCGCTGCTGAATGTCGTCCACCTCCGGATAGTCCTGGAGACGGCTGCTCAACCGTCGCCCCTCAGACACCGGATCCGGGATACCACCGAATGCAATCACCTCCTCCTGAGATGTTGTACTGGGGTGCACCATGCCGGGGGACGGAGAAGCCATGGCCTCCTGCCCGGGCTCCCCCACAACCCCGGCCAAAGGGCAAACCGACGGCACCGGCGCCGCCGTCACACAAGGCCCTCGAGGCGCCACAAGAGAAGAGGCCCCCGAAGCCACCGAGGCCACCTGCCCCGAGCCCCGTCCGGACCACGAGTCCAGCGCCAGCATCGCCGGCCCGGAAGAAAGAAGAGAAGGTGTCTGGTCGAGCAACCTCGGCCTCCCAACTAAAGGCTCAAGCTGAACCGTCTGAAGCTCCCCCACCGCTGGCCCTGTTGAGGGAAGCGCGACCACCTGCCCCATGCCCCCACCAGCAGCAGGCATCCTCGGCTGCACCTGCACAGTCGCAGCCGCAGAGGAGTAATCCAAAGCCCCCATCCTCAGACCATCTCCCGCGCGAACGACCTCCTTCGCCTCCACCCTAGCCGGGCTCGGCGACTCCCCCAACGAAGGAGACACTGGCTCCTCAAACTCCAGTGCCGGAAGCGAACGCTCAAACACGTCAGCCGACTCCATCCGATCACTCCATAGTCTCAGGGGTGAAAGTGCTAGTTATCGACTAGAGGGGGGTGAATAGGCGATTTTTATGAAAGTCTTCAAAACTTGGAAGTTTTGAAGACAAACAATAGAAACAACCTAATTCATATGCAACGGAAGATAAACTACAACAAGCAAGCCATAATCAAGTATGCAATAGCATTAACGTTCGAAGATTAATAGCAGCTAGGTAGTAGGATCAGGATGGAAGATAGTATGAAGCCAATCAACAATAGTAGTCAGGCAATGAAGTCAATCAGATAAGACGATAAGCAATGACTTCACGAAGACAAACTCAAAGTAAGGAGGGAAGAGATAGAACCAGTTGCTTGTTGAAGACACAGGATTTGTTGGACCAGTTCCAGTTGCTGTGACAACTGTACGTCTGGTTAGGGAGGCTGAGATTCAACTCAGAAGACCGTGTCTTCACCTTATTCCCCTTGAGCTAAGGATACTTAGTCCTCGCCCAATCACTCTGGTAAGTCTTCAAGGTAGACTTCCAAACCTTCACAGACTCCGTTCACCCGGCAATCCACAATGACTCTTGGATGCTCAGAACGAGATGCCTAACCGGCTGGAGGATGCACAGTCCTCAAGTGTAATAAGTCTTCAGGTCACACAGACAGAAAGACTTCAGTGATGCCTAACACTCTTTGGCTCTGGGTGTTTGGGCTTTGTCCTCGCAAGGATTTCTCTCTCTTAAATGCTTCGAGGTGGGTTGCTCTCAAACGACAAAAGCCGTATATTAACTCTGAGCAGCCACCAATTTATGTTGTAGGGGGTGGGCTATTTATAGCCACTAGGCAACCCGACCTGATTTGTCCGAAATGACCCTGGGTCACTAAGGAACTGACACGTGTTCCAATGGTCAGATTTCAAACACACACGGCAACTTTACTTGGGCTACAAGCAAAGCTGACTCATCCAACTCTGGATAAGATTTGCTCTCATTGTCTTTGCTCGAAGACATAGGATTTGGGTTGAGCATCACTTCAGTCACTCTGACTTAGTTCACTTGGACCCCACTTAACAGTACGGTGGTTCCTATGACTCAACAAAGAAGAAAAGGAAACAACGAAACCACACAGTCTTCGTGCTCCATAGTCTTCACGCAATGTCTTCTCATGTCATAGTCTTCAATATGAATATCTTCTCATACCACCATTGTCGTCAATGTCTTCATACATTTTTAGGGGTCATCTCTGGTAGGTAAACCGAATCAATGAGGGACACTACCTGCGTTATCCTGCAATTCTCACAAACGCATTAGTCCCTCAACCAACTTTGTCGTCAATACTCCAAAACCAACTAGGGGTGGCACTAGATGCACTTACAATCTCCCCCTTTTTGGTGATTGATGACAAACTGGTTGAAGTTTTCAACGGGGATAAAGTATGTGAAATTGTAAAGGATAGGAATTTGTCTTCATAAGTAGCAAGGGCTCCCCCTGAAGATGTGCATATAAATAATTTTGCTTTTGGAATGCAAATGCACATGGCAGGTTGTACTTGTGGAGATCCACTTCAACTTATGAAGATAATTCATCATGCATGAAATGATATAGCATATAGGATGACATGCATAATGAAAAATGGACGTCTGCAGGATGATCTAAGTGCGGAAGTTATCATCGCACATGGAAATGCAAATAAGTAGCAGACGACCATCAAGTTTAAGTGTTACAACTCAGGGAACCAAATGTTTCAAAACACAAGAGTTGTAAGCACGAGGCAAAATATAACGCAACCGCCCATTTGAACCCGCTTGAAGACTATCAACTCATACGCTTCTCCCCCTTTTGTCAGTAATGACCAAAAAGGTTTGAAGACATAGAGCATCTACTCGTCTTCTTGATGAGTAGGTGAAGCAGCAGGGTTGTCGTCGTTGGGTGGCGGTGCAGATGAACTTGGTGCAGTGTCGATGCATGGAGTAGTAGTTGGAGGTGGTGAAGTAGCATCATCTTCATCATTGATCACTCTGGCATTTACCGTTGCCGCAGAGGAAGAATATTCAGAGTCTTCAAGAGATGGAGTTCTTCGTAAGACAACATTCCGTGGAGGAGTGGAGTCAAACTGAAATCTTTCATTGAAGCCATCGTCTTGAAGATCTGCTTCAGCACTAAGCAGGGTCAAACTCTTCCATGATCGCCGGCAAGTTTCATGAGCAACAAAGGCATTCTTGGTGGCAAGGTTGCGAATGCGATTGACATCCACCAAGAGGCTTTGCATCTGTCTCTTGAGCCAAAAGTGATGTTTATCCTGTTTCTGATGAAGGGCCACAAGAAGTTCTCGATCATTGAGAACGCGAGAATGCTTCCGAGGCCTTTGGGCAATGGTGCTTTCAGTGGCTTCAGTAGGTGCTCGATGAGGCAGACGAGTATTTCCAGCCAATGGATAGATTCGTGTAGCTGCTTGAACACCTTCAATGGGTTGAGTGAAGCTTTGGTGCTCGGCATTCTGAAGACAAAGAGGCTTCTTGGCTGGGTCAGGATATATAGCTTCAATTGACATATCAACCTCAGGTAGAAAAATCACATGATTGCGAGCAGAAGGTTGATAGTTGACAGTAGAGTGTCGCTTTATGAGGCGCATGACCCATGGAGCATAAAACTTCAGACCAAAGAGATCAGAGCCGGAGGCAGCAAGTTGTCTGATGAAGAAATCTTGTGCATTGAAGCTGATGCCATTGAAAATGTAGAAGACCAAAGTCTTCATAGCTCCTTCAAGCTTTGCCGCTGATGAATGTCCTTTGATAGGCCATAGAGTCCGCCTGATGATGTGATATATGGTGCGTGGCAGATACTCAAGGTCTTCAACAAAGAACTCTGTTGGATATTCAGCGTCACGGGGCAAAGGCTTCATCATGCTCAGCATCTGACTCATATTGGGTTCAGGCCTATGGAAGATGCTTTCCAGGGCATTGTGATGATGTTGACAGCCAGGTTCATAGAGTTCTCCAGGAGTGGACAGGCCTGTAAGCTCGATGATATCCATAGATTTGGCTTCATGATGAACGTTTCCGGTCATCCACTCGAGAACCCAAGTCTTCGTATCTCTGTTGTAGCCGCGAATGTGCAGTGTGGCATAGAATTGAAGCAATAGTTCTTCATTCCAGTGTTCTTTATCTGTGACAAAGCTGAGCAGCCCAGCATCACGAAAGCAGTCAAGTGCTTCTTCTAAGCAGGAGAGTCTAGTAATGGCTTCAGTGTCGAGGCGCATATGAGGGAAGATGCGCCCTTGATCATACAGAACACAGGAGTAATAGCTTCGCTGCTGATGACTCCAGAACCGATATGATGCAATTCTTGGCTTCGTGTAGGGGTTCTTTGAGCTGTCAAAGAATGTGTTGTGGCTCTTGAAGCCATTTGCATTGAAAGACCCAACAGCGGTGGCAGTACCAGGAAGCCTTGGAAGTCTTGGCTTGGGCTTCTGGACTTGAGGCCTATGCTCAACATGATAGTCAAATTGAGGACTAGAGACATTAGGCGGAGGGACCAGAACGGGCCATCTGACTGTTGTTAGCTCTCCGTGGTTATATGCCTGCTCAATTGTATAGGGCCTTGGTGGCGGAACAGGAGCAGTGGCAGCAACTGAGGCTTCAGGCTGCACAACAGGTGCTTCAGAAGCAGTAGCCTCACTAGCTTCAGGGGCAGTGGTCGCATTAGCTTCAGGCACACTGGTTGTTGCAAGCTCCACATTAGCTTCAGCCATGACAATGTCATTGGCTTCACTTGCGTTGGTTGTGGCAGCTTCAGGATTTTCAACCTCCACTTGAGGAGCTGGAGGGTCAGGCATTGACACGTTCACTTCATGAACTATTCCTTCAGGAATGGGGGGAGTAGAGACACGTTCTTCTTGACGTTCTTCATCGGCTGATGCAGCCGGATTGTCTTCAGCAGCAAGTGCTTCAGGTGCAGAGACATTCACAGCAGGAGTGGCTTCTAAAAACACTTGACGTGCAACAGGTTGATGATGCACTTCTCCTTCTGGAACGCTCGGAAGAGGAGCTTGAGGCCTTGGTCCTTTGTGAAGCCTTTGAAGTACTGGCGATGCTTTTGGAGATGGAGTGGGCAGGCCCTCATCCTCTTCAGCTTGTACGGATGTTGTGACTTGTTGTTGGGGAGTGTTGGGGGAGTCTTGTTCTTGAGGGCGATTAGCCCATGAATCATCCTGTGCAATTGGCGTCAGAGGACGACCAATGCTGATGAGTTCGCTGTTCGTACGAACAGGCGATGATACCACATTGTATTCGATCCGAGGAAGAACTTCATCATCTTCAACATTGTCATGATGACCAATGTCTTCAGCAGTGGTGGGTTCAGCTGTTGGAATATCTTCAGCTTCAGGAGCCTTTGTGGAAGCAGGCTCATGAACAGTCATGTGAAGTTCTTGGGATGCAGATGCAGGATGAATCACTGAGATGGGTTCAACAAAAAGGGGCTCTGTGGGAGCAGCCCGATTCTTCTTGGTCTTGCGCTTCTTCTTGGAGGGAGCAGCATCAAAGGCTTCGGTATTCTTCCTCTTTCTGGCCTCTGCCTCGGCAGCCCTCGTCTTCTTCTATTCTGAAGCGGTTGTGGTGACCTTTGGCTTCGAGCCAGTCATGCTACTTGGGAAGATAATGCGTGGAGCTTCTTGGCTTGAAGGCGCAGGCTGATCAGCAGGAAGCTTTTTCTTTTTCTCAGCCTCATTGTAGGCGAGCACACACTTATCAGCCAAACTCTTCATGCGCTCACGAGAGCCTTGAGCTTCTTGGCGCTTCTTCAGAAAAGCTTCTTTAAGCTCATGCATCATGACTTTGAAGTTTCGGACGTCTTGAACACTTAGCTTGGCCACATGCTTCTTGAATTGAGCCTTCTCATAATCAATCTTATTCTTGAGCTCAACGATTCGCTGAGCGAGAGCCAGCTCAGAAGCAATGGCGCCATTGAAAGAGATGCTGAGGCCAATTGGAAGCTGTAAATCTTCAAAGCTGACGTTTGGGGTGTCGAACCACTCATCAATGAAATTGTGGATGATGGCCACATCAAAGAGAGGCAAGTTGTTGAAGATTTCTGCTTCTTCCTTACTCTTTATCAGCTGCTCAAGAGCATCATCCGCAAGATCTTCATCACTTGATAGATCAATGGGTTCTTCACGCAGAATAGCAGCAGGAGTCAGAGCTTGAGCAGTATGCCTGACAAGTTGTCTTTTCTTCTCCGTCTTCTTGGAGATATGAGATTGATCTTCAGACTGCACACTGGCTTCAGGAGGTGCAGTGGCCAATGGCTTCACACGAGAAGCTTTTGGAGGTGCGGCTGATGATGTAACCTTAACCTTCTTTGGCTTCTTCGGCCTTGGAGTAGGAGCAGGGGCTTCATCAGAATCAGCATCATTGTTGGGATGATCCACTCTGGCACCATGAACCAAGACGTAGGAGATGAGACCATCAAGGTTTGCAAAGGGCCAATTCTATTCTCTTCAGCTTCACGTGTCCCATCCTCACGGGGAGCAGAGGGACCAGGATTGAAGTCTAATCCCCACGACTTCTTGTTTTCCTTTGCTGAAGACATAGCAAACTGGAAGTTGCGCTTGAAGAGATTGTCATCGTGACACCAGAGCAATGATGATGGGTCGGCTTCTTCAGGCTGTGGCCCACGGACCATGCAAGGATAGAATTCTTGCGCAATGGCTTCAACTTTGTTCTTGGGGGGAAGGCCTCGATAGAGAATATCACCCCAAGGGCTCTTGATAGCATATTTCTCTGCGTACTCCTGGGTGACGAACCTATACTTGTACCACTGTTCAGCCCAATAGCGTCGAATCCATTGGATCGAGTCTTGCGTTGATTGTAATCTTCTTCAGGATCTGTTTTATACATTTCTGCCAGATCCTCAGGCAGATCCTTCGAAGTTCCCCCACGACGCTGTCTGCCACCCTTCCTTGCTGATTTTTCTACAGCCATGAACTTCAAGCTGAATGGCTTCAATACGTTCAGAGGCTTTAGAGATTTGTGCTTGCTGGTCAAGCAGGAACTGGCTTCAGGAGAATTGATATGATGCTGTAAGTATTCTGCAAATGAATGCATACTATGAGAACTAAGGGATTCTCCCATGGACATGTACCTGTGACAGCATTAGAGATGCGAGGGAAGGGGAAGAGGTCATATGCATTCTCAGAAGATTTTGAAGATAAATCAGTTTGAAGACATTGACCTCATGATGCGAAGACATTCACTTATATGTGGTGAGTTGGTTCCAGATTTGTACCAATCCGTGAATAAGTACAAGTGAGGAATCAAACTAGATAGGAAATCTAAGTGAATAGACTAGGCATTATGAGATGCAGATAGAATAGATCTAACATTGAGTAGGCAGAAACCACTTTCGGTAAGTAGGATGAATCTATGAAGATAAAAAAGGTGGTAAAAATAGAGTTATAATTACCGCACGACAAACTGCTAGATGGGAAGAATGAGAGACTGAGCAGTTCAGTCCACCGTGCCCTAACTTGGCGACGGAGGACACCTACGGCGACGGCGGAGAGGACGATGTCCGCGGCTGGCGTGAGGACGGCGTCGGAGAAGTCGCGGCAGCTAAGCGCTTCGTCACCAGCGTCGTCGCGAGGTAGCGGTGGCGCTAGGGTTTTGACGGAGGTGGAGAGGTGGAAGAAGGATTTCTTTACTGCAGGGGACAAGTATTTATAAGTAGGTGAGAGACACAGCGCAATTACGCTGGTGCCCCTGGCGGTTCACATCTGAGGGGTACGTGGCAAGCATGCAACATACTTAGTATTGTCCCACGTTCCCACGCCCGCCAAGTATGTCGGATGTTCGTTCCGGCTTCTCCGGATATCGACAATTTAGATGATTCATTTAAGTAGGACTTGATGTTTTGTCTCTGTGTCTTCTGCTGACAAGGATGCAGAGAAGACATTCAACAGTTTCAATAAAATGCATATGATTTGGACAGATAGAGTTTGAGATAGTAAGCATAGAGAGATTAGGGTCCGATCACATTCACTTAGTTCAAAAGATTCAACTTGAAGACATAGCTATAAGTGAATGCTGTAGAGGACAGAACGCTAGTATACATATATATGCAATCAAATCACTATAGCGCAGAAAAATCACGAAGATAAATTGAAACTGAAGACAAACCAAATGCGAAATCTTTGCAAAATAACGCCATGAGTGAAACACTTCAAATAGAGAAATTTGGTGGTGGCGTTACCCACCGTATAGGAAGTATTAGACCCAGACACGACGCACAATTATCGTGGCGCTCCGAAGTCAAATTCCATGTTAATGTATTCACACTCAGAGTGTAAATCTTCATTGATTGAAGATATACATTACTTTGTGTGTTGCACATCTAAGTCATCAACATGCATAAGTGTTAGGATGTGTGCCTGATCACAGGACATTAGAGGATTCCAAGATATTTAGCTCACACCGTAACTTGCAAAACCTTTTCTCATCCAAGGGCTTTGTGAAGATATCTGCCAGTTGCTCTTCAGTGTTGACGTGCATGATATCTATATCTTTCTTCATAACATGATCTCTGAGAAAGTGATGACGTATTTCAATGTGCTTTGTCTTCGAGTGCTGGACTGGATTGTTGGCAATCTTGATGGCACTTTCATTGTCGTAGAAGAGAGGGACTTGCTTCAGATCGATGCCATAGTCCTTGAGAGTTTGCTTCATCCACAGAAGCTGAGCACAACAGGATCCAGTAGCAATGTATTCAGATTCAGCAGTTGAGAGTGATACACAGTTCTGCTTCTTTGAAGAACAACAGACAAGTGATCGACCAAGAAAATGACATGTGCCTGATGTTGACTTGCGATCCACCTTGTCACCAGCATAATCAACATCCGAGAATCCAACCAGATCAAACCTTGAGCCCTTTGGATACCATAATCCGAGTGTTGGGCTGTAAGCCACATATCGAAGAATTCGCTTCACAGCTAAGTGATGCGATTCCTTTGGTGTCGCTTGGAATCAAGCACACATGCAAACACTAAGCATAATATCTGGCCTAGATGCACATAGGTAAAGTAAAGAACCAATCATGGAGCAGTATACCTTTTGATCAAACTCTTTACCATTGTCGTCGGGACCAAGATGATGTTTGGCTGGCATTGGCGTCGTGTAACCTTTGCAATCTTGCATGCCGAACTTCTTCAGGCAATCTTTGAGATATTTTCCTTGAGATATGAAGATGCCATTTCTCTGTTGACGAATTTGAAGACCAAGGAAGAACTTCAGCTCTCCCATCATGGACATTTGATATTGCTCTTGCATCATGTACCCAAACTCATCACTGTACTTCTGGTTGGTGCAGCCGAAGATTATGTCATCAACATATATTTGGCACACAAAAAGTTCACCATCATATGTCTTCGTGAAGAGTGTGGGATCAAGGGATCCCGGTTTGAAGCCTTTACTTTTCAGGAAGTCTTTGATTGTATCATACCAAGCGCGAGGAGCTTGTTTGAGGCCATACAGTGCTTTGTTGAGTTTGTACACCATATCAGGATGTTTTGGATCTTCAAAGCCAGGTGGTTGTGCAACATATACTTCTTCTTCAATCTTGCCATTGAGAAATGCACTCTTTACATCCATTTGATATAGCAAGATGTTGTGATGATTTGCATAGGCTAGCAGTATGCGAATGGCTTCAAGCCTAGCAACAGGAGCAAATGTTTCATCGAAGTCAATTCCTTCAACTTGAGTATATCCTTGAGCCACAAGATGTGCTTTGTTTCCGACGACTTGACCATGCTCATCTTGCTTGTTTCGATATATCCATTTTGTTCCTATAATGTTATGCTTGCGAGGGTCAGGTCGCTTGACAAGTTCCCAAACATTATTCAGCTTGAACTGTTGAAGTTCTTCTTGCATGGCTTGAACCCATTCAGGTTCCATAAAAGCTTCAGCAACTTTCTTGGGTTCTGATATTGACACAAATGAGAAATGCCCATAGAAATTTGCTAACTGTGTTGCTCTTGAGCGAGTAAGCGGACCAGGCGCATTGATGCTGTCAATTATCTTCTCAATTTGTACTTCATTTGCAACACGAGGATGAACTGGACGAAGACCTTGCTCATGCTGATCATTGTCATCATTGGAAGTATTGTCTTCGGTCTGATCATTGTCTTCAGGTTGGTTTGGTGCAGAAATGATAAGTTCCTCTTCAGGCTGTGCTTCAGAGGGCATGATCTCACCAGTTCCCATCAACTTGATAGATTCACAGGAAGGAGCTTCATCAAGTGTACTTGGCAGAATTTCTCTTTGTGAACCATTGGTTTCATCAAATCGCACATCCACTGTTTCAACGATTTTGTAGTGGAAGAGGTTGACGACTCTGTAAGAGTGCGAACCCTTTCCATAGCCAAGCATGAAGCCTTTGTGTGCTTTGGGTTCAAATTTTGACTTGTGATGGGGATCCTTGATCCAACACCTAGCACCAAAGACTCTGAAGTAGCTGACATTTGGCTTCTTGCCAGTGAGGAGCTCATAGGATGTTTTGCCTAGAAGCTTATGGATGTAGACACGGTTGATGATGTGACAAGCTGTATCAATGGCTTCAGGCCAGAACTTTCTTGGTGTCTTGTACTCACCGAGCATTGTGCGAGCCATCTCAATAAGAGTTCTGTTTTTGCGCTCAACAATGCCATTTTGCTGTGGTGTGTATGGAGCAGAAAATTCATGAGTGATTCCCATTGTATCCAGATAAAGATCAAGGCCGGTGTTCTTGAGTTCAGTGCCATTATCACTTCTGATATGCTTGATCTTGACGCCATAGTTGTTCATTGCTCAATTGGCGAATCGTCTGAAGACATCTTGTACTTCAGTCTTGTAGAGAATTATGTGCACCCATGTGTATCTTGAGTAGTCATCAACAACGACGAAGCCATAGAGACACGCCGTTGTTGTGAGGGTGGAGTAGTGGGTAGGTCCAAATAAGTCCATGTGCAGCAGCTCGAAGGGTTGAGATGTTGTCATAATTGTCTTCGAAGGATGCTTGGCCCTTGTCATCTTTCCAGCTTCGCAGACACCACACAGATGATCTTTCTTGAACTTGACACCTTCGATGCCTATGACATGCTTCTTTTTGACGAGAGTGTGCAAGTTCCTCATGCCTGCATGCCCCATCCTTCGATGCCAGAGCCAGCATTCTGAAGCTTTTGCAAGAAGACATACGACAAGTTTTGGACCTGCTGAGAAATCTACCATGTATAGATCACCTTTCCTATAGCCTTCAAAGACTAGAGATTTGTCAGATTCCATTAGTACAAGGCAAAGATATTTTCCAAATATCACAATCATATCTAAGTCACAAAGCATTGAGACAGACATTAAGTTGAATCCAAGGGATTCAACAAGCATCACTTTATCCATGTGTTGATCCTTTGAGATTGCAACTCTACCTAGACCCAATACTTTGCCTTTACCAGTGTCAGCAAATGTGATTTGACTTTTTTCGGATGGACGTAAGGTTGAGTCCATGAGAAGACTTTGATCACCAGTCATGATTAGTGCATCCGCTGTCAATAATCCATTCTGAAGCTTTTGGTGACATGCCCTACAGTGCAGTTAGGAGGATAGGCTTCACAAGGTATGTTGTGAAGCATAAGCAGTTGTTGAATACATGGATTATCACAGCATAGATGAAAGTTAGCACACAGTATGACAGGTAAGTGATTCATATGTGGAATACATAGTAAGTCATTTTATCATGCGTCCCTTTATGTTTTAGGTCCCCAGCAATTATATCGGACGCCATTGATTGCTGGCTGGAGACCACATTCTGCAAAAGAGAGTTAATTCTTCTTCACCACCCACATTTTCAGGGGTGGCTTAGAAGCAATGAGTCTAAGTGCAGCATCTGAGAATTTCGGCTTTGAAGCCCTAGCAAATAGCCTTGCAGGAGATGAATGATACTCATGTGAATAAGCAGAAAAGTTCTTAGTTCTATGAACATAGCGATTTGAAGACACACGCTCATATTCGTGAGTCTGAGTATGATTTCCGTGCAAAACATTGGCGTTAGGGTGACTCAAGTGAGTCCTGTGTTCGTAAGTAGCCGTTGGACCATATGATGCCTTTGGTCTGGGGTTTGTCTTCTTCCCTGGTGGTGTCATGATGACATTCACTGGAAGATTCTCAAGGTAGCTTTTGGGAACCCAGATCTTCTTCATAGGAGGTCCATTCCTGCAGTTAGTACCAATATACCTGGCAAACACTTCACCATTCTGATTTTTGAACAGTTTATAGTTTGCATCAAAGGATTCATCAATGATAATAGGATTAGCACATGTAAATCCAGATAAGGTAGATGGATCCACTGAAGGTTCCTTTGCAGCAACCCATGTGGTTTTGGGATACTGCTCAGGCTTCCAGTAGGAACCATCAGCATTCATTTTCCTCTCGAACCCAACACCCTCTTTCCTAGGGTTTCGGTTCAGAATCTGCTTTTTGAGGACATCACAAAGTGTCTGATGCCCTTTCAGACTTTTATACATCCCTGTTTCAAGCAATGTCTTCAACCTAGCATTTTCATCAGCAATAGTAGTGGTATCCTCAGAAGAGGGGTTAGTTACCACATCAGTAGTTGAAGACAGAGCAACAGTAGCAGCAGTGGAACATTCAGCAATAGAGGTAGCGTTATCACGCTCAATGCATTTTAAGCATGGTGGTTCAAATTCATCCTGAGCGGGACTGATCTTTTGAGCGCGAAATGACTCATTCTCTTTTTGAAGATCTTCATGAGTCACTTTCAGTTTCTCAAGCTCTTGCTTCCTTTGAAGATAATCATAGGAGAGCTTTTCATAAGTGGTTGAGAGCGTCTCATGAAGACTTTCAAGTTCTTGATACTTAGCATGAAGATTTTTTATGTCTTCAACTAAGGACTGTGAACGTGTCATTTCCGCGTCCAACAGGTCATCGCTTTTGTCTAACAGTTTTTGAGTATGTTCCATAGCCCTGTATTGTTCAGTAGCAATTTTAGCAAGTGTTTTGTAGCTGGGTTTAGATTCACAATCAGATTCATCTTCACTTGATGTTTGAAAGTAAGCATCACGCGATTTTACCTTGGCACCGCGTGCCATGAAGCAGTAGGTGGGAGCAAGATCGTCCTTGTCATCATCAGTGTTGGTGTGGGAGTCATTGTCTTCAGTGTTGAAGATGGACTTTGCGACGTAGGCTGTGGCCAGAGCCAGACTTGCAACGCCAGAGTCGGACTCAGCTTCAGATTCCACCTCTGCCTCTTTAGATGCAGACTCCTCCTCTGAATCCATTTCCTTGCCAACAAAAGCACGAGCCTTGCTAGATGAGCTCTTCTTGTGAGATGAAGACCTTGATGAGGACTTGGAAGAAGACTTCGAAGATTTCTTCTTCTTCTTGTCATCGGAGTCATATTCCTTGCTCTTCTTCTTCTTCTTCTTCTCGTTGTCCCACTGAGGACACTCAGATATGTAGTGCCCAGGCTTCTTACACTTGTGACATGTTCTCTTCTTGTTGTCTTGAGTGGAAGCTTCATCATTTCTTGAACTGGATCGTGAAGACTTTCTGAAGCCCTTCTTCTTGGTGAATTTCTGGAACTTCTTCACAAGCATAGCAAGCTCCCTTCCAATGTCTTCAGGATCGTCAGAACCGTAGTCAGATTCTTCTTCTTCAGATGAGGAAACAACTTTTGCCTTCAAAGCACGAGTTCGGCCATAGTTGGGGCCATAGATATCTCTTTTCTCAGAAAGATGGAACTCATGTGTGTTGCGCCTCTCAAGTATATCAGACGGATCGAGTGTCTTGAAGTCAGGACGTTCTTGTATCATGAGGGCAAGGGTTTCAAAGGAGGTGTCAAGTGATCTCAACAGTGTCTTGACAATTTCATGCTTGGTGATCTCAGTGGCGCCAAGAGCCTGAAGCTCATTTGTGATGTCGGTGAGGCGATCAAACGTGAGCTGGACATTTTCATTGTCGTTTCTCTTGAAGCGATTGAAGAGATTGCGAAGAACACTGATCCTCTGGTCTCTCTGTGTAGAGACACCTTCATTGACCTTGGACAGCCAGTCCCAGACTAGCTTTGACGTTTCCAGAGCACTCACACGGCCATACTGTCCTTTGGTCAGATGACCACAGATGATGTTCTTTGCAGTCGAGTCCAGTTGAATGAACTTCTTGACATCAGTAGGGGTGACACATTCACCAGTTTTGGGAACGCCATTCTTGAAGACATACCAGAGGTCGACATCAATGGCTTCAAGATGCATGCGCATCTTATTCTTCCAGTAGGGATATTCTGTTCCATCGAACACGGGGCAAGCAGCGGAGACTTTGATTATACCTGCAGTCGACATAGCTAAACTCCAGGTGGTTAAACCGAATCACACAGAACAAGGGAGTACCTTGCTCTGATACCAATTGAAAGTGCTAGTTATCGACTAGAGGGGGGGTGAATAGGCGATTTTTATGAAAGTCTTCAAAACTTGGAAGTTTCGAAGACAAACAATAGAAACAACCTAATTGATATGCAGCGGAAGATAAACTACAACAAGCAAGCCATAATCAAGTATGCAATAGCATTAACGTTCGAAGATTAATAGCAGCTAGGTAGTAGGATCAGGATGGAAGATAGTATGAAGCCAATCAACAATAGTAGTCAGGCAATGAAGTCAATCAGATAAGACGATAAGCAATGACTTCACGAAGACAAACTCAAAGTAAGGAGGGAAGAGATAGAACCAGTTGCTTGTTGAAGACACATGATTTGTTGGACCAGTTCCAGTTGCTGTGACAACTCTACGTCTGGTTAGGGAGGCTGAGATTCAACTCAGAAGACCGTGTCTTCACCTTATTCCCCTTGAGCTAAGGATACTTAGTCCTCGCCCAATCACTCTGGTAAGTCTTCAAGGTAGACTTCCAAACCTTCACAGGCTCCGTTCACCCGGCAATCCACAATGACTCTTGGATGCTCAGAACAAGACGCCTAACCGGCTGGAGGATGCACAGTCCTCAAGTGTACTAAGTCTTCAGGTCACACAGACAGAAAGACTTCACTGATGCCTAACACTCTTTGGCTCTGGGTGTTTTGGGCTTTGTCCTCGCAAGGATTTCTCTCTCAAAGGCTTCGAGGTGGGTTGCTCTCAAAACGACAAAAGCCGTAAACTAACTCTGAGCAGCCACCAATTTATGGTGTAGGGGGTGGGCTATTTATAGCCACTAGGCAACCCGACCTGATTTGTCCGAAATGACCCTGGGTCACTAAGGAACTGACACGTGTTCCAACGGTTAGATTTCAAACACACACGGCAACTTTACTTGGGCTACAAGCAAAGCTGACTCATCCAACTCTGGATAAGATTTGCTCTCATTGTCTTCGCTCGAAGACATAGGATTTGGGTTATGCATCACTTCAGTCACTCTGATTTAGTTCACTTGGACCCCACTTAACAGTACGGTGGTTCCTATGACTCAACAAAGAAGAAAAGGAAACAACGAAATCACACAGTCTTCGTGCTCCATAGTCTCCACGCAATGTCTTCTCATGTCATAGTCTTCAATATGAATATCTTCTCATACCACCATTGTCGTCAATGTCTTCATAAATTTTTAGGGGTCATCTCCGGTAGGTAAACCGAATCAATGAGGGACACTACCTGCGTTATCCTGCAATTCTCACAAATGCATTAGTCCCTCAACCAACTTTGTCATCAATACTCCAAAACCAACTAGGGGTGGCACTAGATGCACTTACAGGGGGTGCAGATGCCGGCTCAGAATATCGCCCGCTATCCGCATTCCGCTACATGGACCCCAATCGCTACCAGCCTGCTATCCGCTATTAAAAACCATGATCACATTACAACCAACTAATCCATCAAATTTTAACAAGTAGTACGAAGGAGACATGCTGTCGACACAATCTTAGCATATGCCTGTGCGGATAAGCTATAAAAACCATTTTGTTAAATCAGTGAAACCACAAAAGAAACATTACTGGATGAGGTAGTAAAGAATAGCTAAATGATGCAACAATGGGTGCAGAACTGCTTGCCTGCATTAAAAAATGAATAAATGGGAACATATTAAGATTTCAGAATACAATAAGTTTGAGGCTTGTATTAAGAAGGAACTGGTATGCCCTTAATTTGCTTTTGCTGCAGAATGTTTCAAGGGATTACTGAAGAACTTTATCGTTTCTAAACAAATTGCAAGGTTAGTTGGGAAGCCAAATATCAAATAACCATTGAAAAGAGTACATATAGATTAAAACTCTAGTAAAAATAACAGCGCACATGATCTATGAACAGATTAAGAGAATTAAAACATGACAAAAAATCGTAGATATGTACATACACAGTACCGGGGTGCACCTTCAAGTGATTGAAGGCTGATGTAGAAAGCCAAGATTTACGCAACAATGCAAATGATGTGGATCATCTATATCTCGTATACTAACTTCACGGCTCAATATTCTCTAAAATACAACCATAGAAAATATTAAGTCAAAGTATCTTATCAAATCTGAAATTTACAACATTAAAATACTACTAAGAGATGTGTGTCTGTTAATTTCCTAATTCGAGATGGAGCTTGCAATAGCTGCTGTCAGGAGCTGAACCGCTCCCGCGACTAGGGTTAGCCCCGCTGCCCCAGCCGCCGCCACCGCCGCCGGCCGCCCTCTCCCGCCTCCGTCGGCCGCCGTAGCTCTCTCCCCGCCTCCCTCTCCCCCTCCCCTGCGCATGTAACACCCCGGATGTAACTTTCCATCTTTGTAACTCCAACTCTTGCCATTTTCGGCTATGTGATATGTTATTCCCTCCGTGGTTGGGTTTTGTCTTTTGTTTTGCATTTTTATTCATGCCATGCGTATTATATCATGTCATCATGTGCATCTCATTTTCATACGTGTTCGTCTCATGCATTCAAGCTTTTCCCCCGTTGTCCGTTTCGCAATCCGACACTCCCACATGCACCGGCGCACCCCTCTTGTCTCTTTTCATGTGCGGGTGTTGAACGTTCTCGGAATGGACCGAGCCTTGCCAAGTGGCCCTGGTATAGCACCGGTAGACCGCCTGTCAAGTTTCGGGTCATTTGGAGCTCATTTGGTACTCCAACGGTTAACCGCATAACCGCAAAGGCCTCTTTTGTGTTGCAGCCCAACACCCCTCCAAAACAGCCCAATAACCCATCTAAGTCACTTCCATGCTCTCCGTCGTCGGATCACGATAGTGTGGGCGAAAACTACACCTCATTTGGACACTCCTAGCTCCTTCTACCTATAAAAACACCCCCTCCCCCGAAATCCCGGATCATTTCCTACCCTAACCCTAGCCCCGCTCCTCTCCGCGCCGTCGGACACGTCCGGACGGAGCCGGAAGCGTCCGCCGCCGCGCCCCGGGCGAATCGGCTCCCACCACGTGGCCTGCGCCGCCGCCCCGCGCCGCCGGCCTGCTCGGCCCGCTCCTGGCCCTCGCGGGCCCAATCGCCTCGCCTCCCCGCCGCCCGAGTCCTCCGCCGCCCGGCCGGCCGCTCCCGCGGCCCGCCGCCGCAGCCGGCCGCGCCCGCCTTATTAGATACTGGTGCATCGCATTGTTTCATGTCAAGATCGTTCTTTGCAAAGAATGATTTTACTTGGTCTTACCTGGATAAACCTTTGGGTGTTGTTTCTCCGGGGAAGTCAATGAGGGCCAACTCGGTAGTTCATGATGTTTCTATCAAGATGGGCGACTATAGATTTCTATCTTCTCCAATGGTTCTTGGCGACTCTGATATTGATCTAATTCTCGGGATGGACTGGCTTTCTAAGCACAAGGCTCAGCTTGATTGTGCTGCCAGGCAAATTCAATTGACACACCCTTCTGAGGATGTTATCATCTATGCCGCTCGTGATGAAACCATTCGGTTGTTTTCTCTCAATGAGAAGGGTGAGTTGGATGCTATTTCTCAAATTCCAGTCGTTTGTGAGTACCAAGATGTCTTTCCAGAAGAGCTTCCGGGTATGCCTCCTCATCGGCCAGTCGAGTTCGTTATTGATCTTGAGCCTAGAACAGAACCCGTTTGCAAGCGTCCATACAAGCTTGGACCCAAGGAGCTGAAGGAATTGAAGAAATAGCTCAATGAACAAGAGCGTCTGGGTTTGATCAGACCGAGTTCTTCCCCATGGGGTTGTGGAGTTCTTTTTGTCCAGAAGAAGGATGGCACGGACCGACTTTGTGTCGATTACCGTCCATTGAACAAGAAGACAATCAAGAACAAGTATCCACTTCCCAACATCAATGAGCTTTTCGAGCAACTCAAAGGTGCTAAAGTATTCTCCAAGCTTGACCTTCGTATGGGTTATCATCAGATTCGCATTCGTGAACAAGATATTCCCAAGACAGCATTCAGAACAAGCTATGGTTCTTATGAATATACTGTCATGTCTTTCGGCCTTGTCAATGCTCCTCCAACGTTCTCTCGCATGATGAACTTTATCTTCAACCCTACACCAATGAATTCGTCTTGGTGTATCTCGATGATATTTTGGTCTTCTCCAAGAATAAGCAGGATCATGCCAAACATTTGCGATTGGTGCTCGACAAGCTCAGAGAGCATCAATTCTATGTGAAGTTTTCCAAATGTGAGTTCTGGCTTGATGAAGTTCTTTATCTTGGCCACATCATCTCCGCCAAGGGAATTGCTGTTAATCCGGCGAAGGTGTCTGCAGTTGTGAATTGGGAACCTCCTCAGAATGTCAAACAGCTCCGCAGTTTTCTTGGTCTTGCAAGCTATTGCCGAAGATTCATGGAGAACTTCTCTAAGATTGCAAAGCCTCTTTCCAACCTCCTCCAGAAGCATGTCAAGTATGTATGGACGCCTGAGTGTGACGTTGCTTTCAACACCCTCAAAGAGAAGCTAGTCACAGCTCCTGTCTTGACTCCTCCTGATGAATCCAAGCCATTCGAAGTTTTCTGTGATGCTTCCCTTCAAGGTCTCAGTGTTGTGTTGATGCAAGAGAAAAAAAGTTGTGGCCTATACCTCTCGTCAGTTGAAGCCCAATGAAAAGAACTACCCCACTCACGATCTTGAGTTGGCGGCAGTTGTCCATGCATTGATAACATGGAGACATCTCTTATTGGGAAGGCAAGTGGACATTTTCACTGATCACAAGAGCCTCAAGTATATCTTCACTCAACCCAACCTTAACCTCAGGCAAACTCGATGGGTCGAAATGATTCAAGAGTACAATCCGAGTATTGAATATACTCCTGGCAAGGCGAATGTGATTGCAGATGCTTTGAGCAGAAAGGCTTATTGCAACAGTCTAATTCTCAAGCCGTTTCAACCGGATCTTTGTGAAGCCTTCCGCAAGCTGAATCTTCAAGTTGTTCCTCAAGGCTTTCTTGCCAACCTCATAGTCTCTCCTACTTTGGAAGATCAAATTCGTGAGGCACAACTCCTGGATACCATGGTGAAGAAGGTGAAATGTGGTATTGACAAAGGTATTCCCAAATACAAGTGCTATCGCTTGGATGACAAAGATACTCTTTTCTTCGAGGATCGAATTGTCGTTCCAAAAGGTGATCTGAGAAAAGTCATCATGAACGAGGCACACAATTCCCTCCTATCCATTCATCCTGGAAGTACAAAGATGTACCATGACCTCAAGCAGTCATATTGGTGGACTCGAATGAAGCGAGAGATTGCTCAATTCGTGAATGAATGTGATGTCTGTAGAAGGGTGAAAGTAGAACGCCAACGACCAGTTGGTCTCCTCCAACCTCTTGCTATTCTAGAATGGAAGTTTGACCATATCGAGATGGACTTCGTGACTGGTTTTCCTAAGTCCAAGCGTGGAAATGATGCTATCTTCGTTATCATTGACAAGCTTACCAAAGTGGCTCATTTTCTTCCTATCAAAGAATCTATCACAGCAGCTCAGCTGGCAGAGTTATACACCTCCAGAATTGTCTCCTTGCACGGCATTCCACAATTGATATCTTCAGATCGTGGAAGCATCTTCACTTCTAAGTTCTGGGACTCCTTTCAGAAGGCCATGGGTTCCAACATTCATTTCAGCACAGCTTTCCATCCTCAAACAAGTGGCCAAGTCGAGCGAGTCAATCAAATCCTTGAAGATATGCTCAGGGCTTGTGTCATTTCCTTTGGCATGAAGTGGGAAGATTGTCTTCCATATGCCGAGTTCTACTACAACAACAGCTTCCAAGCGAGTTCGGGCAAGGCCCCATTCGAAATTCTATATGGCAGAAAGTGCCGTACTCCTCTCAACTAGTCTGAGACAGGTGAACGCCAACTTCTTGGCAACGACTTGATCACAGAAGCCAAAGAAATGTGCAAAGTCATGTGTGAGAATCTCAAAGCCGCGCAATCTCGCCAAAAGAGTTACTATGATAGCAAGCACCGTGACTTGGCTTTTGAAATCGAAGACCATGTGTACCTCCTCGTCTCTCCAATGAAAGGCACTCGTCGCTTCGGTATCAAAGGGAAGCTTGCCCCTAGATACGTGGGTCCTTTCAAGATCATTGGCAAAAGAGGCGACCTCGCCTATCAACTTGAGCTTCCGTCCAACTTTGCAAACGTGCACGATGTGTTTCACGTGTCACAGCTTCGCAAGTGCTTCAAGACTCCTGAGCACACTATCAACTTCGAAGAGATTGACCTCCCAGAAGATCTCTCTTATCATGAGCACCCCGTTGCTATTATTGAAGAAACCAAGCGCAAGACTCGCAACAAGTCAATCAAATTCCTGAAAGTGAAGTGGTCACACCATTCCGATCGAGAAGCCACCTGGGAGCGCGAGGATCACCTCCGTTCTGAATATCCATAGTTCTTTCAGTCCTAGATCTCGGGACGAGATCCTCTTGTAGTGGTGGAGTGTTGTAACACCCCGGATGTAACTTTCCATCTTTGTAACTCCAACTCTTGCCATTTTCGGCTATGTGATATGTTATTCCCTCCGTGGTTGGGTTTTGTCTTTTGTTTTGCATTTTTATTCATGTCATGCATATTATATCATGTCATCATGTGCATCTCATTTGCATACGTGTTCGTCTCATGCATCCATGCTTTTCCCCCGTTGTCCATTTCGCAATCCGACACTCCCACATGCACCGGCACACCCCTCTTGTCTCTTTTCGTGTGCGGGTGTTGAACATTCTCGGAATGGACTGAGCCTTGCCAAGTGGCCCTGGTATAGCACCAGTAGACCGCCTATCAAGTTTCGGGTCATTTGGAGCTCGTTTGGTACTCCAACGGTTAACCGCATAACCGCAAAGGCCTCTTTTGTGTTGCAGCCCAACACCCCTCCAAAACAGCCCAATAACCCATCTAAGTCACTTCCATGCTCTCCGTCGTCGGATCACGATCGTGTGGGCGAAAACTACACCTCATTTGGACACTCCTAGCTCCTTCTACCTATAAAAACACCCCTCCCCCGAAATCCCGGATCATTTCCTACCCTAACCCTAGCCCCGCTCCTCTCCGCGCCGCCAGACACGTCCGGACGGAGCCGGACGCATCCGCCGCCACGCCCCGGGCGAATCGGCTCCCGCCATGTGGCCTGCGCCGCGCCCCGTGCCGCCGGCCCGCTCGGCCCGCTCCTGGCCCTCACGGGCCCAATCGCCTCGCCTCCCCGCCGCCCGAGTCCTCCGCCGCCCGGCCGCCCGCTCCCGCGGCCCGCCGCCGCAGCCGGCCGCGCCCGCCGTCCACCGCCGCCTCGCTGTCCGACCGCCCCGCGGCCGCGCCGCCGGTGCCGCCCGGCCCCGCCTCCGCCGCGCTCCTCCCCGTCACCGACCTCTGCCGTCCCGCGGCCGCGCCTCCCGCAACCGGGCCGGATCTCGCCACCAGCGTCCTCCTCCGGCCGCCCCGGCCTCTCCTCCCTCCCACTTCGACGAACCCGCTCCGGCAGCCGCGACCTCGACCCGCGCGCGCCAGATCCGATCGAAGCCACGGTTGACTTTTCTTCTTCTCCCCCGAAATTTCGTCTAAGTTCTTTTCTGTGATAAATTTTGTTGCATGTTCATCGTCCCACAACTTTGCACCCGTGGCTCCATTTTGGGCGTGTAGCATACCGAATTGTTCACCTCGAAGAGTAAATCATTTCATCTCATTGCATCATTTTCATTTGAGCTCATCTTGATGCCCGAAATGCTGTTGGAAGTGTGCTTCATAATGTTAGTTTTGAGAATCTTATCAGAACGAGCTCTTTTGTCATTTTTTCCATAATTGATGTGTGCATCCTATGGATTTGATCCCTAAATGTGTTTTGAACTAGGCTATGTCTTATTTACATAGGTGCTTACCATGTATTTTTGTGATCAATGTGGTGACTAGCACAAGCATGCAAACTAGGCTTCGTGATATTGCTGATTTTAGTCCCTGTTCTGCTGTAATTTTGATGCCATGTAAACATGTTGCTACAGAGAGATCCATGCATAATTTGAGATACTTCAGTAAGGGTGTTTTGAACATATGGTTATGCTCTATCCATCCATGGTCCTGGTTGCAATTATAAAGTAGTCTAGCATGTCATTTTCGAGCTTTACTTTTGCTTCAAAATGTTTCCTGGCAGATTGTTTACATGTTATTCAATTTGGCCAAGGTTGTTGTAGTTGATCTGTGTATGCTATTATGTTGTTCTTGCCATGTATAGCTTCTATGACATGTCTTCTTGATGGATGTATGCTTAGTTTATCATGATATGCTCTGTAGTGAGTGCATCGAGCTCACGAAGGTGCCTTCGTAATTATGTCAATGCCATGCTTTGTTTGCTGAATCTGTTAACGAAACTTGCTGTGTTTACATGGGTGCCATCATATTTTCTGATCCTTTTTGGCTTATGGTCAGTAAGGGAATTTTGATCTATGCTTTGATTAGATTCATGCCATGTCTTGTTTTGCTATTATAAGTTCCTGTAGCATGTTGATAACCTGCTCGGAACATTGCTTCGTGATGCTGTTTATGCCATGGCCAACATGATATTTTTTGCACTTTCACCATGCTTGTTTGAACCTGTTATGATGTGATTTAGCCGTAGCTCAGTGTTCCTCTTTTGTAAAGTATCTCCTGTAGATCACTGCCATATGCTTTGTCTTTATGTTGGGGTGCTGTAGCATAGTTTCTTGTTGCATGCTAAGTAGCATCGTGCTGTTAATCGCAGCTTTGTGCCATTCTTGTTTTGCTTGCCATTTGCAAACCGTGCATCCGTTTTCGGTGATCCTTATATCGATTTCAACCGAAATTATCTCATCTTTCCAGCGGCATACTTGGTTTGCCAAGTTGATGCCTTGTTCATCCTTTTTCCTCCCGAAGCACGCATATGCATTGCATATCACATCTCGCATATCATGACATGTATTGCATCATGTTGCTTGCGCATTGCACCGTGATTTATTGTGGTTCCTTTGCTTGTGTTCTTGCTTTGGGTAGAGCCGGGAGACGAGTACGGGCACGAGGAACCTGTTGAGTACGCTAACGAGGATTAAGCCTTCGGCAACTCTGAGAACCTTGCAGGCAAGATGACCATACCTTCGATATCACTTCTATATTTGCTTGCTAGTACTCGCTCTATCGCTATGTTAGCTCTACCTGCCATTGTTTATCATGCCTCCCTACTGCCATGTCAAACCTCTAACCAACATGTCCTAGCAACCGTTGTTTGGCTATGTCACCGCTTTTGCTCGGCCCCTCTTATAGCGTTGCTAGTTGCAGGTGGAGACAAAGTTTGTTCCTGGTCGGAACATGGATATGTTGGGATATCACAATATCTCTTGTTTAATTAATGCACCTTATATACTTGGTAAAGGTGGAAGGCTCGGCCTTATGCCTGGTGTCTTGTTCCACTCTTGCCGCCCTAGTTTCCGTCATACCGGTGTTATGTTCCTTGATTTTGCGTTCCTTACACGGTTGGGTGATTTATGGGACCCCCTTGACAGTTCGCTTTGAATAAAACTCCTCCAGCAAGGCCCAAACTTGGTTTTACTATTTGCCACCTAAGCCCTTTTCCCTTGGGTTTTCGCGAGCCCAAGGGTCATCTTTATTTAACCCCCCCGGGCCAGTGCTCCTCCGAGTGTTGGTCCAAACTAGAGCACCGTGCGGGACCATTCCTTGGCAACTTGGATTCGTTGGTTCTTGTACGCTTCGCTTATCCGGTGTGCCCTGAGAACGAGATATGTGCAGCTCCTATCGGGATTTGTCGGCACTTCGGGCGGCTTTGCTGGTCTTGTTTTACCATTGTCGAAATGTTTTGCGAACCAGGATTCCGAGGCTGATCGGGTCTTCCCGGGAGAAGGTATATCCTTTGTTGACCGTGAGAGCTTGTGATGGGCTAAGTTGGGACACCCCTGCAGGGTATATAATCTTTCGAAAGCCGTGCTCGCGGTTTATGAGGCAGATGGGAATTTGTTAATGTCTGATTGTAGATAACTTGACACTTGACTTCATTAAAATGCATCAACCGCGTGTGTAGCCATGATGGTCTCTTCTCGGCGGAGTCCGGGAAGTGAACACGGTTTGAGTTATGCTTGGCGTAAGTAGTTTCAGGATCACTTCTTGATCGCTTCTAGCTTCTCGATCGTTGCGTTGCTTCTCTTCTCGCTCTCACTTGCGTATGTTAGCCACCATATATGCTTAGTGCTTGCCGTAGCTCCACCATATTACCCCTTTACCTACCTATGAGCTTAAATAGTCTTGATCTCGCGGGTGTGAGATTGTTGAGTCCTCGTGACTCACAGATTCTACCAAAACAGATGCAGGTGCCGAGGATACCAGCGCAGATGGCGCAACTGAGCTGAAGTGGGAATTTGATGAGGCCCTTGGTCGTTACTATGTATCGTTTCCAGATGATCAGTAGAGGAGCCCAGTCGGGACGATCGGGGATCTAGCATTTGGGGTTGTCTTCTTTTCATTTGAACTTGACCGTAGCCGGTCTATGAGTGTATTTTGAATGATGTATGATCTTAACTTATGTATTGTGTGAAGTGGCGATTGTAAGCCAACTCTCTTTATCCCATTCTTGTTCATTACATGGGATTGTGTGAATATGACCCTTCTTGCGACAAAACCACTATGCGGTTATGCCTCTAAGTCGTGCTTCGACACGTGGGAGATATAGCCGCATCGTGGGTGTTACAAGTTGGTAATCAGAGCCATCCCCGACTTAGGAGCCCCCTGCTTGATTGTTTGCTGGCGATGTTGAGTCTAGAACAAAAATGTTTTGAGTCTTAGGATTATATATATCGGAGAGTAGGATTCTTTTTACTCCTCAGTCCCTTCGTCGCTCTGGTGAGGTCTCCTGATGTAGATGTTTTGACTGTCCTCTTCTCAAATTTCACTAAAAAAAATTAGGATCACGCGGGTATCTTGGAATCGTTCTGATGGTTTTGTGACGAGAACATTGTTCTTGGTGCCTCCTGACATTTAGGGGTTGTGGCAGTGTCCCGGGGAGTTGAGCTCCGAGGTGTTGTCGTCACAATTTTATCGTTGCAGTTCTGGAATACCTGAGTTTTGTCGACGTCGAAAATCTCTTTTATGCAGTTGTTGGTGAGATAACCTCGACGTCACCCAGTACTGGGGAGTTCGGGAGTATTGCCATAACTCGTATAACGGATGCTTTTCGAAGGTTGAGGTACACGATTTCCGAAGGTTTCTTGGTTATGTGTTGACGGATGGATATAGCTGGATGTAGGGATTGTTAGTTTGGGTGAGATATATTGCTTCCCCTGTATCCCCAACACCTGATTGCATAGCCAGAAAGTTTCGGGAGTTTATAGGTGGGATTCAAGTAGCTCTAGCATTTCTTCCTACAGATATTTGGTTTGTGATTGGGTAATCCTTACCACTTATTTGTTCCAGTTGTACCTTGTTTATTTCATTCATCAATCTCTTATCAAGTGGCTTCTCACCTTAATGGACGTGTGATATTTGCTTTGGAATTCATTCATTCATCCTTGTTCGAATGTTTATTGTGAAGACTATATGTTGCAATTTCTATCCGTTGATTCAACTTGTCTATCTGTCTATCAAGATGCTAACGGATGTCACCCTCTTCAGGATGGCTCCGCCAACGCGTCAGAATCCGGAACGCAATGATGGGAGGCGAACCCTCCACCTCCACCTCCGCCTCCGGAGGCATGTCAAGCTTTGATGGCAGCCTCAAATGCCCAAGCCCAGATGATGATCCAGCTCATGCAAGAGTGCAACCAAGGCCAAGGCAACCAAGGGAATCAAGGTCAAGGGCAGTTCAATCATCAGCCTCTATTTCCTACCCTCAACCAATTCCTTGCAAATCAGCCAAAGTCTTTCAGCTACTGTGTCGAGGCCACAGACGCCGATGATTGGCTCATGGATATCAACAAGCATTTTGAATGCAGAAATGTCAGGCCTGAGGACTATGTCAAGTTCGCTTCTTTTCAGCTCAAGGATCAGGCAGCTGATTGGTTCCAGCAATACAAGGATTCCAAAGGTGGTCGAGTGATTACTTGGACTGATTTCTGTCGGGACTTTAAAGCTCACCATATTCCTACCAGTGTTGTTGAGAGCAAGCGTGAGGAGTTCCACAATCTCAAGCAAGGCAACATGTCAGTGTACGAATACAACAAGCAGTTTCAGAAACTTGCTCGCTTCGCTAAGCAAGATGTTCCTGATGAGAAGAGTATGATCTATCAATTTAGAGGTGGCCTTAGAGAGGATCTGCAGTTAGCTCTCGTTCTTGTTGAGCCTACTCAGTTTGATCAATTCTACAATATGGCACTCAAGCAAGAAGGTGCTCAGCTCAAGTGTGAGGCTTCTAAGAAGAGAATCAGGGATGCAGTGCAGTCTTCTTCTTCCTCACAAGTGGCAGCTAAGCAGCAGAAGTTCTACCTTCCTCCTCCTCCGTTTCGTCAGCCTTACCAACAGAAGAACTCAGGTGGTCGTGGATCTTCCCACCCACCCAACCCAGGCTATTAGAACAAGTCTCAACCTCAAGCTCCAAGGTCAAGTGCTCCTTATCATCGTCTGCTCTCAGAAGTGACTTGCAACAAGTGCCAGCAGAAAGGTCACTATGCGAACAAATGCTTCAATCAAAGGCGCCTTCCTCCTCCTCCTCCTGTGAGATCTTCAAGCAATGCAGTGGTCAAGCATAATCCAAAGTCTGCAAAGGTGAACATGATGAATGCAGCTCAGGCAGAGGATTCTTCTGACGTGATAATGGGTAATCTTCCAGTTAATGATATTCCTGCAAAAGTCTTATTTGATACTGGTGCATCGCATTGTTTCATGTCAAGATCGTTCTTTGCAAAGAATGATTTTACTTGGTCTTACCTGGATAAACCTTTGGGTGTTGTTTCTCCGGGGAAGTCAATGAGGGCCAACTCGGTAGTTCATGATGTTTCTATCAAGATGGGTGACTATAGATTTCTATCTTCTCCAATGGTTCTTGGCGACTCTGATATTGATCTAATTCTCGGGATGGACTGGCTTTCTAAGCACAAGGCTCAGCTTGATTGTGCTGCCAGGCAAATTCAATTGACACACCCTTCTGAGGATGTTATCATCTATGCCGCTCGTGATGAAACCATTCGGTTGTTTTCTCTCAATGAGAAGGGCGAGTTGGATGCTATTTCTCAAATTCCAGTCGTTTGTGAGTACCAAGATGTCTTTCCAGAAGAGCTTCCGGGTATGCCTCCTCATCGGCCAGTCGAGTTCGTTATTGATCTTGAGCCTAGAACAGAACCCGTTTGCAAGCGTCCATACAAGCTTGGACCCAAGGAGCTGAAGGAATTGAAGAAATAGCTCGATGAACAAGAGCGTCTGGGTTTGATCAGACCGAGTTCTTCCCCATGGGGTTGTGGAGTTCTTTTTGTCCAGAAGAAGGATGGCACGGACCGACTTTGTGTCGATTACCGTCCATTGAACAAGAAGACAATCAAGAACAAGTATCCACTTCCCAACATCAATGAGCTTTTCGAGCAACTCAAAGGTGCTAAAGTATTCTCCAAGCTTGACCTTCGTATGGGTTATCATCAGATTCGCATTCGTGAACAAGATATTCCCAAGACAGCATTCAGAACAAGCTATGGTTCTTATGAATATACTGTCATGTCTTTCGGCCTTGTCAATGCTCCTCCAACGTTCTCTTGCATGATGAACTTTATCTTCAACCCTACACCAATGAATTCGTCTTGGTGTATCTCGATGATATTTTGGTCTTCTCCAAGAATAAGCAGGATCATGCCAAACATTTGCGATTGGTGCTCGACAAGCTCAGAGAGCATCAATTCTATGCGAAGTTTTCCAAATGTGAGTTCTGGCTTGATGAAGTTCTTTATCTTGGCCACATCATCTCCGCCAAGGGAATTGCTGTTAATCCGGCGAAGGTGTCTGCAGTTGTGAATTGGGAACCTCCTCAGAATGTCAAACAGCTCCGCAGTTTTCTTGGTCTTGCAAGCTATTGCCGAAGATTCATGGAGAACTTCTCTAAGATTGCAAAGCCTCTTTCCAACCTCCTCCAGAAGCATGTCAAGTATGTATGGACGCCTGAGTGTGACGTCGCTTTCAACACCCTCAAAGAGAAGCTAGTCACATCTCCTGTCTTGACTCCTCCTGATGAATCCAAGCCATTCGAAGTTTTCTGTGATGCTTCCCTTCAAGGTCTCAGTGCTGTGTTGATGCAAGAGAAAAAAAGTTGTGGCCTATACCTCTCATCAGTTGAAGCCCAATGAAAAGAACTACCCCACTCACGATCTTGAGTTGGCGGCAGTTGTCCATGCATTGATAACATGGAGACATCTCTTATTGGGAAGGCAAGTGGACATTTTCACTGATCACAAGAGCCTCAAGTATATCTTCACTCAACCCAACCTTAACCTCAGGCAAACTCGATGGGTCGAAATGATTCAAGAGTACAATCCGAGTATTGAATATACTCCTGGCAAGGCGAATGTGATTGCAGATGCTTTGAGCAGAAAGGCTTATTGCAACAGTCTAATTCTCAAGCCGTTTCAACCGGATCTTTGTGAAGCCTTCCGCAAGCTGAATCTTCAAGTTGTTCCTCAAGGCTTTCTTGCCAACCTCATAGTCTCTCCTACTTTGGAAGATCAAATTCGTGAGGCACAACTCCTGGATACCATGGTGAAGAAGGTGAAACGTGGTATTGACAAAGGTATTCCCAAATACAAGTGCTATCGCTTGGATGACAAAGATACTCTTTTCTTCGAGGATCGAATTGTCGTTCCAAAAGGTGATCTGAGAAAAGTCATCATGAACGAGGCACACAATTCCCTCCTATCCATTCATCCTGGAAGTACAAAGATGTACCATGACCTCAAGCAGTCATATTGGTGGACTCGAATGAAGCGAGAGATTGCTCAATTCGTGAATGAATGTGATGTCTGCAGAAGGGTGAAAGCAGAACACCAACGACCAGCTGGTCTCCTCCAACCTCTTGCTATTCTGGAATGGAAGTTTAACCATATCGAGATGGACTTCGTGACTGGTTTTCCTAAGTCCAAGCGTGGAAATGATGCTATCTTCGTTGTCATTGACAAGCTTACCAAAGTGGCTCATTTTCTTCCTATCAAAGAATCTATCACAGCAGCTCAGCTGGCAGAGTTATACACCTCCAGAATTGTCTCCTTGCACGGCATTCACAATTGATATCTTCAGATCGTGGAAGCATCTTCACTTCTAAGTTCTGGGACTCCTTTCAGAAGGCCATGGGTTCCAACATTCGTTTCAGCACAGCTTTTCATCCTCAAACAAGTGGCCAAGTCGAGCGAGTCAATCAAATCCTTGAAGATATGCTCAGGGCTTGTGTCATTTCCTTTGGCATGAAGTGGGAAGATTGTCTTCCATATGCCGAGTTCTACTACAACAACAGCTTCCAAGCGAGTTCGGGCAAGGCCCCATTCGAAATTCTATATGGAAGAAAGTGCCGTACTCCTCTCAACTAGTCTGAGACAGGTGAACGCCAACTTCTTGGCAACGACTTGATCACAGAAGCCGAAGAAATGTGCAAAGTCATTCGTGAGAATCTCAAAGCCGCGCAATCGCGCCAAAAGAGCTACTATGATAGCAAGCACCGTGACTTGGCTTTTGAAATCGAAGACCATGTCTACCTCCGTGTCTCTCCAATGAAAGGCACTCGTCGCTTCGGTATCAAAGGGAAGCTTGCCCCTAGATACGTGGGTCCTTTCAAGATCATTGGCAAAAGAGGCGACCTCGCCTATCAACTTGAGCTTCTGTCCAACTTTGCAAACGTGCACGATGTGTTTCACATGTCACAGCTTCGCAAGTGCTTCAAGACTCCTGAGCGCACTATCAACTTCGAAGAGATCGACCTCCCAGAAGATCTCTCTTATCATGAGCACCCCGTTGCTATTATTGAAGAAACCGAGCGCAAGACTCGCAACAAGTCAATCAAATTCCTGAAAGTGAAGTGGTCACACCATTCCGACCGAGAAGCCACCTGGGAGCGCGAGGATCACCTCCGTTCTGAATATCCATAGTTCTTTCAGTCCTAGATCTCGGGACGAGATCCTCTTGTAGTGGTGGAGTGTTGTAACACCCCGGATGTAACTTTCCATCTTTGTAACTCCAACTCTTGCCATTTTCGGCTATGTGATATGTTATTCCCTCCGTGGTTGGGTTTTGTCTTTTGTTTTGCATTTTTATTCATGTCATGCATATTATATCATGTCATCATGTGCATCTCATTTGCATACGTGTTCGTCTCATGCATCCAAGCTTTTCCCCCGTTGTCCGTTTCGCAATCCGACACTCCCACATGCACCGGCACACCCCTCTTGTCTCTTTTCGTGTGCGGGTGTTGAACGTTCTCGGAATGGACCGAGCCTTGCCAAGTGGCCCTGGTATAGCACCAGTAGACCGCCTGTCAAGTTTCGGGTCATTTGGAGCTCGTTTGGTACTCCAACGGTTAACCGCATAACCGCAAAGGCCTCTTTTGTGTTGCAGCCCAACACCCCTCCAAAACAGCCCAATAACCCATCTAAGTCATTTCCATGCTCTCCGACGTCCGATCACGATCGTGTGGGCGAAAACTACACCTCATTTGGACACTCCTAGCTCCTTCTACCTATAAAAACACCCCCTCCCCCGAAATCCCGGATCATTTCCTACCCTAACCCTAGCCCCGCTCCTCTCCGCGCCGCCGGACACGTCCGGACGGAGCCGGACGCATCCGCCGCCGCGCCCCGGGCGAATCGGCTCCCGCCACGTGGCTTGCGCCGTGCCCCGCGCCGC
>NC_041387.1:507178066-507191076 GCF_002162155.2 Triticum dicoccoides | reverse complement strand
CGCCCGGCCCCGCCTCCGCCGCGCTCCTCCCCATCACCGAGCTCCGCCGTCCCGCGGCCGCGCCTCCCGCGCCCGGGCCGGATCTCGCCGCCAGCGTCCTCCTCCGGCCGCCCCGGCCTCTCCTCCCTCCCACTCCGACGAACCCGCTCCGGCAGCCGCGACCTCGACCCGCGCGCGCCAGATCCGATCGAAGCTACGGTTGACTTTTCTTCTTCTCCCCCGAAATTTCGTCTAAGTTCTTTTCTGTGATAAATTTTGTTGCATGTTCATCGTCCCACAACTTTGCACTCGTGGCTCCGTTTTGGGCGTGTAGCATATGAATTGTTCGCCTCGAAGAGTAAATCATTTCATCTCATTGCATCATTTTCATTTGAGCTCATCTTGATGCCCGAAATGCTGTTGGAAGTGTGCTTCATAATGTTAGTTTCAGAATCTTATCAGAACAAGCTCTTTTGTCATTTTTGCCATGATTGATGTGTGCATCCTATGGATTTGATCCCTAAATGTGTTTTGAACTAGGCTATGTCTTATTTACATAGGTGCTTACCATGTATTTTTGTGATCAATGTGGTGACTAGCACAAGCATGCAAACTAGGCTTCGTGATATTGCTGATTTTAGTCCATGTTCTGCTGTAATTTTGATGCCATGTAAACATGTTGCTACAGAGAGATCCATGCATAATTTGAGATACTTCAGTAAGGGTGTTTTGAACATATGGTTATGCTCTATCCATCCATGGTCCTGGTTGCAATTATAGAGTAGTCTAGCATGTCATTTTCGAGCTCTCTACTTTTGCTTCAAAATGTTTCCTGGCAGATTGTTTACATGTTATTCAATTTGGCCAAGGTTGTTGTAGTTGATCTGTGTATGCTATTATGTTGTTCTTGCCATGTATAGCTTCTATGACATGTCTTCTTGATGTATGTATGCTTAGTTTATATTGATATGCTCTATAGTGAGTGCATCGAGCTCACGAAGGTGCCTTCGTAATTATGTTAATGCCATGCTTTGTTTGCTGAATCTGTTAACGAAACTTGCTATGTTTACATGGGTGCCATCATATTTTCTGATCCTTTTTGGCTTATGGTCAGTAAGGGACTTTTGATCTATGCTTTGATTAGATTCATGCCATGTCTTGTTTTGCTATTATAAGTTCCTGTAGCATGTTGATAACCTGCTCGGAACATTGCTTCGTGATGCTGTTTATGCCATGTCCAACATGATATTTTTTGCACTTTCACCATGCTTGTTTGAACCTGTTATGATGTGATTTAGCCGTAGCTCAGTGTTCCTCTTTTGTAAAGCATCTCCTGTAGATCACTGCCATATGCTTTGTTTTTATGTTGGGGTGCTGTAGCATAGTTTCTTGTTGCATGCTAAGTAGCATCGTGCTGTTAATCGCAGCTTTGTGCCATTCTTGTTTTGCTTGCCATTTGCAAACCGTGCATCCGTTTTCGGTGATCCTTATATCGATTTCAACCGAAATCATCTCATCTTTCCAGCAGCATACTTGGTTTGCCAAGTTGATGCCTTGTTCATCCTTTTTCCTCCCGAAGCACGCATATGCATTGCATATCACATCTCGCATATCATGACATGTATTGCATCATGTTGCTTGCGCATTGCACCGTGATTTATTGTGGTTCCTTTGCTTGTGTTCTTGCTTTGGGTAGAGCCGGGAGACGAGTACGGGCATGAGGAACCTGTTGAGTACGCTAACGAGGATCAAGCCTTCGACAACTCTGAGAACCTTGCAGGCAAGATGACCATACCTTCGATATCACTTCTATATTTGCTTGCTAGTACTCGCTCTATCGCTATGTTAGCTCTACCTGCCATTGTTTATCATGCCTCCCTATTGCCATGTCAAACCTCTAACCAACCTGTCCTAGCAACCATTGTTTGGCTATGTCACCGCTTTTGCTCGGCCCCTCTTATAGCGTTGCTAGTTGCAGGTGAAGACGAAGTTTGTTCCTGGTCGGAACATGGATATGTTGGGATATCACAATATCTCTTGTTTAATTAATGCACCTTATATACTTGGTAAAGGGTGGAAGGCTCGGCCTTATGCCTGGTGTCTTGTTCCACTCTTGCCGCCCTAGTTTCCGTCATACCGGTGTTATGTTCCTTGATTTTGCGTTCCTTACACGGTTGGGTGATTTATGGGACCCCCTTGATAGTTCGCTTTGAATAAAACTCCTCCAGCAAGGCCCAAACTTGGTTTTACCATTTGCCACCTAAGCCCTTTTCCCTTGGGTTTTCGCGAGCCCAAGGGTCATCTTTATTTAACCCCCCCGGGCCAGTGCTCCTCCGAGTGTTGGTCCAAACTAGAGCACCGTGCGGGACCATTCCTTGGCAACTTGGATTCGTTGGTTCTTGTACGCTTCGCTTATCCGGTGTGCCCTGAGAATGAGATATGTGCAGCTCCTATCGGGATTTGTCGGCACTTCGGGCGGCTTTGCTGGTCTTGTTTTACCATTGTCAAAATGTTTTGCGAACCGGGATTCCGCGGCTGATCGGGTTTTCCCGGGAGAAGGTATATCCTTCGTTGACCGTGAGAGCTTGTGATGGGCTAAGTTGGGATACCCCTGCAGGGTATATAATCTTTCGAAAGCCGTGCCCGCGGTTTATGAGGCAGATGGGAATTTGTTAATGTCCGGTTGTAGATAACTTGACACTTGACTTCATTAAAGTGCATCAACCGCGTGTGTAGCCGTGATGGTCTCTTCTCGGCGGAGTCCGAGAAGTGAACACGGTTTGAGTTATGCTTGGCGTAAGTAGTTTCAGGATCACTTCTTGATCGCTTCTAGCTTCTCGATCGTTGCGTTGCTTCTCTTCTCGCTCTCACTTGCGTATGTTAGCCACCATATATGCTTAGTGCTTGCCGCAGCTCCACCATATTACCCCTTTACCTACCTATGAGCTTAAATAGTCTTGATCTCGCGGGTCTGAGATTGCTGAGTCCTCGTGGCTCACAGATTCTACCAAAACAGATGCAGGTGCCGAGGATACCAGCGCAGATGGCGCAACTGAGCTGAAGTGGGAATTTGATGAGGCCCTTGGTCGTTACTATGTATCGTTTCCAGATGATCAGTAGAGGAGCCCAGTCGGGACGATCGGGGATCTAGCATTTGGGGTTGTCTTCTTTTCATTCGAACTTGACCGTAGCCGGTCTATGAGTGTATTTTGAATGATGTATGATCTTAACTTATGTATTGTGTGAATTGGCGATTGTAAGCCAACTCTCTTTATCCCATTCTTGTTCATTACATGGGATTGTGTGAAGATGACCCTTCTTGCGACAAAACCACTATGCGGTTATGCCTCTAAGTCGTGCTTCGACACGTGGGAGATATAGCCGCATCGTGGGTGTTACAGCGCACCTGTCCGCCCGCTCGCCCCCCCACGGGCGACGGGCGGCCCCCTGCCCCTTCTCCTTCGGCCTCCTCCCCGTCCTTCTCCATCCCCGCCGCCGCCGGCCGGAGCCGCCGGGCCCTGCCCACGCAGCGCTGGCGGCGGCGGGCCGTCCCTTCCCCGCTCGCTCTTGGGGGGCGCGGGGGCCCCCCGATGGCGGCGGTGCTGCTCGGCCTCTGCGGTGGGGTTTGGCGGCGGGAGTCCGACGAGCTCCGTGGCTCTCGGTGCGGCGGCGCGGCCGTTGGCCTCGGGGCGGCGTGGCGGTGCTGGTGGCCGGCGGCGCCTGCGCGGCCCAGATCTGGGCCCTTTCGGGCCCCATCTGGGCTATGGCGGGCCGGCGACTCGGTGCGTGGTGGCGCTGCTCCCTGGTTGGTGGTGAAGTGGCGGTGGTCTGCAGGCGGTGGCGGCTTCGTCGGCCGATGAGCTGCAGCGTGCCGGCAGGGGCTGTCCGGACCCTGTTGGGTTCGGCCGGGCCTCGGTGCCTGGCAGGTCCCTTGTCGGCGCGTCCGGTCGGCTCCGCGGTGGTGGTGGTGGTTGTCCCCTCACGTCGGTGATGTTGCGGATGCCCCCAAGGACACTCTCCCTTCTCCCATCCTCCAGATCTCGTGCCGGTGACCTCAGGGAGACGGCGGAGTTGATCCGGTGATCGTGGTGGCACATGTTGGTGGGCGGCGCGATGGGCGGTGCACTATGATTCGTCTGGGGTGGTGGTGGGGGTTTGGGTTGGGAGAAATCTCTGGCGGCTTGTCCGGCCCCGACGCCGCGACGCCTGTGGGTGCCGTCGGACCTTCCTGAAGGGCGTCGGGTACACCCCTCCCCTCACTACCCTCCTGCGTACCGAGGGAAACCCTAGGACTAGTCCGGGCAGCAGCGGCGTCATCGTCGCCTCCTTCTTGAAGGTGTTGCTTGGTACGCGGAGCTTCGGGTGCTGGGAACGTGGTGGTACTTCTCCGGAGGGTGCAGCGGTCGCCGGTCATCTTCGTTTTGTCGATCTTCCGTTGTTGGCATTTGTTTCTCTTACTTTCTTTGTTTTTCTTTGGGCTTATTTGTGCTACGGCCCCAGCACCTATCGTTGGATGTATCGGTGGTTGCTTTGTAATACAAAGCGGGGGAAACCCTTTTTCGTCAAATACTACTAAGATCACTATTAAAAATGTTAAGCCGAAGTGTCTTGCCAAACCTGCATTTTACAGCATGAAAAGACCACTAATATCACTCTAGTGTACCTATCTGGAAATCTGACAGGAACAAAAATCAGAGTGGCACACTACCATTTCCCCCAACAAACGTACACAAATACAGAAACTCAAAAAGAAATATCTTCCACGTCACTACTACCTGCCTTCCCCTTTGCCATTACTGACACCATCTTCCTGTGCCCTTGCCTACGGTCTGCTCTCTGCAGATGTTCCTCATATCGGCCCTGGCGATGCAGTCACCTGTTTGCTTCGGGCCTCCCCCTGCACACCACTACGCTAGCAGCTTGGGTTCCTTCCAATGTTGATCCGTCACTCGCTTTCCACTTTGAAATTTCAGGGCAAGGTGTTTCGTGAGTGCAGGAGGAATACAAGGGGATATTGAGTCAGACACCACAAGTCCACAACCCCACGGCCCATATCTCAGTTTTCTTCTTCCATCCCCTTTTCTTCTCCAACGACAGTAGTGGAGATCAAGATTTCTCGTTCAAACGACTATAAAACAAAAGAAGACATAGCCTGAAACTAAATATTGTTGTCTCTCCAGAAAAAATGTTTCCTCTCACAAATCTTTCTCCAGAACTTAGGAATAAAGTGTTATTGCATTGCAATATATGAACCACATGAGCGCCCCCGCGTTGCCCCCGCTCGGGCAACTCGGGCGGGATCTCGATCCCTAGCCGCCGGGGGTCCCCTCCCCTCCCTTCCTCCCCTCCCTCCGCCGCCGCTGGCGATGGCCCGGGGCTGATGGCGGTGGCGGGGGTCCTCCCTCTTGCCTGCGCCGTGGGGGTGGTGCGGCGCCCCGAGGCATGGGTGGTGCGGCCGATCTGGCCTGGCGGCGCGGCAGGCTCGCCCTCGGCGCGGCGCAGTGGCTACCTTGGCCAAGGGCCGATCTGGCCTGGCGACGCGGCGGGCCTGCCTTCCGGCGGCGGCGCGGCGGCTGCCTCGGCCAAGGGCGGCGATGGTGGGGTGCGGCAGCCGGCTCTGCCTCGGGTTGCATGGTGGCGTTCGGCGGCGGCGGCCGGGTCTGCGGCGACACACCATCTGACCTCGGATCGGCGGTGGCGGCATGGAGGGCATGGTGGTTGGGTCGGCACCATGCAGGTTGTGCCCTCCGGACAGATCTGATCTGGCCGTTGCGGCCTGCTCGTTGTGCGGCGGCTCAGATCGGCGGCGACCCGTGCACACATTACATGATGGAGGTTCTTCGAGCGGATCCGGGTGAAAACCTTGTGCTCGGCTTGATGCCATGACCGGCGTTGGTGGCACCCTGTTCTGTCATTACCTTCTTGAAGGCATCGCCGTGGAGAAGCTCTAGACCTCTATCCGCTACCTCCGGGGGAAACCCTAGATCAGTTGATCGGATGACGGTGGCGCGTTGGTGTCGTTTTCTCCTTAGGGGCGTCATTCTTGGAGGCGTACACAGGATCGAGGGACCAGCGGGCGCCTTTTTGGTGGAGCGGTGCTTCATCCTTCACATTGATGACGGCAGATCTCGGCGGCGTGGTGCAGTGGAGACTCGGCGCCCGATGCACGGTGATGGACTCGCGCAGGTGGAGGTAGTTGTCTGGCGTCAAGGTGGCGTCGATGACGGAGTGACCTGACAAGGTAGAAGCCTCAATATCTGCTCTGAAGACGGACCTGTGGAAGATGGCGGCGACGACACATGTGAGTGCATGAGACCAGTTTATGCCTCAGACCCGGTATGTGGCTCGGCTGGGGCTTCTGGCTTTTGATGATAGGATTACGTGAGTAGTCTGGGTATGTGGCCTAGGTAGCACCCCTGCATCTTTTGGATAGGAGTAGTGGCATATGTTGCCAAGATGGCGGATTCAGGCATATTGTTGTAATACTTTGTAAGGTCCTCGAGAATAATTAATAAAGTGGCCGTATGCATCTCCAGATGCAGAGGCCGGGGGTCATCCTCCTTTTCTAAAAAAAAATAATATATGAACCACATGTGAACTCTTGACATCGCATTCATAATTTGGATATTGTGCAATAGACGTGTGAAAGTAAACAGAAGATGGTACGCAGGTCGAATACACATTGGCACTATCCACTATATTTACCATTGAAATATCATATTTGATTCAAACAAATTGTTACATCTGTCACCTGATCCTCTTCAGCCGCGGGGCAGGGGCAGCGGACGGGGGACAATGGCCGCGGGCGGTGGGGGTGTCCGGAAGAGGGCGGTACGACCGGGCGGCGATCTCCGGCAGCGGGGCGGCGGCCGGCGGGCAGGCGGAGACAGGGGCGGCGGCGGATGGGCGAGCGGGTGAGGGCGCGACAGACTCCGGCGGACGGGCGACCGGGCGGGGGCGGTGCTCGCGCGGGTGTCTGGGAGCGAACGGGGCGGTAGTGCGTGGCGCGGCGGACGGCGCGGGTGCGGACGGCGCGGCGGTGCGTGGGCGCGTGGCGCGTGAACGGCGCGGGAGGCACGGGTGGTTCTCCGGCGGCGGTCGAGGCAGTGGCTGGCGCGGAGGCTGTAGGAAGAGGTGGAACCAAAACTGCCCCGACGGCGTGGTTGCAAGAGGGCAGAGGGGAGCGACGTGTTCGGGACGATATTAACCCAATGGCATGGTGGGTAATTAATTAAAGTAATGGCATGGTGGGTAATTAATTAAAGTAATGGCATGGTAGGTAATTAAAGTGTAAAACGCGTTTAGTATGCTGGAGGGATGTAGACCATCAGATTGCAGGTTTTGATGGATAGGATGATTTGGTTCTCCGCCCTCTCTTCCTTTTATAGTGATAGTAGATAAACTGCCTGTTGGATGATTTTTTTAATTTTTATTTTTGCAAAAACGATCCAAGATCTATTATCAAAGTTCGCCGGAAATACATAGAATCTCAAACATAATAAAAATTATATCAAGATTCTGAGACCACCGAACAACCACTACCGCCATCAAAACGAGCCGTTGATGCGCCGTTGTCGCCGCTCCCATACCGGAGCCGGCTTGACCTTGTCGATGACAGCCGGAAAGTCTTAGTGCACGTGCCTCTAAGGACCAACGCCCTGTAGCTATAGTTGTCATCGTTGAACCCCTGACTAGATCTGAAACACCTGACACCAAACCTCGTCATATGACGAGAAGCTCTAACCTCACTGTCCCAAAGAGTTTTGAAGTTCATGTTTAAAAAAGATGTCCGTGTATATTAAAAAATTTCAACATATACTAAAAATAGTTCATCATGTATATTCAAAAAGTTCAGCTCTATAAAAAAGTCAGCATATGCTAAATAATTCACCGTACATTAAATTTTCAGTCGCCGCTATATCCCAGTTATAGTGAGAATCTCTCCTCTCGCTGAAGGTTTTTCCTCTGTAGTTTTCCGGGGCATACGATGACGTCACATGTGCCGCGTACCCTTTTGGGGGCATCATTTTGGAGATGGTCTTGGCTGGAGGGAGCCGTAGTGTTGCAGTTGTCGCTTCTTTGTCTCTTTGTTGCCCTGATTTGGGTGGTTGAGGCATGGAGACCGTGTGTAGTGGTGGGCAGCGCAGATTCTCTACTGTGGTGTGGTTTTTGCAGAGATGGCGCACGGTGTCAACGCCGGTGACAATGGCAAATGGTGTGAATATCCGTGCTATGGTTGCTTGATGAAGTTTTTGGCGGCGGACCGCGGACCGATGCCACTGCCATTGCCATCATCGCTGGATCAGGTGGTGGAAACGAGCTGGAATGTCCATTAGTCAAACTGGGCATTTTCTTTGTCTCGGCGATCTTCAGGACAAGCACATCTCCTTATCGACCTTAAGACATACACATCTGCTTGAGGGCATCATCCCGTTCATCCCAAAATCTGAAATCCGAGACCTTCGGTTCTCAAGAGTCATAATGGCAACCATAACCGGGCAAAAAAGTACCATTTGTACACTGACAGTAAACAAGACCATTTTTACTGAGCCGTAGATCCATTTTAAACAATATACCACTGATCCAAAAAAGAAAAGGCAGTCGAGGAATACAACAACATCCAACCTTATAATTGACCACAAAGAGCTAACTGACGATGGAAAAGACACATGACCACAACAGCTCTCCCTATAGGCTGTAGTTACCACCTCAGTACGAAATTCTGCAGTTACGATCTTCCCCTTTACAGCGATAAACATGTTGCCGTGTCCTCATTTATTTTATCCCGCTGTGCAAACTAATGGCATGTACACTCTCCCGTTGTTGCTAAATGGCTGTGCTACGCTGTACTGTTGATCAGCAGAAGATTAGATAGAATGTTCAACCTGGGAGCCCTGGGTGCTACGAAGCATAGTTTATCAGCCACTCCAGACTCTGCATGAAAAGATTGCACAGCAGAAGGAATGTTAGTCGCCGTGGCAGCACAAAAATGCAGTTACGTACATAAGTTTCTGCACACTGTCAAGAGCTCAGTTCAGTAACTTCAGTTCATGGTGCCAAGAATAAGAGTGCGAGGGAGGGATCGAACCATTAAACATTCAGGCAGATCATCGTCCTTCGTCCTCGAGTGAGTCTGCATTACGCGAGGAGCAAAGCGGTCAGGCGTTTCAAAGCGGTCAGTACGTCTTATCGAAGTTCTGAACGACAGAAGACATAAGAGAAATGCATAGCTTTGATGGAGGAGTTCAGTTCAGAGCATTTACCTCCATTACCCGATGGCACGAGGACTCCTTGTCAGTGGCAAGGCAGGCAAGGGCCACCACCGAGGCTGCAACGGTCGAGGGCCAGTAGGAGAGGTGCTTATGGTCCAGAAGTGTGAGCAGGGCCAGGTGCTTGGCCAGATCCTCCACTTTGTCGTCTGCTTTTGCAGCCTTCAGATAGAACCTGAAGAATTAGAAAACGAATAGTGAACTGTTAGTGTAGGCTTCTCGTTCAGTTTTGCTCGGCTTGGCACAGACGAGAATGCAGGAAACATGTAGTACCAGAGAAAATTGTGGACTGTCATGACGAAGCATTGGAAATCTAGGACCTCCTGAACCAGCCACTCCATGGCGACGACCTCGCTCCGGCTGTAAAGGTTGATCCCTACCGTGAAAGACTTCTGCATGATGCTGAAAGAGATAACACACACAGTGAGATTACGCTGTCCTGAATGGAGATAAAGATGAGGGAACAAATGGTGATCCCAGACAATACATAAACACGAGGGAACAAATGGTGAATTGGTGATCCCAGAGATAATAAGGATACTGCAGTGCAATGTAAAGAGGTGGGCTGGTAAAGAATAATATGTCATGCTGTTCTAAAGTACTCCCTCCGTAAACTAATATAAGAGCGTTTAGAATACTAAAATAGTGATCTAAACGCTCTTATATTAGTTTACAGAGGGAGTACTCTGTTGTTTATGCATAGTACTGTGTGCCACATTTTCTTCTTCTTCAGATGTGGCCATTGTATATGAGCTATTATCACATGTTTGATGTTTGTATGGTTTTTCACAAGATTGTGCAATGACAGTTTTCAACAAAATCAAGGCATCCCCTGCGAACTTGCTAAGGTCTATCAAATGGCCAATTAAGTTATATTGAAATGAGCTCCGGAAACAAAAAAGAAACATATCATAGAAGAGCTTAGTTAGGATTTAACAGTATTGTACTACAACCATCTGAAAAATCCACACTGGAACTTGGACCTGAAATAAAAGGATGCGTTTATCTGAGGCTTCTTTTGTTGCAGGGATACTTGAAGCATTATTTCAGTTAGCAACCCATAACAGCGAACAGACGTTCAACTGAGACAATCCTATCTTACTACCATACGCCAACAACCTGCAGTAGTACTCATACTGAAAGGGGGGGATAAGAAAATATGCCATGCACACATTTTACTGAAACAGAATGAACATGTAGCACAAGGGAGCTCAATACCTATTGTATGGCTGGTTCTCTTCAATGCGGGTGGCTAGGGTGATGCAGGCAATGCCCAGCAACTGCACATTCCTAGAGCCCTTTAGGTATCCACGTGTCAAGAAGCGGTCCATCAGTCCAATTCCCAGGAACAATGTCTCTGGCTGCAGCTCTGTCACATGCCCATGCTACAAAATTCATGGGAAACAGCTATTATTTGCAAGTTACAGATACATTTTTATTTGAGAACAGTCAAATCCTCATAGTATTATGTACAAGGATCTCATCATTTTATTGCCATTTTAATATCTACTCCCTCCGTTCTAAAATGGGTCATCTATTTTGGAACGGAGGGAGTAGTTGCGTATCAAAATCTTCAGGTGAAAACACGGTGCCGACAGTATCCTCAGAAGTTCTCTCAAGTCTTAACGCAAAAATCAAGTGCATACAGAAGCTTAGATTTGAATGGAATGGTATAAAAGGGGCATATACGGACAATGCACTCAGGAGTTGCATATCAACATAGAAATGATGCTGGTATCCTGATTGCTACAATGTGCCTCCTAGACATGAAGACCATAAGCTAATCAAATAGCAAATGGTTTACTGGATAACTTTGCAGCATAACTGAAGATATTTCCCTTTTCAAACACTGAATGTCAAAATTTTAAAACAAACACCTCCTCAAAATTAATGTCGTGAGCAATCTACTAATCAGAATGTTGTACAATAACATTTTGTTACAACAGTTTCGAAAAAACAACAACACAGGATCCGTCTGCACAACAGACAATGTCTGTGAGCAATCTACTAATCAGAATGTTGCACAATAATATCTTCGACAGTAGACAACTATCCCCTGCAAAATTTAAGAAAGTGCATAGCTGGATCTGCTGTCTCAGCACGCCGAACACATACACACACTAGAGATCAACCACACAACCACAGTGCCTTTAGAACAGATATCATTCAGATAACTAAACCAATACTGAATCTGCAGTACTAGGTGACTTCGCAGTATATTATCAGCACAAAACCAACCATGACTGTGAATCTGTAAGGCGAGCTTGTACTACAAATTGGAATTGAACTAAAGTGGAATCGCGGAGTACATGTAGAATGCAGAGTACAGCGCTGGTGTGCACTGACCTCGATGATCCAGTTCACCATGACAGAACGCTGCTCCACGACGTGACGGCCACAGTTGCCTGACATGGAGGCGTACACCTCTGTGTAGTCGCACGCCACCACTCCCCGCCGTTCGCGCCGCCGGAACTGCTCGTAGCTCTCCTCGTCCTCCAAGTCATCGAACTGCTTCCACTGACACAAACATTCCAACGAAGCCAACAAATCAGATCAAACACCGCACTGACTCTCGCAGAGAGACCCAATTTCAAACAGAGTTTAGGAGGAACTGTGTGGAACCGGCTTACCTCTGGGATGGGGACGGCGTCGGCGACGGCGTGCGCCTTGTGTTGCACACAGGGGACGAACTGCTTGGCGTAGTCGAGGAAGAGGGAGAAGGTGTAGGAAGGGGGGGCGTCGTCGTCGTCTTCCTCCTCCTCCTCGGAGGAGGAAGAGGAGGTGTCGAGCAGGGGGCTGAGGGAGTAGTCGGTGCAGGGGCTGGGAGCACTGAGCACCTCCTCCTCCGCGTCGGACTGCGTGAGCTCGTCGCAGGCCGAAGAGTACTCCGTCGCCTCGGCATCGTCGGCGAGCAGCTCGGGGCAGGCGAGGTCGGGCTGGAGGACGGAGCGGAGGCAGGACGACTCGGAGGCCTCGACCTCCGCGGGGCGCGCCGTGGCGCCGCCGATGACCTCCGAGCACTCGGAGGCGGCGGGCCGCGCGTCGCCCGAGTCCTGGCGCCGGGGCCTCTTCTCCGGGCGCTGCGACGCGGCGAGGGCGGCGGAGGAGGTGGCGGTGGTGGTGGAGACGACCTCGCTGCGGAAGGAGGAGGAGGCCGATGTGGAGGACTCCGCGGGCCGCTTCCCCGCCATCGCCGCCGCGATCTGGTCTGGGAGCGGAGTAGCCGCGTCCCTCCGGCGGCGGAAGGGGTGGGAGCGCGGCCTCGTGGGCACCGGCGCGAGCATGGTGGGCGGCATGGCGTGCTCGTGGGTGCGTGTGTGCGTGTGCGTGTGCGTGTGCGTGTGTGGCTACCGGCTAGGTGCTTTCTGATTTGGCTCGGTTATATAGCCGTGAGGCCGTCGACAGCGGGGAGGAAGGGGAGGGGAATGGGGGTGGCGTGCCGCAGGAGGATGAGCTCACCTCACAGACCGATCGCTTCATTTGAATTTGAACTTCCGAAGCTTTGGCGAGGAAGCCAAGGGCACGGAGCTACGGCTACGCCCGGTGCACATGCACCGCCCGAGGGGACCCCACCTGCTGTCAGCGCAGATCCGTGGAAGGAGAGGAGTTTTTTTTTTTGTTGTTGTTGAGGGGAGAGGACCCACGGTTCTAGAACTGTACTCCTACTACGAACGATCCCGTTTCCGATGGAAACAGAAGGCGGCTGCTTCCGCCAGTGCGTCCGTGGGAATGTCGCGCTGTCTCAGGATTAGCGAGCATATA
>NC_041387.1:507089370-507177851 GCF_002162155.2 Triticum dicoccoides | reverse complement strand
GTCACTCATTCGGCCCGCGTGGCACTTGCCGGACATGTCCTTCCGATACTCACATCGTTGTCGCCGCTAATATTATACACCAGTCACAAATATTCTGTTGTTGTCGATAACTGTGTCAGGCACACTAGCATCATGTCAGGCCACCTGAGGTATGTGTAACATGATAAACAAGTTATTGTATCATCGAAATTTTGAACGACATATGACAAGATGTGTTTGTTTGGTTTTTGACGCCATACCATCTGTCGTGGCACTTTTTTAAATAACCAAGCAAACGACAAGTCCTCTTTCGTTGCCATTCACGACAGTTCGATGGTCGTCTTTCCTTTCTGCTACCGGCCTATCATGAGCCGTCTCTCGAGCAATGTGTCATCATAACAATATTTTTCCCTGCCAGACACTGCTCTCTAATAGGCTGCAAATTTTTAGTGGGCTCTCATTCCCTCGCATCGGACGCTGTCATATCTTAATGGGCTTCTACGTGTTTTGGGTCAAGCGGTTTTCGAGGACGCTTAAGTGACCCATGTGTGGCACTCAACTGCATGCCTCGGAGAGCGCGGGGGCGCTTGTTGATGTTCATAACACTCCATCATCTGGCCTCACTCCCCAAACCCCTTTCATACCCCCACCTCCCCCCTCTCTGACCACGCCTCTTCCTTCTTCTGTAGCTATGTGCCACCCCCTCCCCGCCACCGCAAACCATGACCACTGGGTCTCCGGCCTTGAGGGGTGCAGCCCTAACGAGTTACAGAGGCGGATAAGGTCCTCTGTCCCCATCTATGGTAGGTGTGAACACTCATCGGCGAAGGGTCCCTCAGGGGCGGTATCCGACACCCTCCTTGCTGGTCCGCTGATGTTGGTCGCGGTTGCGGATGGCACTTTCGCGGTCCCAGGAGGGGTGAGGGCTTCTGCCACTGCAACGGGTAGGGTTTATTTCCAACCTATGTTCTCTCTCTCGTCACGCGCCTCTGTAGGCAGTTCCGTGATTCGAGCTAGGACCTATGTTCCGGGTATAAGGATGAGCTTCGATGCCTTCTTACCTTATGGGGTTTGGCCCGGCGCCATCCACTCCCGCTGCTCCTCCAGCTGCACCCGCTCTAGCGGCGACGAAAAATTTAAGTACATCGACCTCCAAACCGCTTCTCATCTAGTGTTTTTGAGTGATGTTCCCGATTTGGGTGGAAGTTCTAGCATGCGAGTTATCCCCCCATACCACTGGATGAATGTTTCATGTTGTTCATTATTCAATTAGACTGTGTCAATAAAAATCATAATGGGTCCAACTAATCAATCTTATCACTGATTCTTCAATGCTAGTAGCATGGAATGTTCATGTATAGATTGTGCATGTGGATTGACAACAATGTATAGTGATTGGAAGTACTGATTGTTCAATGCTACTGTCATGGAAATATTAATGTATAATAGTCATTCTTGTTGGCGTTGTCGTGAAGGGTCTCATCTTGATGGTGGGGTATACATATACGGTAGTACAATACTAATTTGCACTGTTACGCTTTGCAGTTCATTGGTTGATTGTCCACTGATGCTAGAAATGTGCACTGCTATGTTCATGTACATTGGTACATATGCCTCAAGTTGCTTGTGTAGTAACCATAGCAATGCAGATACACACTTGCATTATGATTTCCTCTTGCGTACCACCTCTTCGTTCCATGGACTCGGGCCTCGCAGCTCCGATCTTATCGCACCACAACCTCGCTATACCAACCTCATCGTTGCGTCGACTTCAAACACAGTTGACCGACTTGGCTGTGACACGACTATCAACATTGCCATCCACTACTGCAGGATGCTACTAACGCGACACTACGATCAGAGACTCTTCGACGAAACTGTGTGCGATGCAATAATCGCAAACGGTGATGTAAAAAACCCGTCAAAAAAGATGCAAAATGTTTGCGATGACGGATGCATCAAACACGGTTCAGAATTTAGTTGCGCGTGTGATGAGAGGCATACCGTTCACTTGGATGAACTGTTTACGATTGATGAATTCATCGCTGACGGGTTACCTAGTGCGGTCCGTGTGTGTTGTGATATGCTCTCTCTGCAGAACATCTATGCTTTGTGTACAAAAGAACAACATATATATACTTGTAGCATGACATGATTGCAATACCAAATTAAACATCCAATTACGTTATATAACAAATACCATACATATTGCAAGGTTCAAATTCAAAGATTACAACGCCCAAATTCAAACATTGCAAACATCGACATTTCTGCAAAGGGATCAGCCACAGACAAGTCATGTATGGGTTTGAGACAATGACTTCCAATTGCTCTGCCATATGCTCTTCCAAAATGAAGTTTAGCTTTTTTGGAGCCTCTTCCATTCCGCAGTACCTACCGGCTCTGATAAACATACCATTCATCTTTCCTAATTAAATGCGTGTTCAATCTCAGTACCCTCAGCACCTTTGCTCTGGCAAGAAAGAACCTGGCGAGTGTAATCTCCGGTAAGGTCCCTCGGTAGGAGTTCAAAGTAATATTTGAGAGATACAGATCCAGGCATTCGATGTGATTGTTGTTATAAACATTATCCACCTCCGGGCCTATTATTATCTGCAAAAGAAGAGAATGTGTTAGTGCCTACATGCAGTTTTGAACACTACCACACGCCTATTTGGTTTGCAGGATTTGTAAAATGCACCAATGTGCCATCTTCGATCTGACATGATTAACATGGGCATTTGATTACAATCTAGAAACATATAGCCTTCTTCACAAGAGGTTGGATTGGATGAAAAATTCTCTAAGAAAACTAGTACAGATGAATCCAAAGGAGAAATGCTTATGATTGTAACCATATGAATCAAGCAACCAATATGTGGTGGTGGTGGTGGTGGTGGTGGGGGGGTGTATGTCATGAAATCCTCCAAAATTCCTTCAGAAATCATAGTACATTGTCATTGTAAACTTGGGAAAAGGTGCAAAAAATTGAACTCCCTTATGGTTAACATTTAACAGGAAAGGAACATCACCTCGATATACAGCTTCTTCAGGCACGGAAAGCATCTCAGGCAACTGACAACTTGGTCCAGGTTGGGGCCGACAGATTCTAGTGCCAAGACCTTCACTGTGCCCAAAATTTGGGTGAAGCTTTGCTGGATGACAGACGAATATACATCTTCAAAACTATAAATAATGTTGATATCAAGAAAGAGAGGTATAAGGCGACTGTTGTACCTGAAAGTAGTAGTATTTGACATACGAGTAGCCCACCACTGCCAATTTTAGCGCAAAAATAACATTGATTCTTGTTGGACCTTGTTGATCAACTATAAGTAATCTCTCAAGTGAAGGTGTGTCCTCAATGACCATATTGTGGTCCACCTTTTGTGATCTCTCATTGCAGCACCAACAACACACATAAATAGTCCGGAGAGTCCTGGAGGTGTGATACGTCTCCAACGTAAATATAATTTTTGATTGTTCCATGCTGTTATATTATCATTCTTGGATGTTTTACAATCATTTTATAGTCATTTTATATCATTTTTGGTACTAACCCATTGACATAGTACCCAGTGCCAGTTGTTGTTTTCTGCATGTTTTTACATCGCAGGAAATCAATATCAAACGGAGTCCAAACGCAGCGAAACTTCTTGAGGAAGTTTTTTGGGCCATAAGACATCCAATGGGCCAGGAATAGCACCTGGGGGGGGGGGTGCCTCGAGGGGGGCAGCACCCAACAGGGCGCGTCTGGGGGCCCAGGCACGCCCAGGTGGGTTGTGCCCACCTCGGGTCCCCCCCTGAACCGCCTCTTTGCTCTATAAATACCCCAATATTCCAGAAACCCTAGGGGAGTCGACGAAAATCAAGTCCAGCCGTCGCAGAGTCCAGAAACACCAGATCCAATCTAGATACCATCACAGAGGGGTTCACCACTTCCATTGGCGCCTCTTCGATGATGCGTGAGTAGTTCTTTGTAGACCTACGAGTCCGTAGTTAGTAGCTAGATGGCTTCCTCTCTCTCTCTCTTGATTATCAATACAATGGTCTCTTGGAGATCCGTATGATGTAAGCCTTTTTGCGTTGTGTTTGTAGGGATCCGATGAACTTTGAGTTTATGATCAGATCTATGTTTTTATCCATGAAAGTTATTTGAGTCTTCTTTGATCTCTTATATGCATGATTGCTTATAGCCTCGTATTTCTTCTCTGATATTTGGGTTTTGTGTGGCCAACTTGATCTATTTATCTTGCAACGGGAAGATGTGCTTTGTGATGGGTTCGATCTTACGGTGCTTGATCCCAGTGACAGAAAGGGAAACGGCACGTATGTATCATTGCTATTAAAGATAACAAAATGGGGTCTATTTCTACATAAATAGATCTTGTCTACATCATGTCATCGTTCTTATTGCATTACTCCATTTCTCCATGAACTTAATACACTAGATGCATCCTGGATAGCGGTCGATGTGCAGAGTAATAGTAGTAGATGCAGGCAGGAGTCGATCTACTAATCTTGGACGTGATGCCTATATAATGATCATTGCCTGGATATCGTCATGATTATTTGAAGTTCTATCAATTTCCCAACAATAATTGTTTTCCCACCATTTTTTATTTTTCTCGAGAGAAGTCACTAGTGAAACCTACGCCCCCCGGGTCTCTTTTTATCATATTTGCCTTTGCGATCTATTTTCCTTTGAATTTATTTTCTGATTTATTTAAACCAAAAATACAAAAATACCTTGCTGCAATTTATTTGTTCCGTGATCTATTTATCCTATCTACCACTTTTACCTCACGTTATTTGCCTATCTTGAGGTGCCGTACCCGAAAGGGATTGACAACCCCTTTAACACGTCAGGTTGCGAGTATTTGTTATTTGTGTGCGGGTGCTGTTTATGTGGTGTGAGGAGGTTCTCCTACTGGTTCGATAACCTTGGTCTCATCACTAAGGGAAATACCTACCATCTCTATACTCCATCATGCCTTCCCCATTGGGGAAATACCGACGTAATTCTAGCAGACATCAAAAGGAATTTCTGGCGCCATTGCCGGGGAAGATCTTCAACATCAACCAGGTTCCTAATCACAAATCTTATCTCCTTGCAATTTACATTATTTTCCATTTGCCTCTCGTTTTCCTCTCCCCCACTTCACAAAAATTTACAGTTTTATTCGCCCTCTTTTTCGTTCGCCGTTTTCTCGTCAGATCTTTTATTTGCTTGAAGTTGTCACCATGAGTGACTTTGGTATGGCAGAAACAAATGATGGCCTAACTCCTAAAATGGAGCGTACAGGTAATCTGGATGCCAAAACTTTTGTCTTGGGGCAAGGGAATTTTATGGGAAAAGAACATATCCGAGAATTTTTCAATTGTGTCATAAAATTAAGTGTCAATGATATTCCTATACTTGAAAGGACTAAATCTTATGCGGAAGCTACTTCGGCACTTGTTCTGAAACTTGAAACTAGATTTATTCGTACTCATCCTACCTTGCAAAGATTGTTCTATGAGTTGCCCATTATAAAGGATCCTAAAGCTAAAAGGTTAGCCACTCTTGTTTTGACGAATGACTTTGACTACATAATATGGGAAGCTAGGGAAATCTTTGTTTTTTATGGCATGAATCATGAAAAACCCGTGATTGATGAAATTCTTTATAATAGTGATTATCCTTTAAGGCATTTGCTTGGAGATAACCAAATCTTTGATGAGAATCTTAAAAAGCAAGTCCCCGTTTTACATATGATCCAACAAGTTTTTAACGATGTTAATCAACACTATTCTTGGATCACTACGGGAAATCAAAGGGGTTATGATAAAAATCAACTTGATAGTGCTAAGGTTTCCATGAATAATGGGTTTTATGTCTTATTTATAAAACTTCCCGACACAAATACCTCCAAGGAAAACAAGGATAAGGATGACAAAACTTAGATCCTACGCGTTATGCCTAGCTAGGGGCGTAAAACAGTAGCGCTCGTTGGGAGGCAACCCAACTTGTATCTTTTTGCCTTTTGTTTTTTTTGCTATTTTCAATAAAATACCCAATTATACCTCTGGTTAGATGTGTTTTTGTGGTTTAAATTAGTGTTTGTGCCAAGCAAGGCCTTTGGGATGATTTGGGTAAAAGTTGATTTGATCTTGCTGAAAAATAGAAACTTTGCGCTCATGAGATTATTTGTCATTTTTAACAAAAGAGTGCTTTTGAGTTGATTATTTTTCAGAAGATTAATAGACAAATTGCGCACGTCAATACAAGTTTTTCAGAATTTTTGGAGTTACAGAAGTATTCGAAATATTCAGATTTCTACAGACTATTCTGTTTTTGATATATTCTGTTTTCTTTGCGTTGTGTGCTTGTTTTGATGATTCTACGGTTTTCTTTGATGAGTTTTTGCCATAGAAAAGTTGGAATACAGTAGATATAATGCAAAAACAAAATAAGAATAGGTTTGCAACAGTACTTATAGTTATAATAGTGGTTTGCTTTCTTATACTAACGGATCTCACGAAGGTTTTGTTGAGTTTTGTGTGATTGAAGTTTTCAAGTTTTGGGTGGTCTTATGACGGATGAAGGAATAAGGATTAGCAAAAGGCTAAGCTTGGGGATTCCCGAGGCACCCCAAGATAATATTCAAAGAAGTAGCAAGCAACTAAGCTTGGGGATGCCCCCGAGTGGCATCCCCGCTTTCTTCTAACAACCATCAGTATTTTACTTGAAGCTATATTTTTATTCGTCACATATTATGAGTTTTGCTTGGAGTGTCTTGTATGATATGAGTCTTTGCTTGTTTTGCTTTGTGTTTTAAGTGTTGAATCCTTGCTGAACACACCCTTTTGAGAGAGCCAAAAATTATGCTATGCTTGCTCCTATGCTTCACTTAAATTTTTAGAGCCATGGAATTGCTCTAGTGCTTCACTTATATTTTTTTGAGCATGGTGTGCTTTGTTATTTTTGAAGAAATGCTCTCATGCTTCACTTAGATTTATTTGGGAGTTAGTAAAATTTTCAGAAATTCTCTCTTGCTTCACTTAGATTATTTTGAGAGAAAGAAAAATTATGCTCATGTTCTTCACTTATATTTGTTTGAGCTTATTAAAAGCAACATATGAAAATAGTCCCAAAGTGATAGATATCCAAGGAGGATATAATAAAAACTTTCATGAAGATCATTGGACAAAATAAACTTGATTCTTAGTAATGGTTTTGATATATGACGATATGATATGTGAGTCATGCTGATGAGTAATTGTGCTTTAGTAAGAATATTGATGTTAAGGTTTGTGATTCCGTATGCAAACACGAAAGTCAATAGTTATGCAATGAAATTTATATCCTACTTATGGTGCATTATTTGGTGTTACTTATGGTTAATGCTTGGGTATGAGATTTTTTGCTTTTTGGTTGGTCGCTTCTCAATCTTTTGCTAGCCTTCATTTTGCACTAAGTATGATCACTACTTGTGCATTCAAAACCCTTTAAACCAATTTTGCCTTATGAGTCGACTATCCTACCTATATGCGGTATTTCCATGTCGTTCTAAGAAAATTTGCATGTGCCATCTCTAATTTTCAAAATAAATTTCTCTTTTGTGTGCTCTACCGCTCGCGAGGCGGTGAAGGGTGGCCAATATTTTCCATGCTAGATTTGTTATTCTCATAGTGAGTGTTTATTCACTTGTCAAGGTGATGTGTAAGGTACTCGACCAATTCATCGCCTGAAGATGAAGGAACTCGAGTGCAATACAACCGTGGAGCAGGCGCTCCATGTCATCCTTTGGGATGCAGACGACGACGAGCTCAAGGTGCTTCAGTCATGGTAGAAAAAGAGCATGCGCGTCATTAAGGGGGGATGGCAGTTCATGAACTTGGCGAGGTGCAGCATGGGCGCGAAGCGGAGCGTGGACGTTGGCGGCGAGCACATATGCCCATCATTAAAACTGAGCTTCTCGAGCTGATCTATGGCGGGGGTTCGGAACCACTCGTCAAGCTTGGCTCGGTCCTTGCCATTGGAACAAAACTTGCCCGTGATAAGGCCTCTGATTGGGCCATGGTGTTGGGGAACGCGGTAATTTTGAAATATTTCCTACGATCACGCAAGATCTATCTAGGAGATGCATAGCAACGAGAGGCGAGAGTGTGTCCACGTACCCTCATAGACCAAAAGCGGAAGCATTTAGTAACGCGGTTGATGTAGTCGAACGTCTTCGTGTTCCAACCGATCCAAGTACCGAACGTACGGCACCTCCGCGTTCAGCACTCATTCAGCTCGATGACGTCCCTCGTGCTCTTGACCTAGTTGAGGACGAGGGTGAGTTCTGTCAGCACGACGTCGTGGCGACGGTGATGATGATGTTACCGGCGCAGGGCTTCGCCTAAGCACTACGATGATATGATCGACGTGTGTAACTATGGAGGGGGGCACCGCACACGGCTAAGGCAAAACATGGTGTGTTCTAGGGTGCCCCTCCCCCGTATATAAAGGAGGGAGGGGGAGGCCGGCTAGCCAAGTTAGGCATGCCGGGAGAAGTGGAATCCTACTAGGACTCCAATTCCTAGTAGGTTTCCACCTAAAGGAGAAGGTGGGGGGAGGAGAGGGGGGCTGCGCCCCAACTCCTTGTCCGATTCAAACTGGGCTTGGGGGGGGGGGCACCTCCTGGCTGCTGCCTGTTGTTCCCACTAAGGCCCACTAAGGCCCATCAACTCCCCGGGGGTTTCCGGTAACCTCCCGGTACTCCGGAAAATACTCGAACTTCTTCGGAACCATTCCGATGTCCAAATATAGCCTTCCAATATATCAATCTTTATATATCGGCCATTTAGAGACTCCTCGTCACGCTCGTGATCTCATTCGGGACTCCAAACAAACTTCGGTCATCAAAACACACAACTCATAATAAAAATCGTCATCGAACGTTAAGCGTGCGGACCCTACGGGTTCGAGAAGTATGTAGACATGACCGAGACACATCTCCGATCAATAACCAATAGCAGAACCTGGATGCTCATATTGGATCCTACATATTCTATGAAGATCTTTATCGGTCATGTTATCGGTATGTTACTTGCCCGAGATTTGATCATCGGTATCATCATACCTAGTTCAATCTCGTTACCGGCAAGTCTCTTTACTCGTTCCGTAATGCTTCATCCCGCAACTAACTCATTAGTCACATTGCTTGCAAGGCTTATAGTGATGAGCATTACCGAGAGGGCCCAGAGATACCTCTCCGATACACGGAGTGACAAGTCCTAATCTTGATCTATGCCAACCCAACAAACACCTTCAGAGACACCCGTAGAGCATCTTTATAATCACCCAGTTACGTTGTGATGTTTGATAGCACACATGATGTTCCTCCGATATTCCGGAGTTGCATAATCTCATAGTCTAAGGAACATGTATAAGTCATGAAGAAAGCAGTAGCAATGAAACTGTAACGATCATAATGCTAAGCTAATGATGGGTATTATCCATCACATCATTCTCCTAATGATGTGATCTCGTTCATCAAATGACAACACATGTCTATAGTTAGGAAACTTAACCATCTTTGATTAACGAGCTAGTCAAGTAGAGGCATACTAGGGACACTATGTATTGTCTATGTATTCACACATGTACTAAGTTTCCGGTTAATACAATTCTAGCATGAATAATAAACATTTATCATGATATAAGGAAAAATATAAATAACAACTTTATTATTGCCTCTAGGGCATATTTCCTTCAGTCTCCCACTTGCACTAGAGTCAATAATCTAGTTCACATCGCCATATGATTTAACACCAATAGTTCACATCTGTATGTGATTAACACCCATAGTTCACATCGCCATGTGACCAACACCCAAAGGGTTTACTAGATTCAATAATCTAGTTCACATCGCTATGTGATTAACACCCAAAGAGTACTAAGGTGTGATCATGTTTTGCTCGTGAGAGAAGTTTAGTCAACGGGTTTGTCACATTCAGAGCCGTATGTTTGCAAATTTCCTATGTCTACAATGCTCTGCATGGAGCTACTCTAGCTGATTGCTCCCACTTTCAATATGTATCCAGATTGAGACTTAGAGTCATCTGGATTGATGTAAAAGCTTGCATCGACGTAACTCTTTACGACAAAATCTTTTATCACCTCCATAACCGAGAAATATTTCCTTAGTCTTCTTAGGTAACTAAGGATAACTTTGACCGCTATACAATGATCCACTCCTGGATCACTATCGTACCCCCTTGCCAAACTCATAGCAAGGCACACAACTGGTCTGGTACATAGCATGCCATACTTTATAGAACCTATGACTGAGGCATAGGGAATGAATTTCATTCTCTTTCTATCTTCTACTGTGGTCGGGTTTTGAGTCTTACTCAACTTTACACCTTGCAATACAAGCAAGAACTCCTTCTTTGACTGTTTTCATTTTGAACTACTTCAAAACCTTGGCAAGGTATGTACTCATTGAAAAATCTTATCAAGCGTCTTGATCTATCTCTATAGATCTTGATGCCCAATATGTAAGCAGCTTCACCGAGGTCTTTCTTTGAAAATCTCCTTTCAAATATCCCTTTATGCTATCCAGAAATTCTATATCATTTCCAATCAACAATATGTCATCCACATATAATATTACAAATGCTACAGAGCTCCCACTCACTTTCTTGTAAATACAGGCTTCTCCAAAAGTCTGTATAAAACCATATGCTTTGATCACACTATCAAAGTGTTTATTCCAACTTCGAGAGGCTTGCACCAGTCCATAAATGGATCGCTGGAGCTTGCACACTTTGTTAGCACCCTTTGGATCGAAAAAAAACTCTCTGGTTGCATCATATACAACTCTTCTTCCAGAAATCCATTCAGGAATGCAGTTTTGACATTCATCTACCAAATTTCATAATCATAAAATGCAGCAATTGCTAATATGATTCGGACAAACTTAAGCATCGCTACAGGTGAGAAAGTCTCATCGTAGTCAACTCCTTGAACTTGTGGAAAACCTTTCACAACAAGTCGAGCTTTGTAGACAGTAACATTACCGTCAGTGTCAGCCTTCTTCTTGAAGATCCATTTACTTTCTATGGCTTGCCGATCATCGGGCAAATCCATCAAAGTCCACACTTTGTTCTTAGACATGGATCCCATCTCAGATTGCATGGCCTCAAGCCACTTCGCGGAATCTGGACTCATCATTGCTTCCTCATAGTTCGTAGGTTCATCATGGTCTAGTAACATGACTTCCAGAATAGGATTACCGTACCACTCTGGTGCAGACCGTACTCTGGAAGACCTACAAGGTTCTGTAGTAACTTGATCTGAAGTTTCATGATCATCATCATTAGCTTCCTCACTAATTGGTGTAACACTACAAAAAAAAGACACATCCATGACATTTTGGGCTGAAAGAATTTTTTTCCTGTCATGCTTATGACACTTCTATGACAATAATTGTGACAAAACCCGGTATCATCATAGATGTGGTGGGCTCCTACTTCTATGACAAAAAATCATGACGGAAAATGGGCTTTTCGTCTTGGGCGGGCCGGAGACGCAGATGCATGACATTCTTTGGGCCGTCCATGACGGAAAAAACCATGGTAGCAGCGAGGGCGAGGAAAATATCAGGGAGTTCTCGGTTACGATGGGTGGTCAGGGGCCGAGCAATGCACGTTTCTCTCATACACATACGCGCGTGGGTGAGAGGCGCTGGGCTCTAACTGAACCCGAGCGAGGCGTTCGCCTAAGTAAACCCGAGCCGTTGCACTATAGGCTACGCGTTACTGAACCCGAGCAATCGATCGATAGCTGTTAACTGAACCCGATCGAGCGATTCCTTCATTCGCTACTGCTGCTAAGTGAAGCCGATCGAACCTGCTGCCTCCTTCCCTTGATGAACAGTGAGCATTGTTGGGAGGGTTTGGATGAACAATTCTTGGTGGGGGGTTGGATGAACAGGACCCCATGGAGTTGCCGTTGGATGACAGGACCCCGATCGATCGAGCCGGTTGGGCGTGGATGAACAAGACCCCGTGGAGGGCTGGATGAACAGGATCCCGTGGAGGGAAGGTTTAACAGTAGCCGACGGAGAGCTGGTTGAACAATAGCCGGTGGAGGGGTGGATGAACAGTAACCCGTGGAGGGGTGGTTGAACAGGACCCTGTGGAGAGGGCTGGTTAAACAGTAGCCGGTGGAGGAGCGCGCGGTGGAGGCTGGATGAACAGGAGCCCATGGATGAATAGTCGCAGGTGGATGCTGGAGGAGGTCAATGGTGGATGAACAGTAACCCATGGAGGATGGAGGAGGTCGAAGGTGGAGATGAACAATATCTCGTGGAGTCCCGTTTTGCGGTACGCCACACCCCTCCCAATGAACAGGACCCCCATTTCGACCGTAGTGCTCCAACACAAGTCCGTTTCCTCTGTTTTACGGTACGCCACACCCCTCCCGATCAACAGGACCCCGTTTCGACCGTAGGAGGTCCAACAGAAGTCCGTTTCCTCCATTTTGCGGTATGCCAGACCCCTCCCGATGAACAAGATCCCGTTTCAACCGTGGCTGGTCGAACACAAGGCCGTTTCCTTTGTTCTATGGTACGCCAAGCCTCGTTTCCATCAGTTGTTCCATCCAAGCCGGTTGGCTCCCGATGAACACGACGACGCATTCCGTTCCGACCTCGCCGATTGGCTCCCCATGAACATGATGACGCAGTTTCTCCGTTCCTACCCAACCATGTACATGAGCCATGGCTGTACGTATGCCTGAGTAGGCATTCGAGACCCTGCCCGTATGTACGTACGTGGCCGTATTTACTTTCTTGCACCCTAGCCGTTGTATGTACGTGTACATGCTATGTGCGCGCCTCTACTATGACATGTGCGCGCCTCTACTACGACACGTGCGTGATGAACCACAAGTGTAGGGGATCTATCGTAGTTTTTCCGATAAGTAATAATGTCGAACACAACGAGGAGCAGAAGGAAATGACAAGCGGTTTTTAGTAAGGTTTTCTCTGCAAGCACTGAAATTATCGGTAACATATAGTTTTGTGATAAGGTAATTCATAACGGGTAACAAGTAATAAAAATAAATAAGGTGCAGCAAGGTGGCCCAATCCTTTTTGTAGCAAAGGACAAGCCTGGGTGGATTCTTATATAGAGAAAAGCGCTCCCGAGGACACATGGGAATTACCATCAAGCTAGTTTTCATCACGCTCATTTGGTTCGCGTTCGTTACTTTGATAATTTGGTATGTGGGTGGATCGGTGCTTGGGTACTTCCCTTTCTTGGACAAGCATCCCAATTATGATTAACCCCTATTGCAAGCATCCACAAATACAAAAGAAGTATTAAGGTAAACCTAATCATAGCATGAAACATATGGATCCAAATCAGCCCCTTACGAGGCAACACATAAACTAGGGTTTAAGCTTCTGTCACTCTAGCAACCCATCATCTACTTATTACTTCCCAATGCCTTCCTCTAGGCCCAAACAATGGTGAAGTGTCATGTAGTCGACGTTCACATAACACCACTAGAGGATAGACAACATACATCTCATCAAAATATTGAACGAATACCAAATTCACATGACTACTTATAGCAAGACTTCTCCCATGTCCTCAGGAACAAAAGTAACTACTCACAAATCATATTCATGTTCATAATCAGAGGGGTATTAATATGCATAAAGGATCTAAACATATGATCTTCCACCGAATAAACCAACTAGCATCAACTACAAGGAGTAATCAACACTACTAGCAGACCACACGTACCAATCCGAGGCTTTGAGACAAAGATTGAATACAAGAGATGAACTAGGGTTTGAGAGGAGATGGTGCTGGTGAAGATGTTGATGGAGATTGACCCCCTCCTGCTGAGAGGATCGATGGTGATGACGATGGTGATGATTTCCCCCTCCACGAGGGATGTTTCCCAGGTAGAACAGCTCCGCCAGAGCCCTAGATTGGTTCCGCGAAGGTTCCGCCTCGTGGCGGCGGAGTCTCGTCCCGAAAGCTTGCTTATGATTTTTCCAGGGTAAAAGCCTTCATATAGCAGAAGATGGCCACCGGAGGGCTGCCAGGGGCCCACGAGGCAGGGGCGCGCCCAGGGGGGTAGGGCGCGCCCCCACCCTCATGGACAGAGGGTGCCCCCCTGTGGTACTTTCTTCGCTTAGTATTTTTTATTAATTCCAAAAAAAACTTTCATGGAGTTTCCAGACTTTTGGAGTTGTGCAGAATAGGTCTCTAATATTTTCTCCTTTTCCAGCCCAGAATTCCAGGTGCCGGCATTCTCCCTATTCATGTAAACCTTGTGGGCATAAGTACTGTGACATAATGTGTAACAACAGCCCATAATGCAATAAATATCGATATAAAAGCATGATGCAAAATTGACGTATCAGTGCGCGCCTTTACATCGACCAGTATGTACGTACACATTCGCGACCAGAATGACAACGCTACATATGCTTCGACCAGGTGGGCCCGACTGTCAGGCACTTCCTTGCATGCGAAGATGTAGCTGGTGGGTCCCAGTAGTCAGGGGGAATCATTTTCCCGTAATATGGACGCACTTCCTTGCGTGCGAAGATGTAGCTGGTGGGTCCCAGCAGTCAGGGGGGAAACGTTTTTTCGCAAAATATGGTGGCCTGTCCGGTGGGTCCTCGCTGTCAGGTGGAGGAATCATTATTTTCCATGTAATAAGGAGGCACTTCCTTGCTGCGGCCGTGGACCTAGTTGTCAGCCTCTCCACATACAGTACTCTTCCGATGGAAGTCGTTTCTTGACCATGTTGACCATGCCGCGCCGAGAGCACCAAGGCGGTGGACGCTGGCGAGTCCTAGGAAGGGGACAACATGGAGCCAAGAAAGATGCGGCAGTGGATGCCCACGCGGAGAGGAGTATGAGGGTTCACTGGTTCGGTTGCGGTGTGAGGCTGCCGTCACTGCATGGCCTGGCTAGCGGTGGGAGTAGTAGGGGGCGATGAGGCCTCAACGGCAGCACATCCGACCACTGGAGGCAGGAGCAAACGGTCTCGCCGACATTAGTTTGGGCGGCTAGTGCAAGAAGAGCAGCGATTGAAGAAGCAGCAGGACCGTTCGATTGAAATCCAACGGTCACTGCTGTTAGAATCGTTTGTTGACTAAGTTGACAAGCCCTGTGTACGCCTCAACTTAGTAGGCCCACAGGTCAGCCTCCCAACCGGTGCGCCCCAGATGTCAGTTGGAGGAATCATTTTTTTTGCGTAATAAGGAGGCAGTTGATTGCTTGCTGCCAGGCCAGCGGAGGGAGTAGGGTGGGCCGGTGAAGCCTGCGCGACATCACAGCGGGCCACAAGAGGAGGGAGCAGGCAGTCCCGCCCATGCTAGTTTAGGCGGCTGGAGCAGGAAGATCAAAGATTGAAGAATCACATCGGCCATTGGATGGACATCCAACAGTCACTGCTGCTAGAATAGTGTGTTGACCGACAAAGCCTTGCGTAAACAAGTCAGCCTCGAAATCTGTGGTGTGTACAGCCCATTTGCTATTATTTTTATATTTTTTACTCATTTTCTAATTCATATGGAATTTATTGCAGCCCATTTTCCATTTTTAGATTTGCTGCCCATTTTCTGGTCAGTACTAGGGTTAAAAAAATGAACTAAATATGTGTGAAATTTTGAAAATTCGCAAATTTTTGCTGGGGAACAAAATAGTCTCAATCCAAAAATTAGTAGCCATACAAAAACAAATTTAAAAATAAATTAGTACTATGTCATGTTAAATCCAATGAAATAGAAAATATCAGTGAACAACAAAAACAAAAAACAAACTAATTTCCCATTTGCTATATTTTTTTGGAATTTTCAACCCCTTTGATATTACTTTTAACACACACTGACCATACTCTTTGGCCAGGTCGAATGCATCCCTCCTCGTCTTGAAAGATTTGCAGCCCGGTAAGTCGGAGAAAACAAATAGGCCTAGCTTGGGTATTCTTCAAAATGAAATACTGGGCTACCTATTTTCCCAAAGAAAAAACTGCTAGGCTGGTCATATTGTTAGACCGGCCACAAAGACCGCACAACCCAGTTTATAGCCTGCTCCTCCGAATTACTACTCAAAAAAAAGTTGTGCAATCCTGTCGTTAATTGACTATACGTTGAAAATGATGTGGGTCCCAGATATCAGCAGGGTGGATTAGAGTAAAAAAACGAGGGGTGCATCTGAGTAGTAAAAGAGGCGCTTGCTTGTGTTCGGGAGTGGACCTGGTGGTTCCGTACTGTCATACTCACAACTACAATCCTCTCCCGATTCACTATGTTAACAGGGCCGTACGGCGGCGCCGCGGCGAACGCACCAAGGCGGAGGATAAAGTGCTGTCGCCAATGTGCTGGGCTGGGTTGGACATTCTTATTGAAAAATAAAAATGGACCAGAACTATTTACGACGTTGACTACGATTTGCATGGGTCCGCTGGTTGTAGGAAGAAAATGCTGGGAGAAAGAAGACTGGTCGCTATCTTTGCCTAAGAATAATATCGACTGAATGTAACAACACTATCATAGGAAATAATATCCTCGTGTTAAATCGTGAATTTAAAGAACTGGTGCATGAGCATTTACCTTTATTTATTTATTTACTTATTTATGTTTAGGGGACCATGAGCATGTACCTGGGCCGGATTCATGTGAGAGCCTCCCTTCCAGTTAATTATGGGCTCCTCTATTGGGCCTTCATTAGTGGGCTGCATGTTATCAACAAGTGGAAAATGTGTTCTATATCAAAAATAGTATGCGCTATGTACGGTACGGGGCACTAAAGGATCGGACCTTGCAACGACTTCCAAAACATTGTGTTTGTCGTTCTAACAACACATTTATTCAACCAACAGACGAAATATACTACTGATTGTACATTGAAAATAACAGCAGCAGCAACCAGGGTTGGGGGTGCAACAGAAGCAGTAAGCAGGCCAAAAGAGTAAAGACACATCTCTCTCTTCCAAACCAAACATCAACCATCATTACAAAAGGGCTACCAAAAAGAACAAGTGTATGCATCAAACTAAATAAAGATCCTACTACACCAAGTGTACGCATCTAACTAACTAGCTTAGTTAGACGTTACTATTTATTAAGCTGTGGAGATTGGCTGATGGCTTGAACCAAATAGGTGCCTGACGGGGGAAACTCCAGCTAGCAGGTCGAAGTCTGATACTTGCGACCCTCTCTCCTACTTTGGGTTGTAGAGCGTGGCGGCACATATCAGGGTATGGTTCATGCAGAGACGCATGGTACGCTGTGTACACACAATTTTGCCTGATGAACGAAACCGCGCTGCCATCATGATCCTTGCCGCCGGTTATCTCCTGGTTAATCAGATAATTCAGTCCGAGAAACAGAGAGCGTGTACCAAGGCTCCTTACCAGCCTCGAGTCAAAAATTCCTGAAGGCCCAGAGAAGCTGGGATCCTGCTCAAAGACCTTGTGGTGAATGTGATTGTATTCCACGAAACAACACGTCCGGTACGTGCGAACGATCATCAATCGTTCGCTGTCGTCTGATCGAGCCAGGAACCACCTGCAACTGCCGGGCCGCTTTTCTTTGAAAGGTTCTGGGATTAGGAAGGGTAGGGACACCAGGCGGCCTACAACATCATATCAAGTTGGAGTCAAATAAAAAAGGGCTCTTAATGTAGTCAATCTTAAGAACAACATGTTATGAGCATGAATATTTTTCCAGTAAATGTTGACAGTAATGTAAGCAAGCCATCATGATATCATAGGAAAGTAACATACTGTTGTAACACCCATTTGTAGCGATGACTGGAGTAGACTAGCAATACGTCGAGCCATAGAAGGAGTCGATAGCATAAATGAAGCCCTTGTGTTCAATGGCATCAAAGAACCATGGAGGATGTATGATCCTGCGATGGACGTGCAGATTTATCCAGTTACCGCAGTGACCTGTCAGATAGGCGAGACCACAGTTGAAGAACGCAATTAGCCTGAAGTCTTTATAATTCGCAGATCTTGTGGGCACTTGGCAGATTACAACCTTGAGCAAATCAAACTTGGTGTCATGTTGGCTACTGTAAGATTCCGAGTATTCTGGGCCGCGGTGCCAAAGCAGTGTAGTGTTAATCGAAGGAAGGGGGATCAATCGCCAGGTGTAAACCTCCACGAGCATCCAGCTGCCGTGACCATCGATAAGCACCATCCAAGATGTGTTCATGCCGACCCAGTACATATCGTTAATGTAGTTGAGGGTGACAGGGTTCGGATCGCAGTCAAGGGGGTTGATGCTTGCCACCCTATGATCGTTATGCTGTGTGACACGCCGTTTCTGAAGATCAGGCGGCATCAGCAAGCAAGGAGCTGGCTTAAAAAGCTCCGGTCTGAGGGCTTTGAGTAAACAGTATAGCCCCGATGAGCACGTGGCGAGCGGCATGGTACTGAGATTGTCCACTCGCGAAACAATGAGCTTGATTACCTCTGTGGGAAGTGAATTCCAGCCACTCTTTTGGCGGACGCTGGTCGGTTCTGCCATTGTTAGTTCTTGGGTTTTGGACGAGGGGGGAGGCGCCTTAGCAAGGATGGAAGATTGGACGAGATTATGTGCGGACAAAGATGGAGAAGAGAATATGTGCTGCGGGAAGTGGACAAGTGATGATGACTACAGCATGCCTCTTGACTCACGGGACACATACCAGCATTGTAGGGTCATATCGATGCCAGGCAACTTGCTTGAGTGATCACAATCCTGGTACTCCCTACAGTACCTACTACTATGCGCTAACTTGCTTGAGTAGAGTAGTAGTGGAGTAGGACTCTGCTGTACTACTAGCACCGGAGGAGTAGTATATTCTAATCTAAAATAGTTACAAACTTCAATGCCCGAGCATGGAACGACTATGAACCGCCATCGGTGCTAACTCCAATACCTAGCAAACATTTGCTGGGAGACATGGCAGTTGCAAACGACCGCGACGCAGTTATAGTACGTGTGTAAGGGTGGCGGTTTTGTCAAATACCATGGCTTAAAAACAGGCCACCGTCAGATGGAAATCTGACGGTTACGTGGGATTCTCTAGGATTGAGCTCGTGCCGAACAATCGCCAGATATCATTACTAAAAAAGGGTTAAAACACCTGGGGCTATAACTTGCACCGGCTGACCACTAACAATGATACTAACATAGTTGTAAAATGGTCAAAGACCGTGTCTACGTGGTGTTTGGAATTATATGCAAAAAAATAGCAAGATGCCCGTGCATTGCACGGAACATCAAGATGCCTTTTTTACAAAACACCTATTGTGATTGACCCATGCAGGAGTAATCCCATGTGTAAAAACTAATGATATCTCAAGAATTTTATCAGAAAATGGTATCTCGACCATTTCATCGAAAAATGATATCTCGAGAAAGATGATAGATAAGGTGAGGAGGAGTGGGGCGTGGTGGTGACTGGTGGTCGGACTGGGCGGAGGCATGGTGATGGATGGCACCGGCAGCGACCACCATGCCAGATTGTTCTAGAGACTTCCTTTTTTAATTGCTCGGCAATGAGGTTGTGGAAGATAAGGATGAACAAGGCAAGGCCTTATCTGTAAATGTGGAGAGAGGTGCGGGTATCTTTTGTAAAATTGTCATACCTTGCTTTCTATCCGTCAGATATAGATTGGACAATCTATATTATAAGATGGCAGGCACACCATCATCACCAACTCGTTTTTTTCTCTACTCCTACTCCTATAAAAGACTCAGTTGGTGATGATGGTGTGTCTGCCATCCGCCATTTCTAACCATTAGATCTGCATCTAACGGCTGTGATGTAAGTTGTGGCCTTTTGCAACAATTCCCACTTCTCTGCTCCAGTTTACACAAAGCCCCTTATTATCTTGAAACCAACCACATTCCTCCCTTACTTCATCAGAACAACCCAAAGAATATATTTGGAGTGAAACATAAGATATTTTTAGTGATATGTATATCAAAACTAAACTGTTTTGTTTCAAATTTGTGAATATGTATTTTTCTACTCTGGATCCGTTGCAACGGACGGGCTCATTGTTATAAAGGTTTATCTCTTGCATCGTACGCAACGAACACCTGGTGTACTGGTCTAGGCCGGATGCTCGCAGCGCGATGACCTGAGTTCGAATTCTGTTCTAACTTTACCTTTTTATATATTTTTTAATATATACTTCTTTCACTACTGTACTGGCAGTGGAACCCACAGAGTACTTAGAATACAAGATTAAGTATGGATTGTTTCTTTTTAACTTTCTGTACGAATCTATAGCCAGCCTGCAAGTTATGTACACTGTACTGGCAGTGGAACCCACAGAGTACTTAGAATACAAGATTAAGGATGGATTTGTTTCTTTTTAACTTTCGGTATGAATCTATAGCCAACCTGCAAGTCATGTACACTGTACTGGTAGTGGAACCCACAGAGTACTAAGAATACAAGATTAAGGATGCAATTAACTTTTTATGGAGGGAGAATCATATTCGCAATTAACTCAAATGGATTGGACGTGACTCTATTACTCTCCAACAGCAACCGGCAAATTTCCTCCCGCAGGTCGGAGTAGGTTTCTCGGTTTGCATGCGGGTTTAACGGAGGCGTTTGATGGAGGCGAGGAGGTGTGTTCAGCCGGGCGTGCAGCGGACGACACAGTACTATTCGATTTGTTCTAAAAAACAAAGAAGAGTGGTAGAGATAAAGATAAGAGTAGAGATAGAGACTTAGGGAGGAGCACCATCTATTGCTTTGTGTGCTACTCCTGCGCTCCATTAGGTGGCCACAACGTCCCCTACAACCACTCCCTCCTGCGCTCCATTCGGTGGGTGCTGTTGAAATTTGGGGAGCGCACTCTGGCGACTGCTGGCAGCGACGACTTCACCGATGACGACTTCTTCCCCGACCTCAACAAACTCTTCCTCAACGACATGGGCGACAACCTCAATGCCAACGGTGCTGCTCCCGTTGCACCGTATGTGTTTCTGTCCTTCCTGTTTGAAATCATGGTAGAATTCATGTTTCTAGTCTGTGTCCTAGATTCTATCTATTCATCTACTATGCTGGTCCACATGATTAGTTTAATCTCTGTTATAGCCGTCATGATTTTTTTGTGCTTATTCGGACTAAATCTCGTAGTAACTTGCTCATATATTCAACTGGCGCAATGTCCCCTACAGCCACTCCCGTTTCATGGACGGCCTGGTCGATGCCTCCAAGGAGCCCATCGTCTACTGCTATGAGTGCCCGATGCCGTTTTGGGGCTCGCCGACGGACATCTTGCATCACCTCACGCAGGCGTGCGGCGATCACTACTGGCCCTTGGTGGAGAACAGAAAGTATGAGACATGCTACCCATTCACCGTGGCGGAGTTGCTGGAGGATCACTACCGCCTGCTAGTCTTGGAGGAGGACGTCAGCGTCTTCCTCTTGATCGTGGGCACCAGCGAGGCCCATGCAGGCCGTCGCCCCGTCTCTGTAGTGTGTGTTAGGGGAGACGCCGCTGACGCTGACACGAGGATGATGTACGGGTGTGTGCTCATTGTTACTACCCCTCAGAGGTACGTGGGTGGCAACACTGGCGACATGAAGCTGACTAGGACTGTGTCGAGTTGGGACCTTCCTGTCGATTTGGACATGGAAGACACATGGTATGATTCCCCCCCCCAACGTGGTGTATGGGGACTCCAAGGAGGTTCACCTGGACATATGCGTTACCAAGTTAAATGTTGATCATTAGTCTTCGCTCAATGTAATCCGCTGTCTAAGCATGTGGAGACTTCCATGCATGATCTTGCTCTATTGGAGTATCGCACATGAATAAAAGTGTATCCATTTATGGTTTAGTCTAGAATCTTCCATGTATGAATTTTTACTACAGTACTGGTGAAAGACTTACGATGAACCATTTCTTACATCTCCTCTGCCCCCTTCCAAGTCATCCTAATTTAATCCCTGCGTCTAGGTGTATAAGGGCATGGTTAATACTTAATAGTATAGCCAACTATTAACTATAAGAAAGTGCCATGTCATCTGTAGCCAACATGTATAACAATTGATACTCAAAAACTAATTCTTAAAGATCATTTATTGCAAAGCACAATAAGTGTTTTTCTTCACAAGTTTTGGATGCAGGTTGAACGGTTGAACGCTTTTGTTTGCAAAAGATACTTTTTATCTATTTCACCCAGATGTTTGTGAGCTCTAGAAATGAAATAATATCCGAAGAAACCTATCGATACCTGTTACACATGAGATGACCCCCACATCCTTTGTCAAAATAAACAACTCCCCGATCAATGCATTTCACTCTTCCATGGAACGCACGGGCACCTTACTATAGATTAGTACGACCAAAAATTGAACTAACATTATATATAGTACGATAAATGCTGATGCATGTCACCTAAAATTATATCATTGAAAACTATGTTCAAATACGAATCCAACGATATAGTTTTTGTTGACATGCACTAACATTTTGTCAGTTAGATCTTCAGTCAAATTCAATGGGGGATTCATAAACCACGACCGATGTAGTACTACTGTAGAGGGCGGTGCTGCATGGGAGTCTCACCCCGCTCGTGGCGCAACAGTAAAGCCGTCATATCACAAAACCCAACCACTCCTAGTAATAAGTGGCCTGGTAAAATAAATGGACAAGCAACCATCACATCCCTCCGTCTTTTTTGCATTTCATCTCTCTGCATTTACATTCTCCGGTTCATCTCGCACACATGATCCTAGTATCCCGTGCTACTACTACTAGTATCCCTAGCTACTACTCCTAGGGCCAGTTCTTTTGGCAGCTTAAAAAAAGCCGTTTCCTCCCTCGCTTTTCCCATAAGACTAGTCACAGTGGAGAGTAACATTAAGGCGCCTCACTCATTTATTTGGCCTTCTAAACTACTACCAGTACCTCCATCCTGGTTTATTTGTCACCACCATTGTAATTTGTGCTAAATTTTGACCAAAGATTTAACTAATAAAATGTTAGTGCATGTGACATACACAAACATTTCATTAGTTAAATTTATGATCAAAATTTGACACAAATTACAATGGTGACCAATAAACCAGGACAGAGGTAGTAGTTATGGGATTACTAATCTAGAAGCCTAAAAGAACTGGCCCTTGGCACTCCTACTACTAGTAGTACTCAAGTTGGAATTCCAATTGCACGGCACAACTTGTTAGGCAAAAAATTCGATACAGGGTGTAGGAAGCGGTTTGGGAATTTGCATGCCTTTCCGACCAATGAGATACTCCGTACGAAGTACGACAGAGAAGGAAGCTAAAAGTAAACTATCAAACAAGCATTTTTGCATTTGTTTTGCATTGAATCGTTTCACAAGCTTGACCTGTGCTATTTTTCTACTTTTACAAAAACTGCATCGTAATGTTAAAACGTGCATTTGCATGTACATAAGTAATAGTAGTACTCCCTCCGTCTGGGTGTATAAGTCTTCCCTCCTTCTTGATCACGGTGCACAACCAATGATGAATTATTCACTTGGACGGAGGGAGTAGCACAATCTACAAGCATATATAGAGAGAGACGTGTAGTGCGATAGTATATAGTAAAGTTTGTGCTATATGCACGTACTTACAAAATGCGTACGAATACACAAGGTTTCCAAACTTTCCCTTTTACATACTTAATTAAGGACGCTAATAATTCCTGAATGTTCGGGATTTTTATTTGTGTCCCAAAAATAATGAGATCGCCTTACAAAACTAAATTATACTCCTACTAAAAGCCATGGCGCTCGTAGGAGCGCTTGCGGCGCGCCACGAGTGCCCTGGTGCGCGGCTATTTCCCAGTGCACCGACACAACGCCTCTTCCTCAGCCTCGCAACTTGCAAGGTGCTGATTGGCAGCTTACCAGTGGGTGAGCGTGATCTCACTGTTGTGGTGATCCGGTGCCAACAGGTACTGCTCCTCGCTGGAAGCATGCACACGGTCCACGTACCGCCAAGCGTAGATGAGGCGTTTAGGCCCGACTGCACTCAGGGCTTTGGCACGGGCGTCCTCCACCACCCTCACGGCCCTCACACGAGCCTTCTACCAAAGAGCCAATTGCCTGAGACTCTCGGACGCGACATAAGCCTGCCAGGCAGCTTGCCTCGAGGCGCGCTTCTCTTCCTCAGCCTTCTTCTCTGCCTCTATTTTTGCGTGCTCTGCCGGAGGCAAAGCCTCCCACAAGGCGACATCCATTTCTTTCCAAAGCTCCTCAAGGCTGGGGGGCTCGGTGGGCGGCACGGCGTTCTCCTCTTAGCAGGGAGCCGACGCGTCCTCTAATGCACGTGCTGGCGAGATTGGGAACGCCGACGTCGCGGCAAGGAGCGGAACACCAACGCGTCCTCCTCGACTAGTGGCGGCGAGGAACGGAACGGTGACGCATGACCGTCTGCGCGGTCCAGCGAGGGGTGCCTAGGGCTTGGGAGGGCGATGCCATGGTGGTCGACGTGAGAGGGAGGGGGAGGAGATAGCGATGAACATGAGCGTTCTTCCGAATGCCGTGGGAGGCGCAACATTTATAGCGAGCAATGGCACACCTATGTAAGATATAGACTGAGCTGCACTGACTTAACTGCAGGTCCAGTTGCGTCACTGATGTGTGGGCCAGACCCCTGTCGGGCCCATATGTCAGTGAGCCAATGCACCTGCAGTTAAGTAACTAAAGCAGTGTCCCATAAGATATGTTGCGTGATTAAAGTAACAACTACATGGGCATATTTGTTGGAGTAAATTAGGGGGAGGGAAGGGGTGGAAATATTGCTGGTCACAACGGATTGGACGAGCGCGCGGGAGGAGAGTCATGCATGCAGATTTTTTCCACACGGGGTGGAGTGGTGGGACCGCCGGAGGGAGAAGGAGAGTCAAGCAGGCATATTGTTTTCACACATGGAGAGGAAATAATTTGGAGACGAACGGGCTTCCGGCAGGTATGGGGAACGGTGCATAATAAGTCATCTTGCATGCCAGGCTAGGTATAGTCTCAAGTCATTAAAGACATACACGCCCCACACATGTTCATATTTCAAGGTGCACTAAATTATTGCATGTGATGATTAAGGCTAGTCATAATGGTGGTATCTTAGCTGGTATCATGCACACGGGAATAACAAACATGTTGATGTGGCAAATAATTAAAGAAGAGAGGGGGGTTAGTGTAACTAGTGTTCATGCATGCATGCATGCATGCAATGCGATAATGCATTGGTAAACACTTTTTTTTGTGAAGAACGACAACATTAGTTGAGTACTTTTGCAGACTACAAAAACTATTCCACCGCCTCTATCTTGGTAAGAGTAGGTGAAAATTTTGAATTGAGCCCTTTAAACTAGAAGGGAGGTAGTAGTACTCTAATAGCTAACCTTGTTGTGATGACTAGATAGGACATGGCACACACCTGGACGGAGGAACTAGTCCGCATTGTGCATTTAAGTTTTGTCTGAAGTCAATGTACCTCTACTTTGACCAAACTTATAGAAAAATGTATGAACATTCACAATGTCAAATCAATATTTTCATACTGATTATAAAACATAGTTCTTATACTCATTATAATTAGTATTGCAGATATTGATATTTTTAGTATAAATTTGGTCAAACACTTTGCAAACGGATGACGCAAGTAAAAAGGACCAGAGGGGGTATCATGCATGCGGAGTAGGCAAAAAAATTTGCTCATTTATAGCTGGTTGAAGTGTCAAAGGGCGCAGCCGCGTGAGGGAGGCGAAGGTCGTGGGAGGCGCGATGGTTGACAAAGTTAAGTGAAGTTACATCCATGCGCTGGCATGGCGTGCAAACAGGCAGAAGCTATACCGTTAGGCCTACGATATGGGTCTAGTAGACATGACATCTAGTGGGTCCCACATAGTACTCGAGAACTCTTTGGGGGCTTGCAGTCGTTTATCCACCGGGCAAGCCAACAATCCCATGCTATTCCCACGCCCTACTAGTCCCCGTCTTCTACTACTACCTTACAACAGTTCGCTCCCAGTCATCCCGTCCTTTCACATTACTTCAGTTCAACTTCACCCAACCCTCCTCCAAAATCCATGGCCTCCCAAATCTCCATGGTCTCCGCTGAGTACCAGGTTAGAGCCATCACCGACGATGAGTTCATCTTCATCTACACACATGGATCCGCGATGGTGAAAGCATGCCTTGCTCGCTTCCTATGCATGTTCAACAGTTCAAAGGATGAGTGTGTTGCTGGGCTAGATGTTGAGTACACCACAATCCTGGAAAGAGAGAAGATTCTAAAGGAGGCAGAGAAGAAGAAGCCCACCACGATCCAGGTTTGCGTACATAACATGTGCTTGGTCTACCACATATGCCATGCCGATGTTGAGTCCCAGGATTTTAAGAACTTCCTCAAGGACGAAAGAGTGAAATTCGTTACTGTAGACTTTAGGAACGACAGGGATGTCCTGGGTCAGATAGGACTCGTTGTAGGCCAGCCCTTCGATCTCCAGAAGGCAAGCCTGGTGTCCTCCTCTCATCCCTCGATGCTGACCCTGGCAGCAACCATGATTGATCCTTCATACGCTAAACTGAAGAAACCTCACCATGAGTTTCATCATGCACGGGAGTCGAAGACATTAGATGAAGATCACATCTTGTACGCAGCAATGGATGCCTACCTTTGTTTAAATATCTACAAGGGTTGGATGAAGAAGCAGAGCCCAGTGTCTGGTTCAAGCAAAGAAGCATGAGCGAAGAGGAAGAGGAAGAAGGATGAGGACGAAGTCGAGGACGTGGACTCGGACTCCGAGTAAGGTGGCAGTGTTGTCGCTCGTGCTGGTTCTACTACAGTGTCAAGTGGACTAGTTGCTTAGTGTTATTTCAGGGGTGTGATGTGCTGAGTCCCCAGCAGAACTATGTTTATGTTCTTTCTCGTTATTTGAACTTTATGTTCTTTCTTGTTATTTGAACTCTTTAGTACGTACAATAGTACTAGTACTATGTCTTACTACTGTTCTTATTGCAGTTTGTACTACTGCTCGTATCTTCGTGTTCCTACTGTACTTAATACGTTCATACTAGTAGTATAATTTGGGCCAGTCGATTTGTGAAAGTAGTTCGACGGAGCGAAGGAAGAAGACGGCAGAGAAGCTACCGCAGTATCTATATTAGGATGGCAGGGTGCCCATGATCTATCTTATGAGTGTTGTGTGTGGAATGCAGTTCGCCAGAAAAAATGGATCTTGCCCGGGGTTTGGCGGGGGTGGGGGGAGCATGGCGGTGGCAGGCGGTTCAGGGGAGGACGGGGCGGCGGCGGCAGGCGGTTAGGCATGTGGCGGGCTGAGAAGATGAACAATGCATCAATTTCAGAGGTTGAAGAAGCCCTTCTAGCCATCCATGTTGCATCCAACGGCTCACAAGAGTCGACTGACCCAAATTGCTCCTTCAGATTGCAGGATCCACGTGGCATTCAAGGTCTCGAAGGCAGATTCCGCATCCACACCCGGTTTGCAGGCTCAGCGCGGGCGCGACCGGCTTCCGCCGTGACAACCACCATGCGTGCCTCCTCCGCGCGGGCGGAGACAACAATGACACGCTAGTTCCTCCTCATCGGAGTGCTGGAGCACGCGCTTCTCCTCCTCTTCGCACGCTGCATGCATAGACGCGGCTCCACCACCTGCTCACGTGCTTGGCAGCACGGCGACATCACGAGGATGGACTGCAGGCGACGTGAGCAGGCGAGCCTTCGGCTTCATGGCACAGGGATGGCGGTGACACGACGGTGATGGGCGAAAAAATTTTGGCCGGAGCAGGCGGGCACCAGCATGCGCAACGGTGGCGCTGGCATATTGATGAGTGCATGTATGGGAGCTTAGTTTAGTTTTATATAGGGTTGGTCAAACTTAAAAGAAAATCATACTAGTACATGTAAACATTAGACTGAGGCATCACTTATATTAGTTACCACAGCCACGATACGGAATCCTGTGAAAACACGTGAACCGCGGCCGCGCGGTCGATCGAACGGTGCGTCACCATGTCGCACTCGAAGGACATCCACCAAACCTTTTTGTGTGTGTGAAAACAATCCCCGGATATTAATTAATTTTTTTTCCTAGAAAAGTTCTTGATGCTACAATATTTCCATATATTTGAATTAGGTCCAGTTCGTGTTTATTTGGATTTGGACGTTTTAGGTGCGCCCTAGTTTTTTTAATACTGATTTGTGTGTGTGACTGAGAGAGAACGTGTGTATGTGTCCATATGTGTGTTTTCGCGGAAGGGCAATGTGGAGACGGTGTGCGTGTGATAGAGACATGGAGAGGTGTGAATGTGCAAATGATCATGCATGAGTGATACATAGACATATGTCGATACATTGTGTATACATGAGAGAACGGTCTTCTATTTTACTTGTGTGTGTGTGTGTGTGTGAGAGAGAGAGAGAGAGGAGCATCCGTAACACAACAACCATCTCTCTCGATTCGTCCGTCCATCACACGATCGCATGTAACACATGCATCAACGCACACATTTTGACACCCTCACCCGGCCCCTGCCCACCTCAAGGCCCGCACATCGCTCTCTATCTCGCACGCACAATCTCTTCGTGAAAACCCTATTTAGCATGTAGCTTTTTGTCACATACACACACATTTCTCTCCATAGGTTTGATTTCTCTCAATATCTCTCTCTCTCTCTCTCTCTCTCACACACACACCCTCCTCCCCCGAGCACACAATTCATCCCCATCCAAGGTTATATGGCGATCACTCTCGCTTGTGCTTCTCTGCACCCCAACATGCACAACACCTCAATCTTCAAAGAGGGCATCAAGGAGATCGAAGACGGCGACCACACTGCACTAGAGAATGTGGGGCCATTTGGAAGCAGGATGATGTGATGACGACTGACTGACTCCTCCCTCCTCCTCTCTATCCCACACAAAATTACCAATTCCTCTCTTCTCCGCACAAAATTATCAATCCCTCAACCCACAAGATCCTACCCCTCTCGTCCATGCTTTTCCAGCTCTCTCATCAAACCTGTCGTCTCTTCTCCTTCCACATGTACAGAATCCGGATGCACACGCATCTCACGTATATTACATGTCTCCATCTTTCTCACAGACCTAACTTCTTCCTCTCTCTTTCTCTCTCTATTCTCTCTCTGTCTCGTTAGGTTTGTGTCCTACTCTCTCATCCACATACATACAATCTTTCCCGCCCTATCTGCTCCATCTTCGCAAGAGATGGTGATACAAGTGCAATATGGATGGTAGATATAGGTATTTTTAATCTGAAATTATAAAAACAGCAAGGTAACTAATGATAAAAGTGACCGTAAACGGTATTGCAATGGTAGGAAACAAGGCCTAAGGTTCATACTTTCACTAGTGCAAGTTCTCTCAACAATAATAACATAACTAGATCATATAACTATCCCTCAACATGAAGGAAATATGCCCTAGAGGCAATAATAAAGTTATTATTTATTTCCTCATATCATGATAAATGTTTATTATTCATGCTAAAATTGTATTAACCGGAAACATGATACATGTGTGAATACATAGACAAACATAAAGTCACTAGTATGCCTCTACTTGACTAGCTCATTAATCAAAGATGGTTATGTTTCCTAACCATAGACATGTGTTGTCATTTGATTAATGGGATCACATCATTAGGATAATGATGTGATTGACATGACCCATTCCGTTAGCCTAGCACTTGATCGTTTAGTATATTGCTATTGCTTTCTTCATGACTTATACAAAGTTCCTGCAACTATGAGATTGTGCAACTCCCATTTACCGGAAGAACACTTTGTGTGCTACCAAACGTCACAAAGTAACTGGGTGATTATAAAGGTGCTCTACAGGTGTTTCCGAAGGTACATGTTGGGTTGGCATAATTCGAGATTAGGTTTTGTCACTCCGATTGTCGGAGAGGTATCTCTGGGCCCTCTCGGTAATACTCATCACCTAAGCCTTGCAAGCATTGTAACTAATGAGTTAGTTATAAGATGATGTGTTACAGAACGAGTAAAGAGACTTGTCGGTAACGAGATTGAACTAGGTATTGGATACCGACGATCAAATCTCGGGCAAGTAACATACCAATGACAAAGGGAACAACGTATGTTGTTATGCGGTTTGACCGATAAGATCTTCGTAGAATATGTAGGAACCAATATGGGCATCCAGGTCCCGCTATTGGTTATTGACCGAGAATGGTTCTAGGTCATGTCTACATAGTTCTCGAACCCGTAGGGTCCGCATGCTTAAACATTACGATGACAGTTTTATTATGAGTTTATAAGTTTTGATGTACCGAAGTTTGTTCGGAGTCCCGGATGTGATCACGGACATGATGAGGAGTCTCTAAATGGTCGAGACATAAAGATTGATATATTGGACGACTATATTCGGACACCGGAAGTGTTCCGGACGTTTTCGGAGAAAACCGGAGTGCCGGAGGGTTACCGGAACCCCCCGGGAGAGTATTGGGCCTTATGGGCCTTAGGGGAAAGGAGAGAGGGACGGCCAGCATGGGCCGCGCGCCCCCTCCACCCTCTGGTCCCAATTGGACTAGGGGGGGGGGCGGCGCCCCCCCTCTTTCCTTCCCCCTCCTAGTAGGAGTAGGAAAGGAGGAGTCCTACTCCTACTAGGAGGAGGATTCCTCCTCCCTTGGCGCGCCCAAGGGGCCGGCCGGCCTCCCCCCTTCCTCCTTTATATACGGGGGCAGGGGCACCCCATAGACACAGAAGTTGATCTACGGATCGTTCCTTAGCCGTGTGCGGTGCCCCCCTCCACCATATTCCACCTCGGTCATATCGTCGTGGAGTTTAGGCGAAGCTCTGCGCCCGGTAGAACATCATCATCGTCACCACGCCGTCGTGCTGACGGAACTCATCCCCGAATCTTTGCTGGATCGGAGCCCGGGGATCGTCATCGAGCTGAACATGTGCTAAACTCGGAGGTGCCGTACGTTCGGTGCTTGGATCGGTCGGATCGTGAAGACGTACGACTACATCAACCGCGTTGTCATAACGCTTCCGCTTACGGTCTACGAGGGTACGTGGACGAACACTCTCCCCTCTCGTTGCTATGCCATCACCATGATCTTGCGTGTGTGTAGGAATTTTTTTGATATTATTACGTTCCCCAACAGTGGCATCCGAGCCTGGTTTTATGCGTTGATGTTATATGCACGAGTAGAACACGACTGAGTTGTGGGCGATACAAGTCATACTGCTTACCAGCATGTCATACTTTGGTTCGGCGGTATTGTGAGATGAAGCGGCCCGGATCGACATTACGCGTACGCTTATGCGAGACTGGTTTCACCGTTGCAAGTACTCGTGCTTAAAGGTGGCTGGCGGGTGTTTGTCTCTCTCACTTTAGCTGAATCGAGTGTGGCTACGCCCGGTCCTTGCGAAGGTTAAAACAGCACCAACTCGACGAACTATCGTTGTGGTTTTTATGTGTAGGTAAGAACGGTTCTTGCTAAAGCCCATAGCAGCCACATAAAATTTGCAACAACAAAGTAGAGGACGTCTAACTTGTTTTTGCAGGGCATGTTGTGATGTGATATGGTCAAGACGTGATGCTATATTTTATTGTATGAGATGATCATGTTTTGTAACCGAAGTTATCGGCAACTGGCAGGAGCCATATGGTTGTTGCTTTATTGTATGAAATGCAAACGCCCTGTAATTGCTTTACTTTATCACTAAGCGGTAGCGATAGTCGTAGAAGCAATAGATGGCGTAACGACAACGATGCTACGATGGAGATCAAGGTGTCGCGCCGGTGACGATGGTGATCACAACGGTGCTTCGAAGATGGAGATCACAAGCACAAGATGATGATGGCCATATCATATCACTTATATTGATTTCATGTGATGTTTATCCTTTATGCATCTTATCTTGCTTTGATTGACGGTAGCATTTTAAGATGATCTCTCACTAAAATTATCAAGAAGTGTTCTCCCTGAGTATGCACCGTTGCCAAAGTTCGTCGTGCCCAGACACCACGTGATGATCGGGTGTGATAAGCTCTACGTCCATCTACAACGGGTGCAAGACAGTTTTGCACACGCGGAATACTCAGGTTAAACTTGACGAGCCTAGCATATGCAGATATGGCCTCGGAACACGGAGACCGAAAGGTCGAGCGTGAATCATATAGTAGATATGATCAACATAGTGATGTTCACCATTGAAAACTACTCCATCTCACGTGATGATCGGTTATGGTTTAGTTGATTTGGATCACGTGATCACTTAGATGACTAGAGAGATGTCTGTCTAAGTGGGAGTTCTTAAGTAATATGATTAATTGAACCTAAATTTATCATGAACTTAGTACCTGATAGTATTTTGCTTGTCTATGTTTGTTTGTAGATAGATGGCTCGTGCTGTTGTTCTGTTGAATTTTAATGCGTTCCTTGAGAAAGCAAAGTTGAAAGATGATGGTAGCAATTACACGGACTGGGTCCGTAACCTGAGGATTATCCTCATTGCTGCACAGAAAAGTTACGTCCTGGAAGCACCGCTGGGTGCCAGGCCTGCTGCTGATGCAACTGATGATGTTAAGAACGTCTAGCAGAGCAAAGCTGATGACTACTCTATAGTTCAGTGTGCCATGCTTTACAGGTTAGAACCGGGTCTTCAACGACGTTTTGAACGTCATGGAGCATATGAGATGTTCCAGGAGTTGAAGTTAATATTTCAAGCAAATGCCCGGATTGAGAGATATGAAGTCTCCAATAAGTTCTACAGCTGCAAGATGGAGGAGAATAGTTCTGTTAGTGAGCATATACTCAAAATGTCTGGGTATAATAATCACTTGATTCAACTGGGAGTTAATCTTCCGGATGATAGCGTCATTGATAGAATTCTCCAATCATTGCCACCAAGCTACAAGAGCTTTGTGATGAACTATAATATGCAAGGGATGAACAAGACTATTCCCGAGCTCTTCGCAATGCTAAAAGCTGCGGAGGTAGAAATCAAGAAGGAGCATCAAGTGTTGATGGTCAACAAGACCACTAGTTTCAAGAAAAAAGGCAAAGGGAAGAAGAAGGGGAACTTCAAGAAGAACAGCAAGCAAGTTGCTGCTCAAGAGAAGAAACCCAAGTCTGGACCTAAGCCTGAAACTGAGTGCTTCTACTGCAAGCAGACTGGTCACTGGAAGCGGAACTGCCCCAAGTATTTGGCGGATAAGAAGGATGGCAAAGTGAACAAAGGTATATGTGATATACATGTTATTGATGTATACCTAACTAGAGCTCGTAGTAGCACCTGGGTATTTGATACTGGTTCTGTTGCTAATATTTGCAACTCGAAACAGGGACTACGGAATAAGCGAGCACTGGCCAAGGACGAGGTAACGATGCGCGTGGGAAACGGTTCCAAAGTCGATGTGATCGCGGTCGGCACGCTACCTCTACATCTACCTTCGGGATTAGTTTTAGACCTGAATAATTGTTATTTGGTGCCAGCGTTGAGCATGAACATTATATCTGGATCTTGTTTGATGCGAGACGGTTATTCATTTAAATAAGAGAATAATGGTTGTTCTATTTATATGAGTAATATCTTTTATGGTCATGCACCCTTGAAGAGTGGTCTATTTTTATTAAATCTCGATAGTAGTGATACACATATTCATAGTGTTGAAACCAAAAGATGTAGAGTTAATAATGATAGTGCAACTTATTTGTGGCACTGCCGTTTGGGTCATATCGGCGTAAAGCGCATGAAGAAACTCCATACTGATGGACTTTTGGAATCACTTGATTATGAATCACTTGGTACTTGCGAACCGTGCCTTATGGGCAAGATGACTAAAACGCCATTCTCCGGAACTATGGAGCGAGCAACTGATTTGTTGGAAATCATACATACTGATGTTTGTGGCCCAATGAATGTTGAGGCTCGCGGCTGGTATCGTTATTTTCTCACCTTCGCAGATGATTTGAGCAGATATGGGTATATCTACTTGATGAAACACAAGTCTGAAACATTTGAAAAGTTCAAAGAATTTCAGAGTGAAGTGGAAAATCATCGTAACAAGAAAATAAAGTTTCTACGATCTGATCGTGGACGAGAGTATTTGAGTTATGAGTTTGGCCTACACTTGAAACAATGTGGAATAGTTTCGCAACTCACGCCACCTGGAACACCACAACGAAATGGTGTCCGAACATCGTAATCGTACTTTACTTGATATGGTGCGATCTATGATGTCTCTTACTGATTTACCGCTATCATTTTGGGGTTATACTTTAGAGACGGCCGCATTCACGTTAAATAGGGCACCATCAAAATCCGTTGAGACGACGCCTTATGAACTGTGGTTTGGCTAGAAACCAAAGTTGTCGTTTCTTAAAGTTTTGGGCTGCGATGCTTATGTGAAGAAACTTCAACCAGATAAGCTCGAACCTAAATCGGAGAAATGTGTCTTCATAGGATACCCAAAAGAGACTATTGGGTACACCTTCTATCACAGATCCGAAGGCAAGACATTCGTTGCTAAGAATGGATCCTTTCTAGAGAAGGAGTTTCTCTCGAAAGAAGTGAGTGGGAGGAAAGTAGAACTTGATGAGATAATTGTATCTACTCCCTTATTGGAAAGTAGTTCATCACGAGAACCGGTTCCTATGACAACTACACCAATTAGTGAGGAAGCTAATGATAATGATCATGAAACTTGAGATCAAGTTTCTACTGAACCTCGTAGGTCTACCAGAGTAAGATCCGCACCAGAGTGGTACGGTAATCCTATTCTAGAAGTCATGTTACTTGACCATGATGAACCTACGAACTATGAGGAAGCGATGATGAGCCCGGATTCTGCAAAATGGCTAGAAGCCATGAAATCTGAGATGGGATCCATGTATGAAAACAAAGTATGGACTTTGGTTGACTTGCCGGATGATCGGCAAGCCATTGAGAATAAATGGATCTTTAAGAAGAAGACTGACACTGATGGTAATATAACTGTCTATAAAGCTCGACTTGTTGCAAAAGGTTTTCGACAAGTTCAAGGGGTTGACTACGATGAGACTTTCTCACCCATAGCGATGCTTAAGTCCGTCCGAATCATGTTAGCTATTGCTGCATTTCATGATTATGAAATTTGGCAAATGGATGTCAAGACTGCATTCTTGAATGGATTTCTAGAAGAAGAGTTGTATATGATGCAGCCGGAAGGTTTTGTTCATCCAAAAGGTGCTGACAAAGTGTGCAATCTCCAGCTTTCCATTTATGGACTGGTGCAAGCATCTCAGAGTTGGAATAAACGCTTTGATAGTGTGATCAAAGCATATGGTTTTATACAGACTTTTGGAGAAGCCTGTATTTACAAGAAAGTGAGTGGGAGCTCTGTAGCATTTCTAATTTTATATGTAGATGACATATTATTAATTGGAAATGATATAGAATTTCTGGATAGCATAAAAGGATACTTGAATAAAAGTTTTTCAATGAAAGACCTCGGTGAAGCTGCTTACATATTGGGCATCAAGATCTATAGAGATAGATCAAGACGCTTAATAGGACTTTCACAAAGCACATACCTTGACAAAATTTTGAAAAAGTTCAAAATGGATCAGGCAAAGAAAGGATTCTTGCCTGTGCTACAAGGTGTGAAGTTGAGTCAAACTCAATGCCTGACCACAACAGAAGATAGAGAGAAAATGAAAAATGTTCGCTATGCTTCAGCCATAGGCTCTATCATGTATGCAATGCTGTGTACCAGACCTGACGTATGCTTAGCAATAAGCTTGGCAGGAAGGTACCAAAGTAATCCAGGAGTGGATCACTGGACAGCGGTCAAGAACATCCTGAAATACCTGAAAAGGACTAAGGATATGTTTCTCGTATATGGAGGTGACAAAGAGCTAGTCGTAAATGGTTACGTCGATGCAAGCTTTGACTCTGATCCGGACGATTCTAAATCACAAACCGGATACGTGTTTTTATTAAACGGTGGAGCTATAAGTTGGTGTAGTTCTAAACAAAGCGTCGTAGCAGGATCTACATGTGAAGCGGAGTACATAGCTGCTTCGGAAGCAGCAAATGAAGGAGTCTGGATGAAGGAGTTCATTTCCGATCTAGGTGTCATACCTAGTGCATCGGGACCAATGAAGATCTTCTGTGACAATACTGGTGCAATTGCCTTGGCAAAGGAATCCAGATTTCACAAGAGGACCAAGCACATCAAGAGACGCTTCAATTCCATTCGGGACCAAATCCAAGTGGGAGACATAGAGATTTGCAAGATACATACGGATCTGAATGTTGCAGACCCGTTGACTAAGCCTCTCTCACGAGCAAAACATGATCAGCACCAAGACTCCATGGGTGTTAGAATCATTACTATGTAATCTAGATTATTGACTCTAGTGCAAGTGGGAGACTGAAGGAAATATGCCCTAGAGGCAATAATAAAGTTATTATTTATTTCCTCATATCATGATAAATGTTTATTATTCATGCTAAAATTGTATTAACCGGAAACAGGATACATGTGTGAATACATAGACAAACATAAAGTCACTAGTATGCCTCTACTTGACTAGCTCATTAATCAAAGATGGTTATGTTTCCTAACCATAGACATGTGTTGTCATTTGATTAATGGGATCACATAATTAGGATAATGATGTGATTGACATGACCCATTCCGTTAGCCTAGCACTTGATCGTTTAGTATATTGCTATTGCTTTCTTCATGACTTATACAAAGTTCCTGCAACTATGAGATTGTGCAACTCCCATTTACCGGAAGAACACTTTGTGTGCTACCAAACGTCACAACGTAACCGGGTGATTATAAAGGTGCTCTACTGGTGTTTCCGAAGGTACATGTTGGGTTGGCATAATTCGAGATTAGGTTTTGTCACTCCTATTGTCGGAGAGGTATCTCTGGGCCCTCTCGGTAATACTCATCACCTAAGCCTTGCAGGCATTGTAACTAATGAGTTAGTTATAAGATGATGTGTTACAGAACGAGTCAAGAGACTTGCCGGTAACGAGATTGAACTAGGTATTGGATACCGACGATCAAATCTCGGGCAAGTAACATATCAATGACAAAGGGAACAACGTATGTTGTTATGCGGTTTGACCGATAAGATCTTTGTAGAATATGTAGGAACCAATATGGGCATCCAGGTCCCGCTATTGGTTATTGACCGAGAATGGTTCTAGGTCATGTCTACATAGTTCTCGAACCCGTAGGGTCCGCACGCTTAAACGTTACGATGACAGTTTTATTATGAGTTTATAAGTTTTGATGTACCGAAGTTTGTTCGGAGTCTCGGATGTGATCACGGACGTGACGAGGAGTCTCGAAATGGTGGAGACATAAAGATTGATATATTGGACGACTATATTCGGACACCGGAAGTGTTCCGGACGTTTTCGGAGAAAACCGGAGTGCCGGAGGGTTACCGGAACCCCCCCGGGAGAGTATTGGGCCTTATGGGCCTTAGGGGAAAGGAGAGAGGGACGGCCAGCATGGGCCGCGTGCCCCCTCCAGCCTCTGGTCCGAATTGGACTAGGGGGGGGGTGCCCCCCCTTTTTCCTTCCCCCTCTCCCCCTTCCTTCCCCCTCCTAGTAGGAGTAGGAAAGGAGGAGTCCTACTCCTACTAGGAGGAGGATTCCTCCTCCCTTGGCGTGCCCAAGGGGCTGGCCGGCCTCCCCCCTCCCTCCTTTATATACGGGGGCAGGGGGCACCCCATAGACACACAATTTGATCTACGGATCGTTCCTTAGCCGTGTGCGGTGCCCCCTCCACCATATTCCACCTCGGTCATATCGTCGTGGAGTTTAGGCGAAGCCCTGCGCCGGTAGAACATCATCATCGTCACCACGCCGTCGTGCTGACGGAACTCATCCCCAAATCTTTGCTGGATCGGAGCCCGGGGATCGTCATCGAGCTGAACGTGTGCTGAATTCGGAGGTGCCGTACGTTCGGTGCTTGGATCTGTCGGATCGTGAAGACGTACGACTACATCAACCGCGTTGTCATAACGCTTCCGCTTACGGTCTAGGAGGGTACATGGACGAACACTCTCCCCTCTCGTTGCTATGCCATCACCATGATCTTGCGTGTGTGTAGGAATTTTTTTGAAATTACTACGTTCCCCAACACAACATGCAACAAAGAGTCACTCCAAAGCCACTAATAGCGGAGAACAAACGAAGAGATTATGGTAGGGTACGAAACCACCTCAAAGTTATCCTTTTTTATCTATCTATTCAAGAGTCTGTAGTAAAATAACATGAAGCTATTCTTTCCGTTCAATCTATCATAGAGTTCATACTAGAATAACACCTTAAGACACAAATGAATCAAAACCCTAATGTCACCTAGATACTCCATTGTCACCTAAAGTATCCATGGGCATGATTATACAATATGCATCACACAATCTCAGATTCATCTATTCAACCAACACAAAGTACTTCAAAGAGTGCCCCAAAGTTTCTACCGGAGAGTCAAGACGAAAATGTGTGCCAACCCATATGCATAAGTTCACAAGGTCACTGAGCCCGCAAGTTGATCACCAAAACATACATCAAGTGAATCACGTGAATATCCCATTGTCACCATAGATAAGCACGGCAAGACATACACCAAGTGTTCTCAAATCCTTAAAGACTCAATCCGATAAGATAACTTCAAAGGGAAAACTCAATCCATTACAAGAGAGTAGCGGGGGAGAAACATTATAAGATCGAACTATAATAGCAAAGCTCGCGATACATCAAGATCATGCCAAATCAAGAACACGAAAGAGAGAGAGAGAGAGAGAGAGAGAGAGAGAGAGAGAGAGATCAAACACATAGCTACTGGTACATACCCTCAGCCCCGAGGGTGAACTACTCCCTCCTCGTCATGGAGAGCGCCGGGATGATGAAGATGGCCACTGGTGAGGGATTCCCCCTCCGGCAGGGTGCCGGAACAGGGCCCCGATTGGTTTTTGGTGGCTACAAAGGCTTGCGGCGGCGGAACTCCTGATCTATTGTTTTTCTTCGATGTTTTTAGGGTATATGGAGATATATAGGCGAAAGAAGTCGGTCAGGGGAGCCACGAGGGGCCCACAAGGGTGGAGGGCGCGCCCAGGGGGGTGGGCGTGCCCCCCTGCCGCGTGGCCTCCTCGAAGCTTCCCTTACGTGCACTCCATGTCTCCTGGATTGCTTCCGTTCCAAAAGTAACTTTCCTGAAGGTTTCATTCCGTTTGGACTCCGTTTGGTATTCCTTTTCTTCAAAACACTGAAATAGGCAAGAAAACAACAATATGGGCTGGGCCTCCGGTTAATAGGTTAGTCCCAAAAATGATATAAAAGTGTAGAGTAAAGCCCATAAACATCCAAAACAGGTAATATAATAGCATGGAACAATCAAAAATTATAGATACGTTGGAGACGTATCAAGCATCCCCAAGCTTAATTCCTGCTCGTCCTCGAGTAGGTAAATGATAAAAACAGAATTTTTGATGTGGAATGCTACCTAGCATAATTTTTAATGTAATTCTCTTTATTGTGGCATGAATGTTCAGATCCAAATGGTTCAAAATAAAAGTTCATATTGACATAAGAAATAGTAATACTGCAAGCATACTAATAAAGCAATCATGTCTTCTCAAAATAACATGGCTAAAGAAAGTTATCCCTACAAAATCATATAGTCTGGCTGTTGCTCTATCTTCATCACACAAAGTATTTAATCATGCACAACCCCGATGACGAGCCAAGCAATTGTTTCATACTTTAGTAATCTCAAACTTTTTTAATTTTCACGCAATACATGAGCGTGAGCCATGGACATAACACTATATGTGGAATAGAATGGTGGTTGTGGAGAAGACAAAAAGGAGAAGATAGTCCCACATCAACTAGGCGTATCAACGGGCTATGGAGATGCCCATTAATAGATATCAATGTGAGTGAGTAGGTATTGCCATGCAACAGATGCACTAGAGCTATAAATGTATGAAAGCTCAACAAAAGAAACTAAGTGGGTGTGCATCCAAATTGCTTGCTCATAAAGACCTAGGGCATTTTTAGGTAGCCCATCATTGAAATATACAAGCCAAGTTCTATAATGAAAAATTCCCACTAGTATATGAAAGTGACAACATAGGAGACTCTCTATCATGAAGATCATGGTGCTACTTTGAAGCACAAGTGTGGTAAAAAGGATAGTAGCATTGTCCCTTCTCTCTTTTTCTCTCAATTTTTTTATTTTTTTTATTTTTTTATTTGGCCTTCCTCTTTTTTATTTTATTTTATTTGAAGTCCGAAGTCTCATGTCGACTTGTGGGGGAATCATAGTCTCCATCATCCTTCCCTCACCGGGACAATGCTCTAATAATGAAGATCATCACACTTTTATTTATTTACAACTCAAAATTACAACTCGATACTTAGAACAAGATATGACTCTATATGGATGCCTTCGACAGTGTACCGGGATATGCAATGAATCAAGAGTGACATGTATGAAAAATTATTAGGTGGCTTTTCCACATATATGATGTCAACTACATGATCATGCAAAGAGCAATATGACAATGATGATGCATGTCATAATAAACGGAATGGTGGAAAGTTGCATGGCAATATATCTCGGAATGGCTATGGAAATGCCATAATAGGTAGGTATGGTGGCTGTTTTGAGGAAGGTATATGGTGGGTGTATGGTACCGGCGAAAGTTGCGCGACACAAGAGAGGCTAGCAATGGTGGAAGGGTGAGAGTGCGTATAATCCATGGACTCAACATTAGTCATAAAGAACTCATATACTTATTGCAAATATCTACAAGCCATTAAAAACAAAGTACTACGTGCAAGATCCTAGGGGGATAGATTGGTAGGAAAAGACCATCGCTCGTCCCCGACCGCCACTCATAAGGAAGACAACCAATAAATAAAAATTGTGCTCCAACTTCATCACAAAGCGGTTCACCATACGTGCATGCTACGGGAATCACAAACTTCAACACAAGTATTCTTTAAATTCACAATTACCCAACTAGCATGACTCTAATATCACCACTTCTATATCTCAAAACAATTATCAAGTATCAAATTGATCATAGCATCCAATTCACTTTCTATGATAGTTTTTATTATACCCAACTTGGATGCCCATCATTCTAGGACCAATTTTATAACCATAGCAAATACCATGCTATTCTAAGAGACTCTCAAAATAATATAAGTGAAGCATGAGAGATCAACAATTTCTACAAAATTAAGTCACCGCCGTGCTCTAAAAGATATAAGTGAAGCACTAGAGCAAAAATTATCTAGCTCAAAAGATAAAAGTGAAGCACATAGAGTATATGACAAACTACTCCAAAAAGATATAAGTGAAGATCAATGAGTAGTTAAATAATTATGTAGCTATATGAAGACTCTTTCTCATTTAAGTATTTCAGATCTTAAGTAATTTATTCAAACATCAAGCAAATAAAATAAAATGGCATTGCAAGGATAGCACAACTCATGTGAAGAAGCAAAAACTTAGGTTCAACCGATACTAACCATTAATTGTTGAAGAAGAAAGGTGGGATGCCTACCTGGGAATTCCCAAGATTAGATGCTTGAGACTTCTTGAAATATTATCTTGGGGTGCCTTGGGCATCCCCAGGTTTGAGCTTTTGTGTCTCCTTAATTCCTTCTTATATCTCGGTTTCCTAAATCTTGAAAGCTTCATTCACACCAAACTCAACAAGAACTCGTGAGATGAGTTAGTATAAAACAATGCAATAATCTTATCATTCTATACTGTAAAAAGTTACTAATATTATTATTCAACATTGCATACTAAATGTCTCTGCATATTTAATACTCCTATCCTAAAATAGAATCATTAAACAAGCAAGCATATGCAAACAATGCAAGCATAACAGCAATCTGCCAAAACAGTATAGTCTGTAAAGAATGAAATATTCATCATATTTCCCTAACTCCAAAAATTATAAGAAAAATACTACGCTGTAGAACATTTATCATATCTCAATATGCAAAAATATTCAACATTATATCACTCTCTGACTTTTCTAGGGAATTTTTGCAACAGCGGTAAACTTTCTGTTTTGAAACAGCAACATGTATACTTGCAAAATAAGCATGGTAAAGGCTATCCTTGACATTTTTATTGAAAATATAGATGAAAAACATTATTATAAATGACAGCAAGCAAATACTAACAAAATAAAATGACGCTCCAAGCAAAACACATATCATGTGGTAAATAAAAATATAGCTCCAAGTAAAGTTACCGATGAACGAAGACGAAAGAGGGGATGCCTTCCGGGGCATCCCCAAGCTTAGGCTCTTGGTTTTCCTTGAATATTACCTTGAGGTGCCTTGGGAATCCCCAAGATTATACTATTACCACTCCTTATTCCATAGTCCATCGAATCTTTACCCAAAACTTGAAAACTTCACAACACAAACTCAACACTAAACTCGTAAGCTCCGTTAGTCTAAGAAAATAAATCACCACTTAGGTACTTTAATGAACTCATTATTTATTCATATTGGTGTAATATCTACTGTATTCCAACTTCTGTATGGTTCATACCCTCCGATACTACTCATAGATTCATCAAAATAAGCAAACAACACAATGAAAACAGAATCTGTCAAAAACAGAACAGTCTATAGTAATCTGTATCATTCGAATACTTCTGTAACTCCAAAAAATCTGAAATAAATTGGTGGACCTGAGTAATTTGTCTATTAATCATCTTTAAAAAGAATCAACCTAAAATCACTCTCCAGTAAATAATGGCAGCTAATCTCGTGAGCGCTAAAGTTTCTATTTTTCACCGCAAGATCATAAAGACTTCACCCAAGTCTTCCCAAAGGTTCTACTTGGCACAAACACTAATTAAAACACAAAAAAACATCTAACCAGAGGCTATATGAATTATTCATTACTAAACAGGAGCAAAAAGCAAATAACAGAAATAAAATTGGGTTGCCCCCCAACAAGCGCTAACGTTTAGCGCCCCTAGCCACGCATGATGATTTCAATGATGCTCACATAAAAGATAAGAATTGAAACATAAATAGAGCATCATGAAGAATATGACTAGCACATTTAAGTCTAACCCACTTCCTATGCATAGGGATTTTGTGAGCAAACAACTTATGGGAACAATAATCAACTAGCATAGGAAGGCAAAACAAGCATAACTTCAAGATTTTTCAACACATACAGAGGAAACTTGATATTATTGCAATATGTAGAAGCATAAGATCCTCTCTCATAATAATTTTCAGTAGCATCATGAATGAATTCAACCATATAACCAGCACCTAAAGCATTATTTTCATGATCTACTTGCATAGAAATTTTACTACTCTCCACATAAGCAAATTTCTTCTCATGAATAGTAGTGGGAGCAAACTCAACAAAATTATTATCATGTGAGGCATAATCCAATTGAAAACTAAAATCATGATGACAAGTTTCATGGTTATCATTATTCTTAATAGCATACAAGTCATCACAATAATCATCATAGATAGGAGGCATGCTTTCATCATAATAAATGTTCTCATCAAAACTTGGGGGACTAAACATATCATCTTCATCAAACATAGCATCCCCAAGATTGTGGCTTTGCATATCATTAGCATCATGGGTATTCAAAGAATTCATACTAATAACATTGAAATCATGCTCTTCATTCAAAGATTTAGTGCCAAACATTTTATAGATTTCTTCTTCTAGCACTTGAGCACAATTTTCCTTTCCATCATTTTCACGAAAGATATTAAAAAGATGAAGCGTATGCGACAAACTCAATTCCATTTTTTGTAGTTTTTCTTTTATAAACTAAACTAGTGATAAAACAAGAAACAGAAAGATTCGATTGCAAGATCTAAAGATATACCTTCAAGCACTCACCTCCCCGGCAACGGTGCCAGAAAAGAGCTTGATGTCTACTACACAACCTTCTTCTTGTAGACGTTGTTGGGCCTCCAAGTGCAGAGGTTTGTAGGATAGTAGCAAATTTCCCTCAAGTGGATGACCTAAGGTTTATCAATCCGTGCGAGGCGTCGGATGAAGATGGTCTCTCTCAAACAACCATGCAACCAAATAACAAAGAGTCTCTTGTGTCCCCAACACACCCAATACAATGATAAATTGTATAGGTGCACTAGTTCGGCGAAGAGATGGTGATACAAGTGCAATATGGATGGTAGATATAGGTATTTGTAATCTGAAATTATAAAAACAGCAAGGTAACTAATGATAAAAGTGAGCGTAAACGGTATTGCAATGGTAGGAAACAAGGCCTAAGGTTCATACTTTCACTAGTGCAAGTTCTCTCAACAATAATAACATAACTAGATCATATAACTATCCCTCAACATGCAACAAAGAGTCACTCCAGAGCCACTAATAGAGGAGAACAAACGAAGAGATTATGGTAGGGTACAAAACCACCGCAAATTTATCCTTTTTGATCTATCTATTCAAGAGTCCGTAGTAAAATAACATGAAGCTATTCTTTCCGTTCAATCTATCATAGAGTTCATACTAGAATAACACCTTAAGACACAAATCAATCAAAACCCTAATGTCACCTAGATATTCCATTGTCACCTCAAGTATCCGTGGGCATGATTATACGATATGCATCACACAGTCTCAGATTCATCTATTCAACCAACACAAAGTACTTCAAAGAGTGCCCCAAAGTTTCTACCAGAGAGTCAAGACGAAAATGTGTGCCAACCCCTATGCATAAGTTCACAAGGTCACTGAACCCGCAAGTACCAAAACATACATCAAGTGAATCACATGAATATCCCATTGTCACCACCGATAAGCACGACAAGACATACATCAAGTGTTCTCAAATCCTTAAAGACTCAATTCGATAAGATAACTTCAAAGGGAAAACTCAATCCATTACAAGAGAGTAGAGGGGGAGAAACATCATAAGATCGAACTATAATAGCTCGCGATACATCAAGATCATGCCAAATCAAGAACACGAGAGAGAGAGAGAGAGAGAGAGAGAGAGAGAGAGAGAGAGATTAAACACATAGCTACTGGTACATACCCTCAGCCCCGAGGGTGAACTACTCCCTCCTCGCCATGGAGAGCATCGGGATGATGAAGATGGCCACCGGGGAGGGATCCCCCCTCCGGCAGGTTGCCAGAACAGGGCCCCGATTGGTTTTTGGTGGCTACAGAGGCTTGCAGTGGTGGAACTCCCGATCTATTGTTTTTCTTCGATCTTTTTAGGGTATATGAAGATATATAGGCGAAAGAAGTCGTTCAGGGGAGCCACGAGGGGCCCATGAGGGTGGAGGGCGCGCCCAGGGGGTGGACGTGCCCCTGCCTCGTGGCCTCCTCGAAACTTCCCTTACGTGCACTCCAAGTCCCCTGGATTGCTTCCGTTCCAAAAATAACTTTCCCGAATGTTTCATTCTGTTTGGACTCCGTTTGATATTCCTTTTCTTCGAAACACTGAAATAGGCAAGAAAACAGCAATATGGGCTGGGCCTCCGGTTAATAGGTTAGTCTCAGAAATGATATAAAAGTGTAGAGTAAAGCCCATAAACATCCAAAATATGTAATATAATAGCATGGAAAAATAAAAAATTATAGATACATTGGAGACGTATCAGCCACCTATCACGAGGACAAGAGTACGCGAAAAGCGGACGCTTAATTCAACATGAGGCTAGGAGCAGCATCGCCCTGGGAATCCGACGACGATCGGTATCTTCACGCCTACATTGAGACGTCGGAGGAGGACATCACCGAGGAGGAGTCAGAAGATGAGGAGTAGTTGAACTATCTATTTTTTATCTATCTATGCTATATCTATGCTGAGAACTATCCTCTACTCTCTAGTCTCTACTCTCTATCTCTACTTCTTGATCTTAGCACCGTAAACGCTTTTTTAAAGCACCGTGCGTTGCGCTTCTATTGGAGATGCTCTAACATGGCAGATGAGTGCTTTAATGTTGCCCACAAGATGCCTGAGTATTACTAGTAGTATATTTTTCTTGCCATGTTGAGATTTTAAAACCACGAGTGCGAACATGCAGAGGAGCAATGAAGACCATACACGGGATATTGGGGACATCTTCAAGGAGCGTGGAAAGTTAAAGAGGAGCTGCACCGAACCTGTAAAATGAGCTTTGGTAGGTAACACCCTTTCAATTACTTTCGTTTAGCCTCGTGTTCTTCGATGTGTATATGTTGTAGTTTTTGTTTCTCTTAGCCTCGTGTTCTTCGATGTGTAATAAGAAGAGACTTAATCGTCCTAATGCTTTCGTTTTTAGCTTGATGTAGGAAGTGGGTGTTCTCACATTGTAGTCTGTTTTTATATTTTTCCTTTTGAATTCACTTCTCCTAGTCCTGTTTATCTGGCTTCTACTAAATGGATCTGGGTTGCTCTGAGTATTGATCTAAAAAAGAAGTAACTTCATGTCAGGATGCAGTTCTTGCGAGGAGGGAAGTATGGTCAACCTCGAGATCATGTTTCCAAAATGAGGCTGGATTACACACAAGGTGCCAGTTCCCTAATGATGCTGGATTAGACACAAGGTGCAAATTCCCAGATGATGCTGGATTACACATAAGCCAGGTGGAGTCGTCAGTTGTTCGTGTACTCATGGCTCTAGTAAAGGCTAAAAGAAAGCGTGCAACAACCCTTGAGAATGTAGCTGAGTTCCTTAAGAAGCAAAAAGAGCAATTAGATGCTCTATTCACCCAAGCCAAAGAAGAGATGGAAGAAGCTAGAAATAAGCTAGGAGAGGCAGAGCAGTCTAGGCATCTCCTGCTATCTAAAACTGTTGTCAATACAAAATTTCCTTCATAATACCTAGGTTCAAATGTTTATCCAGTCAGCATGCCTGTTGTGATGTCCATGCATCTACTGATGTGGCACAAAATAATTTTTTTCGGGTCATGTAATAACAACAATTACTTTCCAAACAATAACACACGAAGCATTAGACATGGTATAGTTCACGCGCAAGCCCGACATTCCTAGTTCAACTTCCACATCAAACTCATGTTCACAGATATCCGCACATTCATAGATAATGTCCACAACCATGATTCACTTCAAAGCCAAAAAAATGTGAGGAGAGTTATAAATAAAGAAAAACCTCTAGTTCCTGGTACCAGTGCGAGCATAACAAGTCAAGACCATGCGTAATTAGTTATATTTTGGTCATTTTTTGTGTTATAAAATGCCGGTCGGCTCGCGGAAGGACGTGTTGCCGGCGCACGCATGGATTCAATGGAGGCAGGTGGGGCAGTCTGAAGCCGGTTGCATGCGGCGAGGAGGCGTGTTCAGCCGGGCCTGCAGCGAGTGGGGCCCTCTTGGCCGGCGCGCCGGTTCAATGCCTGCGCTATGAGAGGTCGCGCCCGTGTTAGAGAAATCACTCCCTCCAGGCCTTTTGTGTTTGGGTATAACAAAATCTCGTTTTCCATTCACATTTTACAAGTAAAATTCATGGACAAACTTTGACCCAAAATACGATGGGGACTAGTAAACCAGAACGGAGGTAGTAGTTTTTTTTTCTCAAAGAAGGGTTTCCCCCTTCCGATTTTCATTACTGAAACCCAACATCTAAACCATAGTATTTGCCCTAGAACTACCAGGTTCAACATCTTGGAACATAAACCAATATAACCATACGCCAAGGAGGTAGTAGTTATGAATTCCATTTTCGCTCCATATCAATCGTTCTAAAAACTACTTTGTACTTATAACGCGCCATTGAAAATCGGAACTCTTACCCCACTAAAAATGATAGTTTAAACGTGGCTACTCGATCTGTGGCAACTAGAGAGCCACCGCCTCCATGTCATTCACCTATGGTCCCGACCATCAACTCCTACGGATCAAATTATCACGCGAGCTGACAATTCCTACAAAGGTGCGCTCCACCATGTACCCGGTACCCGCGCATGCAGCAATCGTGCACCTAGGGTTTTAGGGTTTATTTGTTAATGGTGCCTTTACGTAACTCTCATGTGTGCGAGACAACGAGAGACCAACTGCGTGCATGTGCCTCTTCTCTTCGTATATGTACTCCATCATTTGTCTGGTGTCCAAAAAATTATATAGTGGTAATAACTACTAGCAATGTGACAATGCGTTGCCACACGATAAAAGTAGATTAATACATATTCACCGATTTTATAGAAAAAAGAGTCTAGTTTTGAAATACGTATATCACTAAATATATGTTATGTTTCACTCAAAATATATTCCTTTGGCGGTTTTGATGAGATAAGTGAGGAATGTTGTTGGTTTCAAGATTCGAGAAGTGGTATATGTCTAATTTCTACTCTTACTAGCAAGATGCCCGTGTGTTGCACAGAACATCAAGATCTTGTGGGAGAAAAGGATGAACGAGAGAAGGCCTTATCTGCAAATGTGGAGAGGAGTGCGGGTAAATTGCCATAGTTTACTTCCTATCCGTTAGATATAGATCGGACAACTTATATTGTAGGATGGCAGGCACACCATCATCACTGACTATGCTTTTTATAAGAGTAGAGATAAAAAACAGAGTTGGTGATGATGGTGTGCCTGCCATCCTGCAATATAGGCCGTCTGATTTATATCTGACGGATAGGAAGGAAACTATGGCAATTTTGCAAAAAGATACCCACACCCCTCTCCACATTTTCAAATAAGGCCTTCCCTCGTTCATCCTTTTCTCCCACAAGATAAATTACTCATACAAATGCATCTTGATGTTCCGTGAAACACATGGGCATCTTGCTAGTTGTTGCAAAAAGCCCATGTGTGTGAGAGAGAGAGGGAGAGAGGAGTAGGACGGAGTGCATGTGTGACAAAGACACAAAGAGTGTGTGTGCGAGAGGTATCAACTTAAAATGAGGCGATAGTGTGTGTGTGCACGATCGAGAGGGTGTGGCTTAAGAAGGGAAGAAAAATCTACATAAATACAAGGAGCGCGAGAGATACATGTATGCGATAGTGGAAGCATGAGTGTGTGGGTGTATAAACCTATCTAGTGGATAGTCGATAAATGTTTGTGAGAGAAATACGACTCGGTGGTGTGAAAGCGAGAGTTTTGTGTGTGTGTGTGAGAGAGACGATAGTCAGGAAGGGGAGTGGAAGTAGGAGTTGTGTGTGTGTGTGTGTGTGTGTGTGTGTGAGAGAGAGAGAGAGAGAGAGAGAGAGAGAGAGAGGGAGTTTGTCTGATTGGTAAACAAATGAATAATGTCAGTTTTATAACTGGGATGGAGACGGAAAGGAGACCACGACAAATGTTGTGTCTACAGGAGAGAGTAATTTTAGTGGTATGAGTCATATCTAGAGACATGTAGGGTGTGTGAGAGAACCCCATAGAGAGAAAGACAAAGTGAAAGACGAGTGAGACTGTGTGTGTGGTGGTGAAAAAGAAAGCTTAGGTACCTAGTGATACTAGAGAATTGTAGAGACGTGAGAGATAATGAAAACCGTGTAATGTATAATTATAGGGAGAGTGTGACACTTCTCAAGGGAGACGTCGAGAGACCATGTTTAAGAAGATAGGAGAAATATGAAGTGAGCGTGCAGGTGAGCTGGAGAAAAGAGAGTGATAGCTACATGAAGGAGCATGCATGCGAGAGAGATGGGCGTGAAAGGATTCAACATAAAAGGGATTCAAATATTTTAATTCAAGATGATGATACATGTAATTCATACTCGAACCAAAATTGATCTATTAAACATGCATACTCATATGAATTCACGCGCATCTATGTTATTTAATATGTAGATATTACTGATCCATACATTTTAGTAGAACATAATTTGGTTTAAATTTTTCGAATTCAACCTTAAGATTTTGAGATCATTGTATTTGTAAATAATATTATACATATAAAGGAGCAAAATTCTTTGTTGTGCTTTTAAAATTATATATAAAAAATGATGTATATAGAATTTTATTCCAATCGAAAATGGATCCTGCCCAAACAAAAATAGAATACAAACTGGATTCGAATTGAGTTGGCGCGGTAAACGTGCACTCTTGCTCTGCAAAAATTTGAATGAAGCGGGGAAAGTCGCAGTAACCGCCCGAAACCAAAATATGCGAGATGGAAATTACTGCCTATCACTGACATGCAAAGCCTATCGGCTCAATTTCTATAGGTTTCGATAGGGGTAGGTTTGTAATTTCACTCAAACGTGATATAACCGCTTCTCACCCGGATTCATACACGTTGGGCGCCAAAACACAGTGTCTCCTCAGCTGAAATCGACTCCCTCCCTGATTCATACACGGTGGGCGCCAAAAACAAACTCTCGTCAGCAAATATTTGGTGTATGCGAGATTACCGTCCTAGCCCCAACCGACTAATATTGTTGTGATGTAGGAAATTTGAAACGGGGGCTAAGTTTGTAAATTTCCTTGCATTTGAGACAAGGGCGCCCTGAAGACATGGTTCCCCCTTCCTCTCTCCCTCCATTTTCCCATTCGTACTTCGTAGGCGCCAAAACAACCTCTCCACCCCAGCCTCCTTCGTCTACCACCCCATCCACTGCCGTCCTCCTCCACCATGCCGGAGTTGATACCCAGACGCCGTTGTCCATTACAAGAGATCGACCTCTCTCATCCAAGGCTTCGGACCGGGATCCTTGCATCCCATCCTCTCGCCTCATCCCGCTATCATCCACCTCGTCCACCGTGCCCCACGACCACCTTCTACCCTCCTAGATCAGCTTCCACGCCGCCGACAACCATCACTACCGCAGCACCATCAAATTCTTAGTAGATGCATACACGGTGCCGCACCAGAGGCGGTACTCTTTCGTATCTCCTCAACTTATTTATCACAGGTAGAAAATAGATCACCACTGCTTTACTTTGATTTCTTGTCCATCACTTACTTGCTAGTTGAAAGCATACATTGGTTGCAAAGTTGCCTTTGTCCGGTTTGCACCTTCACATCCGCCATGGCACGCTCAAGAATATACTCGCAATGCTTATGGTTTTCCCCTTTTATATTCCACACTAGTTAAATGACAGTCACTACAAAATAAAGACACATCCGTGACATTTTGGGCCAAACGAATTTTTTTCCTGTCATACTTATGACACTTCTATGACGATAAATGTGACAAAGCCCGGCATCATCATAGATGTGGTGAGGTCCTACTTCTATGACAAAAAATCATGACAGAAAATGGGCTTTTCGTCCTGGGTGGGCGGAGACGCAGCTGCGTGACATTCTTTGGGTTGTCCATGACGGGAAAAACCGTGGTAGAAGCAAGGGCGAGGAAAATCTCGGGGAGTTCCAGGTTACGGTGGGTGGTTGGGGGCCGAGCGATGCGCGTTTCTCTCGTAGACGTACGCGCATGTGTGCAAGGCGTTGGGCTCTAACTGAACCCGAGCGAGGCGTTGGGCTCTAACTGAACCCGAGCGATTGCACTAGCTATGTTACAGAACCCGAGCGATCGATCCCTTGTTCTTAACTGAACTCGAGTGATTCCTTCGCTACTGATGCTAACTGAAGCCGATCAAACCCTGCTGCCTCCTTCCCTTGATAAACAGTGAGCGTTGTTGGGGAGTTTGGATGAACAGTTCCGGGTGGGGTTGGATGAAAAGGACCCCATGGTGTTGCCTCTGGATGAATAGGACCCCGATCGAGCCGGTTGGGGGTGGATGAACAAGACCCCGTGGAGGGCCGAATGAATAGGACGACCCCGTGGAGGTCTTGTTGAACAGTAGCCAGTGGAGGGCTGGATGAACAGTAGCCCGTGGAGGGGTGGTTGAACAGGACCCTGTGGAGAGGGCTGGTCGAACAGTAGCCGGTGGAGGAGCGCGCGGTGGAGGTTGGATGAACAGGAGCCCGTGGATGAACAGTCGCAGATGGAGGCTGGAGGAGGTCGATGGTGGATGAACATTAGCCCATGGAGGCTGGAGGAGGTCGACAGTGGAGATGAACATTATCCCATGGAGTCTCATTTTGTGCTATGCCACACCCCTTCTGATGAACAGGACCCCCGTTTCGACCGTAGCGCTCTAACACAAGTCCGTTTCCTCTGTTTTGCGGTATGCCACACCCCTCCCGATCAACAGGGCCCCGTTTTGACCGTAGGAGGTCCAACAGAAGTGTGTTTCCTCTGTTTTGCGGTATGCCAGACGCCTCCCGATGTACAGGATCCTGTTTCGATCGTGGCCGGTCGAACACAAGGCCATTTCCTCCATTCTGTGGTACGCCAGGCTTTGTTTACATCGGCTGTTCCATCTAAGCCGGTTGGCTCCCATGGGTTCTGTTGCCTCCCGATGAACACGACATATTCCGTTGCCTCCCCATGAACACGACGACGATGCAGTTTCTCCGTTCCGACCCAACCATGTACACGAGCCCTGGCCGTACGTATGCGCGAGTAGGCGTTCGAGACCCCGCCCGTATGTACGTATGTGGCCGTATTTACTTTCTTGGACCCTGGCCACTGTATGTACGTGTACATGCTACATGCACGCCTCTAATACGACACGTGCACGCCTCTACATCGACTAGTATGTACATACACGTTCACGACCAGAATGACAACACTACGTACGCTTTGACCAGGTGGGTCCTGACTGTCATGCACTTCCTTGCATGCGAAGATGTAGCTGGTGGGTCCCATCAGTCAGGGGGGCGAATCTTTTTTTTGCCCATAATATGGACACACTTCCTTGCGTGTGAAGATGTAGCTGGTGGGTCCCAGCAGTCAGGGGGGAATGTTTTTTTCATGAAATATGATGGCCCGTCCGGTGGGTCCCTACTGTCAGGTGGAGGAATCATTATTTTTTGCGTAATAAGGAGGCACTTCCTTGCTGCGGCCGTGGACCCAGCTGTCAGCCTCTCCATGTACAGTACTCTTCCGACGGAAGTCGTTCCTTGACCATTTTGACCATGCCGCGCCGAGAGCACCAGGGCGATGGACGATGGCGAGGCCTAGGAAGGGGACGACACAGAGCCAGGGAAGACGCGGCAGTGGATGCCCACACGGAGAGGAGTACGAGGGTTCACTGGTTCGGCTTCGGTGTGAGGCTGCCGTCACCGCATAATAATAGGGGGTGTGGGTGAGTGGAGGAATGGCCTGGCCATCGGTGGGAGTAGTAGGGGGCAGTGAGGCCTCCGCGGCAGCACAGCCGGTCACGGGAGGCAGGAGCAGGTGGCACGACCAGCGCTGCTTTGGGCGGCTGGAGCAAGAATACCATAGGTTGAAGAAGCACTACGGCCGTTGGATGGACATCATATTGTCACTAGAGCTAGAATCATTCATATTGACTAAGTTGACAAAGCCCTCCATCCCCATCAACTTAGTAGGCCCACAAGTCAGCCTCCACTATGCTGGGTCCCATCTAGCAGGGGTGGTATTCATTTTTTGTGCGTAATAAGGAGTTACTTCCTTGCATGCGAAGATATAGCTGGTGGGTCTGACTTGTCAGTGGGGGAATGTTTTTTCGCAAAATACAAAGGCCCTTCCGGTGGGTCCCAGATGTCAGCTAGAGGAATCATTATTTTGCGTGTAATAAGGAGGAATTTCCTTGTGTGCGGCCGTGGACCCAGCTGTCAGCCTCTCCATGTATAGTCCACGTCCGATGGAAGTCGTTCCTTGACCACATTGACCACGCCACGCCGAGAGCACCAAGTGGATGGACGACGGTAAGGACTAGGAAGGGGACGACGTGGAGCCGGGGAAGACGCGATAGTGGATGCCCACGCAGAGAGGAGTACGAGGGTTCACTGGTTCGGCTTCGGTGTGAGGCTGCCGTCACCGCAGAATAACAGGCGGTGTGGGTGAGTGGAAGGATGGCCTGGCCAGCGGTGGGAGTAGTAGGGGGCGGTGAGTCCTCCGCGGCAACACAGTCGGCCACGGGAGGCAGGAGGAGGTGGCACGACCGGCGCTGCTTTGGGCGGCTGGAGCAAGAAGACCAGAGGTTGAAGAAGCATGGCGGCCGTTGGATGGACATCATACAGTCACTGCAGCTGGAATTGTTTATATTGACTAAGTTGACAAAGCCCTTGGTACACGTCAACTTAGTAGGCCCACAGGTCAGCCTCCAAAACGGTGCGCCCCAGATGTCTAGGGGAGGAATCATATTTTGGGAGGCTGAAGCTAGAATATCCGAGATTGAAGAAGAAGCACGACATCCATTGGATGGACATCCAACGGCCACTGCTGCTAGAACCGTGTTTTGACTATAAGTTGACAAAGCCTTGCATACGCGTCAACTTACTTTTTTTAGGGGACGCGTCAACTTAGTAGGCCCACAAGTGTGTGGCAGAGAACTTATATCCCATTTGCGATTTGTAAGAAGTTACAACCCATTTTTGAATTCTAATGGAATTTACTATAACCCATTTACAGTTTGTTAAAAGTACAACCCATTTTCTAGCTAGGACAACGATTAATAATTTCAACCAACCGTTCAAAATAGAATTCAATAAAATTTCCCACATTTTGATGGGATCTGAAATATTTTTATCCCGAAATTTCTAGTCAGATTAAATATAAATTTGTATTACGTAAAAATCCAACGAAACATTGCGCGCGGAACAATTAATGAAATTAAAATTTTCAAAATCCAAAAATAATATTTTATAAACTAATTACATGTTTGGTGCATTTCTTTATAGTTACTGCCCAGTTTTTACAATTACATCCCATTTATTATTTCTTAGAGCCCATTTTCCTGTTAAGCCTAATGCATCCCTCTTAGGAAAGATTTGCAGCCCAGCGGGGCGGAGAATAACAAGTTGACCTTGCCTGGGTATTCCTCAAAAAAATGTATAGCTGGGCTAGCTATTTTCAGCTTGAAAAAAATTACTATCTGGGCTGGATATCTGGCCTGGGCTAGACGGGCCACAACCCGCCCAGTTAATACCCTGCTCTCCTCTGAACAACAACGAAAACATCGCTCAAGAAAACTCTACAGTGCTCACACCTCAAAAACACAAATACTGCTCGAGCTGCTTGGTCCCAGCTATCAGCCGCTCCTTGTGCAATTCTCTCATTTATATTGACTACGTAAGTTGACAATGGTGTGGAACCATGATGTCAGGAAACCAGGAGGAAGCAAAAAAATTTGTTGTACATAATAAGGAGGCACTTGCGTACGTACGGCTATGGCCCTAGTGGGTCCCTACTTTCATCCAGTCAAAATAAAGTCATCTCTTTAATCCTCATGTTCGTTGACCATGTTGACAATGCTCGGCGCCACGACGGGCGCAACAACTCGAAGGACGACGGAGAGGGACTCGCGGGCCCTACAGATGGTCTGATAAAGCGCCCGCTGCTCATTCAGGAAGCCAGGATCATCGGACACCTATGAGCACCTTCGAGAGACTGAGATGACATGAAACGGTAAGGCCGTGCTTGGGAGCTCTGGTTTATTTCACACCTGTATTAAGATACAAGTGTAATTTACTCGTCATTGGAAACGACGCATAAAATACAGGCGTAATGAAAACAAGGGCCCAAGGTCTGTAAGTAAAACCGGCGGGTTACGCGTGTAATTTGAGAGACGAGTGTATATTTTACTAGTCGAAATCGACCAACTAAGCGCTTCGCCCGAGACCATCTGCTTTTATTTACAAGGGTCAGTTTTACAAGCGGTTTTGGTTGGAAAACGACGATCCAATCACGGCCTAAGATGATGAGTTGGTCGGAAGATCATATGGTTTCACATCTAAACTACCCGACTTGTCGTATAGGCTATGAATGAAACATAAGACGACGAACTTCTTAAGCACAGAAACAACAAAAGAGGATGATCTTCTTAACATGCAAATCACTGGCATTAGATCAACATGCAAAACAAAGACACATCAGCACACACATGAATATTGGCCCCAGTGTCAACCCTGTTGGAAATATGCCCTAGAGGCAATAATAAAAGGATTATTATTATATTTCCTTGTTCATGATAATTGTCTTTTATTCATGCTATAATTGTATTATCCGGAAATCGTAATACACGTGTGAATACATAGACCACAATACGTCCCTAGTGAGCCTCTAGTTGACTAGCTCGTTGATCAATAGATAGTCATGGTTTCCTGACTATGGACATTGGATGTCGTTGATAACGGGATCACATCATTAGGAGAATGATGTAATGGACAAGACCCAATCCTAAGCATAGCACAAGATCGTGTAGTTCGTTTTGCTAGAGCTTTTCCAATGTCAAGTATCTCTTCCTTAGACCATGAGATCGTGTAACTCCCAGATACCGTAGGAGTGCTTTGGGTGTACCAAACGTCCCAACGTAACTGGGTGACTATAAAGGTGCACTACAGGTATCTCCGAAAGTGTCTGTTGGGTTGACACGGATCGAGACTGGGATTTGTCACTTCGTATTACGGAGAGGTATCACTGGACCCACTCGGTAGTGCATCATCATAATGAGCTCAAAGTGACCAAGTGTCTGGTCACGGGATCATGCATTACGGTACGAGTAAAGTGACTTGCCGGTAACGAGATTGAACGAGGTATTGGGATACCGACGATCGAATCTCGGGCAAGTAACATACTGTCTAACAAAGGGAATAGTATAAGGGGTTGCTTGAATCCTCGGCACCGTGGTTCATCCGATGAGATCATCGAGGAGTATGTGGGAGCCAACATGGGTATCCAGATCCCGCTGTTGGTTATTGACCGGAGAGCCATCTCGGTCATGTCTGCATGTCTCCTGAACCCGTAGGGTCTACACACTTAAGGTTCGGTGACGCTAGGGTTGTATGAATATGAGTATGCAGCAAACCGAATGTTGTTCAGAGTCCCGGATGAGATCCCAGACGTCACGAGGAGTTCCGGAATGGTCCGGAGGTAAAGAATTATATATAGGAAGTGCTGTTTCGGCCATCGAGAAAGTTTCGGGGTCACCCGGTATTGTACCGGGACCACCGGAAGGGTCCCGGGGGTCCACCGGGTGGGGCCACCTATCCCGGAGGGCCCCGTGGGCTGAAGTGGGAGGGGAACCAGCCCCTAGTGGGATGGTGCACCCCCCTTGGCCCCCCCTGCGACTAGGGTTGGAAACCCTAGGTGGAGGGGCGCCCCACTTGCCTTGGGGGGCACTCCACCCCCCTGGCCGCCACCCCCCTTGGGAGATTAGATCTCCCAGGGCCGGCGTCCCCCTGGGGGCCTATATAAAGGAGGGCAAGGGGGAGGGCAGCCGCACCCTGTGTCTTGGCGCCTCCCTCCCCCTGCTACACCTCTTCCTCCTCCCGCAGCAGCTTGGCGAAGCCCTGCCGGAGTCCTGCTGCATCCACCACCACGACGTTGTGCTGCTGGATCTTCATCAACCTCTCCTTCCCCCTTGCTGGATCAAGAAGGAGGAGACGTCATCCGCTCCGTACGTGTGTTGAACGCGGAGGTGCTGTCCGTTTGGCACTTGGTCATCGGTGATTTGGATCACGACGAGTACGACTCCATCATCACCGTTCTCTTGAACGCTTCCGCACGCGATCTACAAGTGGTATGTAGATGCAATCTCTCTCCTATGACTCGTTGCTTAGATGAACTCATAGATGGATCTTGGTGAAACCGTAGGAAATTTTTTATTTTTTTGCAACGTTCCCCAACAGTGGCATCATGAGCCAGGTTTATGTGTAGTTCTCTATTGCATGAGTAGAACACAATTTTGTTGTGGGCGTAGATCTTGTCAACTTGCTTGCCGCTACTAGACTTTTCTTGCTTCAGCGGTATTGTGGGATGAAGCAGCCCGAACCGACCTTACACGTACGCTTACGTGAGACAGGTTCCACCGACTGACATGCACTAGTTGCATAAGGTGGCTAGCGGGTGTCTGTCTCTCCTACTTTAGTTGGAGCAGATTCGACGAAAAGGGTCCTTATGAAGGGTAAATAGAAGTTGACAAAATCACGTTGTGGTTATTCGTAGGTAAGAAAACGTTCTTGCTAGAACCCAATTGCAGCCACGTAAAAGATGCAACAACAATTAGAGGACGTCTAACTTGTTTTTGCAGCAATTGTCATGTGATGTGATATGGCCAGAAGTTGTGATGAATGATGAATGATATATTGTGATGTATGAGATCATGTTCTTGTAATAGGAATCACGACTTGCATGTCGATGAGTATGACAACCGGCACGAGCCATAGGAGTTGTCTTTATTTTTGTATGACCTGCGTGTCATTGAAGAACGCCCTGTAAATTACTTTACTTTATTGCTAAACGCGTTAGCCATAGAAGTAGAAGTAGTCGTTGGCGTGACAACTTCATGAAGACACGATGATGGAGATCATGGTGTCATGCCGGTGATGAAGATGATCATGGAGCCCTGAAGATGGAGATCGAAGGAGCTATATGGTATTGGCCATATCATGTCACTACTTTATATAATTGCATGTGATGTTTATTATGTTTATGCATCTTGTTTACTTAGAGCGACGGTAGTAAATAAGATGATCCCTTATAATAATTTCAAGAAAGTGTTCCCCCTAACTGTGCGCCGTTGCTAGAGTTCGTCGTTTCGAAGCACCACGTGATGATCGGGTGTGATAGATCCTTACGTTCACATACAACGGGTGTAAGACAGTTTTACACATGCAGAAACACTTAGGGTTAACTTGACGAGCCTAGCATGTATAGACATGGCCTCAGAACACAAGAGACCGAAAGGTCGAACATGAGTCGTATGGAAGATACGATCAACATGGAGATGTTCACCGATGATGACTAGTCCGTCTCACGTGATGATCGGACACGGCCTAGTCGACTCGGATCGTGTAACACTTAGATGACTAGAGGGATGTCAATCTGAGTGGGAGTTCATTAAATAATTTGATTAGATGAACTTAATTATCATGAACTTAGTCTAAAGGCTTTGCAAAATATGTCTTGTAGATCAAATGGCCAACGCTCATGTCAACATGAACTTCAACGCATTCCTAGGGAAAACCAAGCTGAAAGATGATGGCAGCAACTATTCGGACTGGGTCCGGAACCTGAGGATCATCCTCATAGCAGCCAAGAAAGATTATGTCCTAGATGCACCGCTAGGTGAAGCACCCATCCCAGAGAACCAAGACGTTATGAACACTTGGCAATCACGTGCTGATGATTACTCCCTCGTTCAGTGCGGCATGCTTTACAGCTTAGAACCGGGGCTCCAAAAGCGTTTTGAGCGACACGGAGCATATGAGATGTTCGAGGAGCTGAAAATGGTTTTTCAAGCTCATGCCCGGGTCGAGAGATATGAAGTCTCCGACAAGTTCTATAGTTGTAAGATGGAGTAAAACAGTTCTGTCAGTGAGCACATACTCAAAATGTCTGGGTTGCACAACCGCCTGTCCCAGCTGGAGATCAACCTCCCGGACGAGGTGGTCATTGACAGAATCCTTCAGCCGCTCCCACCAAGCTACAAGAGCTTTGTGCTGAACTACAATATGCAGGGGATGGTGAAGACCATTCCTGAAGTATTTTCAATGCTGAAGTCAGCAGAGGTTGAAATCAAGAAAGAACATCAAGTGTTGATGGTCAATAAGACCACTAAGTTCAAGAAGGGCAAGGGTAAGAAAAACTTCAAGAAGGACGGCAAAGATGTTGCCGCGCCCGGTAAGCCAGTTGCCGAGAAGAAGTCAAAGAATGGACCCAAGCCTGAGAGTGAGTGCTTTTATTGCAAAGGGAAGGGTCACTGGAAGCGGAACTGCCCCAAATACTTAGCGGACAAGAAGGCCGGCAACACTAAAGGTATATGTGATATACATGTAATTGATGTGTACCTTACCAGTACTCGTAGTAACTCCTGGGTATTTGATACCGGTGCCGTTGCTCATATTTGTAACTCACAGCAGGAGCTGCGGAATAAGCGGAGACTGGCGAAATACGAGGTGACGATGCGCGTCGGGAATGGTTCCAAGGTCGATGTGATCGCCGTCGGTACGCTACCTCTACATTTACCTACGGGATTAGTTTTAAACCTCAATAATTGTTATTTAGTGCCAAGTTTGAGCATGAACATTGTATCTGGATCTCGTTTGATGCGAGATGGCTACTCATTTAAATCCGAGAATAATGGTTGTTCTATTTATATGAGAGATATGTTTTATGGTCATGCCCCGATGGTCAATGGTTTATTCTTAATGAATCTCGAACGTAATGTTACACATATTCATAGTGTGAATACCAAAAGATGTAAAGTTGATAACGATAGTCCCACGTACTTGTGGCACTGCCGCCTTGGTCACATTGGTGTCAAGCGCATGAAGAAGCTCCATGTTGATGGACTTTTAGAGTCTCTCGGTTATGAATCATTTGACACATGCGAACCATGCCTCATGGGCAAAATGACCAAGACTCCGTTCTCCGGAACAATGGAGCGAGCAACCAATTTATTGGAAATCATACATACTGCTGTGTGTGATCCAATGAGCGTTGAGGCTCGCGGAGGATATCGTTATGTTCTCACTCTCACTGATGACTTAAGTAGATATGGGTATGTCTACTTGATGAAACACAAGTCTGAGACCTTTGAAAAGTTCAAGGAATTTCAGAATGAAGTAGAGAATCAACGTGACCGAAAGATAAAATTCTTACGATCGGATCGTGGAGGAGAATATTTAAGTCACGAATTTGGCACACACTTAAGAAAATGTGGAATCGTTTCACAACTCACGCCGCCTGGAACACCTCAGCGTAACGGTGTGTCCGAACGTCGTAATCGCACTCTATTGGATATGGTGCGATCTATGATGTCTCTTACCGATTTACCGCTATCATTTTGGGGATACGCTCTAGAGACAGCTACATTCACTTTAAATAGGGCACCGTCTAAATCCGTTGAGACGACACCGTATGAATTATGGTTTGGGAAGAAACCTAAGCTGTCGTTTCTAAAAGTTTGGGGATGCGATGCTTATGTCAAGAAACTACAACCTGAAAAGCTCGAACCCAAGTCGGAAAAATGCGTCTTCATAGGATACCCTAAGGAAACCATTGGGTATACCTTCTACTTAATATCCGAGGGCAATATCTTTGTTGCCAAGAACGGATCCTTTCTGGAAAAAGAGTTTCTCTCAAAAGGAGTAAGTGGGAGGAAAGTAGAACTCGATGAAGTACTACCTCTTGAACCGGAAAGTAGTGCAGCTCAGGAAAATGTTCCTATGGTGCCTACACCAACTGGAGAGGAAATTAATGATGATGATCAAGGTACTTCGGATCAAGTTGCTACTGAACTTCGTAGGTCCACAAGGACACGTTCCACACCAGAGTGGTATGGCAACCCTGTCCTGGAAATCATGTTGTTAGACAACGGTGAACCATCAAACTATGAAGAAGCGATGGCGGGCCCAGATTCCCACAAATGGCTAGAAGTCATGCAATCCGAGATAAAATCCATATATGAAAACAAAGTATGGACTTTGACTGACTTGCCCGATGATCGGCGAGCGATAGAAAACAAATGGATCTTTAAGAAGAAGACGGACGCGGATGGTAATGTCACCATCTATAAAGCTCGACTTGTCGCTAAGGGTTATCGGCAAGTTCAAGGGATTGACTACGATGAGACTTTCTCTCCCGTAGCGAAGCTTAAGTCCGTCCGAATCATGTTAGCAATTTCCGCATACTATGATTATGAGATATGGCAGATGGACGTCAAAACGGCATTCCTTAACGGTTATCTTAAGGAAGAGCTGTATATGATGCAGCCGGAAGGTTTTGTCGATCCTAAGAATGCTAACAAAGTATGCAAGCTCCAGCGATCCATTTATGGGCTAGTGCAAGCATCTCGGAGTTGGAACATTCACTTTGATGAGATGATCAAAGCGTTTGGGTTTATGCAGACTTATGGAGAAGCCTGCGTTTACAAGAAAGTGAGTGGGAGCTCTGTAGCATTTCTCATATTATATGTAGATGACATACTTTTGATGGGAAATGATATAGAATTCTTGGACAGCATTAAGGCCTACTTGAATAAGTGTTTTTCAATGAAGGGCCTTGGAGAAGCTGCTTACATATTAGGCATCAAAATCTATAGGGATAGATCGAGACGCCTCATAGGTCTTTCACAAAGCACATACCTTGATAAGATTTTGAAGAAGTTCAAAATGGATCAGTCCAAGAAAGGGTTCTTGCCTGTATTGCAAGGTGTGAGATTGAGCTTGGCTCAATGCTCGACCACGGCAAAAGATAAAGACGAGATGAGTGTCATCCCCTATGCCTCAGCCATAGGATCTATTATGTATGCCATGCTGTGTACCAGACCTGATGTAAACCTTGCCGTAAGTTTGGTAGGAAGGTACCAAAGTAATCCCGGCAAGGAACACTAGACAGCGGTCAAGAATATCCTGAAGTACCTGAAAAGGACAAAGGACATGTTTCTCGTTTATGGAGGTGACGAAGAGCTCGTCGTAAAGGGTTACGTCGATGCTAGCTTCGACACAGATCTGGATGACTCTAAATCACAAACCGGATACGTGTATATGTTGAATGGTGGGGCAGTAAGCTGGTGCAGCTGCAAGCAGAGCGTCGTGGCGGGATCTACATGTGAAGCGGAGTACATGGCAGCCTCGGAGGCAGCGCATGAAGCAATTTGGGTGAAGGAGTTCATCACCGACCTAGGAGTCATACCCAATGCGTCGGGGCCGATCAAACTCTTCTGTGACAACACTGGAGCTATTGCCCTTGCAAAGGAGCCCAGATTTCATAAGAAGACCAGGCACATCAAGCGTCATTTCGACTCCATCCGTGAAAATGTTCAAGATGGAGACATAGATATTTGCAAAGTACATACGGATCTGAATGTCGCAGATCCATTGACTAAACCTCTTCCGCGAGCAAAACATGATCAACACCAGAACTCTATGGGTGTTCGATTCATCACAATGTAACTAGATTATTGACTCTAGTGCAAGTGGGAGACTGTTGGAAATATGCCCTAGAGGCAATAATAAAAGGATTATTATTATATTTCCTTGTTCATGATAATTGTCTTTTATTCATGCTATAATTGTATTATCCGAAAATCGTAATACACGTGTGAATACATAGACCACAATACGTCCCTAGTGAGCCTCTAGTTGACTAGCTCGTTGATCAACAGATAGTCATGGTTTCCTGACTATGGACATTGGATGTCGTTGATAACGGGATCACATCATTAGGAGAATGATGTAATGGACAAGACCCAATCCTAAGCATAGCACAAGATCGTGTAGTTCGTTTTGCTAGAGCTTTTCCAATGTCAAGTATCTCTTCCTTAGACCATGAGATCGTGTAACTCCCGGATACCGTAGGAGTGCTTTGGGTGCACCAAACGTCACAACGTAACTGGGTGACTATAAAGGTGCACTACAGGTATCTCCGAAAGTGTCTGTTGGGTTGACACGGATCGAGACTGGGATTTGTCACTTCGTATTACGGAGAGGTATCACTGGACCCACTCGGTAGTGCATCATCATAATGAGCTCAAAGTGACCAAGTGTCTGGTCACGGGATCATGCATTACGGTACGAGTAAAGTGACTTGCCGGTAACGAGATTGAACAAGGTATTGGGATACCGACGATCGAATCTCGGGCAAGTAACATAACGTCTAACAAAGGGAATAGTATAAGGGGTTGCTTGAATCCTCGGCATCGTGGTTCATCAGATGAGATCATCGAGGAGTATGTGGGAGCCAACATGGGTATCCAGATCCCACTGTTGGTTATTGACCGGAGAGCCGTCTCGGTCATGTCTGCATGTCTCCCAAACCCGTAGGGTCTACACACTTAAGGTTCGGTGATGCTAGGGTTGTATGAATATGAGTATGCAGCAAACCGAATGTTGTTCAGAGTCCTGGATGATATCCCGGACGTCATGAGGAGTTCCAGAATGGTCCGGAGGTAAAGAATTATATATAGGAAGTGCTGTTTCGGCCATCGGGAAAGTTTCGGGGTCACCCGGTATTGTACCGGGACCACCGGAAGGGTCCCGGGGGTCTACCGGGTGGGGCCACCTATCCCGGAGGGCCCCATGGGCTGAAGTGGGAGGGGAACCAGCCCCTAGTGGGATGGTGCGCCCCCCTTGGCCCCCCATGCGACTAGGGTTGGAAACCCTATGTGGGGGGGGGGGCGCCCCACTTGCCTTGGGGGGCACTCCACCCCCCTGGCCGCCGGCCCCCTTGGGAGGTTAGATCTCCCAGGGCCGGCGCCCCCCCCCTGGGGGCCTATATAAAGGAGGGCAAGGGGGAGGGCAGCCGCAACCTGTGTCTTGGCGCCTCCCTCCCCCTGCTACACCTCTTCCTCCTCCCGCAGCAGCTTGGTGAAGCCCTGCCGGAGTCCTGCTGCATCCACCACCACGCCGTTGTGCTGCTGGATCTTCATCAACCTCTCCTTCCCCCTTGCTGGATCAAGAAGGAGGAGACGTCATCCGCTCCGTATGTGTGTTGAACGCGGACGTGCTGTCCGTTCGGCACCTGGTCATCGGTGATTTGGATCACGGCGAGTACGACTCCATCATCACCGTTCTCTTGAACGCTTCCGCACGCGATCTACAAGTGGTATGTTGATGCAATCTCTCTCCTATGACTCGTTGCTTAGATGAACTCATAGATGGATCTTGGTGAAACCGTAGGAAAAAATTTAATTTTCTGCAACGTTCCCCAACAAACCCACCAATCGGTGGACTAACAAACTGAAAGTACGGTAAACATATTACCATACCCAGATGCCCCATCATTGTTGCTTAGAATGACATTGAGAGACTTGGAGTCATGTCATGGCTTCTTGTACTTGTTTGGGCACTTTTTGCCTAGTGCACTCCACGTGTTGTAGAGTTGCCTATGCTCTCTGCAGACTAGTCATGTCACCAGCGTCTACTAATACTCTGTAAAGCTTCTCGATCATTCCTTCTGTAATGTAGCGCAAACAATGACTGCTTCTTTCTGCAAAGTGGTACGACCAACTGGACCCAGTAATGTAGCAGTTTGCCTTAGACACATTGGCTCCTTTTGTGTAGTTCAACTAAAATAAAAAATGGAATAAAACCGAGCTTTAATTTTGATATCCATGTAAGCAACAATAGGTATAAGGGAAACAATTACTGAGAAATAACGGTTGATGACTTGTACTCCCAGAACAAAAACATCTACTGATCTACCTTATCTTAATGGGAAAGAAAGCACGAGAGTAGCAATTCTCCATCAGTGTGGTTCATTCATATTAACTGAGACATTATCTTAACAATGCCTTGTTTCAACATGTATAAAGAACGACAAAGCAGAAAAGTACCATTCCTAAAACAATGCGACTGATTCATTTTAACATAGACATTATCTTAACAATACATTGGTTAAACATGTAGAAAGAGCTACAAAGCAGGATATTACCATTCCTAAAACAATGCGACTGATTCATTTTAACAGAGGCAAAAAAGGAATCGAATACTTGCCAATAAAGGAGGATGAAACACGCGGCCACAAAATCCCGCCAATCCCTAACAAGTGTTGTAGTTTTGAACTAAGATTCTGTAGTTAATTAATTCTAAGAGTGGCATTGCTTAATTTTACCAGCAGCATTAGATTAACAAAAAGCATAAACAGCTCCAGGAGAGAGTGGGCGCAACAACAACATGTGCTTCCATCTACTTATAAAGGGGGTGATGCAGAGTTTTGTTGTAAAAAAGAAACAAGCATCATGTCTGGGTTGGAACATTTTTTTCTCATTTAATGGTAAAAGACAGTAGTTCAATAGCTTCAATTAAACATTTATCCAAAACAGTACCAATACAAGTAGCACAACATCTCAAAGCACACTGCATTATCATGTGGATGAAAGTCGGTACTGACCTTTCTTGGCCAAGATTTGAAACAACTCGTGAGGAGGACTTGAAAGAAATCCCAACACATATATGAAATCTTGATCTCCTTTTGTGGAGTTCCACCAAAATTAAGCAAAGTCGCCGGTGTGACATTCAAGTTGAACTGCACAAAACACTCTTAAAACATAAGTGTTTCGCGTAGCGAAGCAAAATGTCACAATAGAAACAAGTTGAATATATATATCTTTTTTAACAGAGGCAAAAAAGGAATCGATTACTGGCAAATAAAGGAGGATGAAACATGCGGCCACAAAAATGGTAATTCCGCCAATCCCTAACAAGTGTTGCAGTTTTGAACTAAGATTCGGTAGTTAATTCTGAGAGTGGCATTGCTTAATTTTACCAGCGGCATTGGATTAACAAAAAGCATAAACAGTTCCAGCGGAGAGTGGGCGCAACAACACCATGTGCTTCCATCTACTTATAAAGGGGGTGATGCAGAGTTTGTTGTAACAAAGCAACAAGCATCATGTCTGGGTTGGTACCATTTTTGTCCACTACTTAATGGGAAAAGAGAGCAATACAATAGCTTCAATTCAAAATTTATTTAAAATAGTACCAATGCAAGTAGCATAGCATCTCAAAACACACTGCATGATCATGTGGATGAAGGCAAGTACCAACCTGTCATGACGCACACAAGATCACCTACGAATCTGCCAACACGAATAGGAAATCCAATCTCGTTTTGTGCAGTTGCACTAAAATCGAGCAAAGTCGCCAGTGTGACATTTCTGGCCAATAAAGGAGGATGAAACAAACGGCGACAAAATAAGCACCTAACTTATCTTGATGGAAAACAAAGTAGGATAGTAGCATTTCTAAAACGGTTGCATTGATTCATATTAACAGAGACATTCTCTTAAAACAACATTCATTAAAAATGTAATTTACTTTTAACAGTGACATTGCTTCAATTTTCCAGCGGCATTCTTAGATTAATAACAGCAAAATAGTTGTATGGGACATGGGACATGCCAGCACCATGTGCGTCCACACGTATAAATGGGTGATGCAGAGTATGTAGCCAAGCAGCATATCTGCGTTGGTCCCATATTTGTTCTCATTGAACCTTTTTCCTATGTGAGGGCAGCAAATCTAGTCCTACACAAACTACCCGACCCCCAGTTTCTTTCCCTTTTCAACAAAGAGATCGGTTCCTTACATATGTGTGTACTGGGTTACCTCCTTTTTCCCTTTTTGACCAACAAAGCGGCTGGATAGCCAGTCTATACTACTTTACCTCCCTACTTTCCTCATTGAACCACGTCCTAGATTCATACTCCACCCTACCGCACCCTTCTTTCCTCTTTGAACCAAGACCTAGATTCAACTACAAAATCGAAAAAGATCTGCATGCAACTAGAGCAATGACGGTTTCAAAGAAACTTATACCTTAGGGTCGTCGGGATGTGACAAGGCGTGCGGCGGGAGACCGGATCTGCCCACACTACGTACGACAGCGAGGAAGAAGGGTCGGCGGCCCTCCCGCACAGGCGCTGGGTGAAAGAGAACAACGCAGCCGGCAGTGCATTGCCTCCCTCGCCAAATGCGATAGAGTAAACGCTGCACCTCCTGATCCGGACGCCTCCTTCACCAGCTGTGAGGGGGGAGAGAGAGACAAGAGGCCAACACAGTCTTGTTTAGATCTGGTGAAGAGGGTGAGAGACTATGAATATAGCAAACCCTAGCAAAGGAACGCTGAGCCTCCAGTGTGTATATATATATATAGTGCAGCGATAGTGTCGAGAGTGCAAACCCTAGCGAACAAGCGGTGAGGCTCCAACTTATATAGTACTACATCTATACTGTAGTACGGACTGAGCTCCGGTGCCTTAACTGCACCTGATTTTGGCTGTATGATAGGTGGGCTAGCCACATTTTGGGCCCACCTGTCATAAACCCAAAGGCAGGTGCACTAGGTCAATGAAGCTCCGTCCATATAGTACTCGTGTATACAACTAATATAGTGGAGTGGTTTTCTTATTCTCTCCATAACAATCGTTTTAAATTGTGTAAGTACGAAACAAAACTCCTTATTTAACGTACCAGTGAAGAAAACTACTACTACTTTCGATGAACTAATGATCCACGCGTCCTGGTCGCACTTCTTGTCCTTCACGTGCGGTACACTACCCTCCCTTAAGTGAACAACCACACATGCGCCAAATTATCGGAAACGTGTGAGAGTGTGTACAAATAAAGAATTTTAATTTAAATTATCAGAAAGGTTTGAGAGTATGTACAGTTTGCCCTCTCTCAATAATTATGGTTTGTTGTGGTCGGACTAAACTTGGTCAAACTTTACAAAGTTTGACTTCAGTCAAATCTAATATGCGGAGTAAATAAAAATGGAGGGCTACTACGTACATCCGGGTTTTTAGTCCACACCATTTTTTAATCAAAGTTAATAGCTGGACAAATAAAATTACAGGGGAGCTGAAGACAAAGTTGTGAGAAGTCTTAGAAATCAATACAAAACTTATGCTCTTAGTACCAACGTCGATCCTTCTTCGAGGAAACATTTGGTTCATAGCCAATTGTGTGATAAAATTGCACCAACGTGAAAGACGACTGCGTCTCCAACGCAACCAAGGTGGACTGATGAAGGATATCATCTTTGTGGGTAACAAGCAAAGAGCACTGATGGAAGACAGCTTGTTTTTCATTGAAAATCAACCAGCTTCACCAGCCGATGCAACCATGAGGCGCAACCATGAGCATCAATAGGTCATCATGGTGATGCATCATCCATTTGGCATCAAGTTTGGGTTAGGCACCTATGAAGTTCGACCAATCCTCACTCTGGTCAGTTTCTTCTCAGTAATCAAGCTCGAGGAAGGAAGAACCACGTGGTAGAGGACAGTGAGGCGGAACAACAATGGCCATCCAATTTTGTGTAGTTCCACTAAATTGAGGAAGACATGCCCGGGTATGGAGATACACATCGCTGTTTGCAAAAATATAAAAAGTGATAGTATTAGATTAGCAACAACAATAGGAGCATATGGACAATGACCGCACAACCACCATGTACTTTTTGTCAAAACAACATGTATACCTCCACCGAGGCATAAATCAGGACAACCTTTTGAGTGGCATTTCCTCTATAATAGTAGGTGATGTTGGACCGGCCGACGAACCCTAGCTACTATACATGGGGAGCTGGGGAGTAGTTGCATAGAAGAAAACCCGCATGCATCGACCTGGGGAGCTGGACCAGTACAAGAAGTTATACCTCAGGTGGGCGAGATGTCGCTTAGGCGGGCGAGCGGGGTCTGCCCACACGACGGCAGCGAACAAGGGCGCGGAGGACCTTCGTCCACACCAGCGCTAGCTCCGAGAGGATGGCGCGCATCGACTTCCTCCATCACCGACGGCGACAATGTCAATACTGCACCTCCTCACCTCCCGCAGCGGATGGGATTCAGCCAGATCTGTGACCACCGGTGAGGAGAGAGATAGAGTGGACACTGTCATCTTGTTTTGATATGGAGAGGGTGAGAGAGCGAGATGCGAGAAACCCTATCAAACAAGAGGCTATAATGGAGTAAAAAAAATCTCTCCATACCGGTGGTTTTAAATAGAATACGCGCGTTTCCAGAAAAAAGAAACAAAAACTAGCGGACAATTTTTTAACGTACCAAGAAAGAAAACTCGATCAAAAACATGCCCCCGCTTCTAGGTCGCGAGAGTCGTCGCGCACACACACATATACATAGACATGCATATCCGTGTTTACGTAAAATTCCATCTCCATCTCCATCTCCAATCATATTTGTCCAATTGGCAAGTTATTTACGTTGTTAATTATATAACAGCAATATTAACGTACAACATCTCTTGTTTGCGGGCGTCCGGACCACTACCACGCGTGCTCCTAACGAACCCGAACCCTCTCCATCACCTGCACGTGCTTCTCAGCTGAAACGGTTAGTGCGGCATTCATGCCCGACCAGTGCGGACGCGACCTCTCACTGGCGCCGGCATTGAAGCGGCGCGCTGACCGAGAGAGCTTTGCCTGCGCCGCTTCCCGATGCATGTGACTGCTCCGCGTTCAAAGGTCGCAATAGCCGGCCACAAGATGCATGTAAAAAGTTCTTGGGAGTCTGTGCTACAGCTAGTTGTCCTCTCCCAACTCGTCAATCTCTTCCAGTAGTGCTAGTACTCCATGGCGCGATCCATCGACAAGCAGGCGGGAAAGTTAACGTATACTCGGTTTGCGGTGAGTGGCATGCCGAGCGACCGTGTGGGGTCGAGCCATGGAGGAGGGTGAGACACGAATGCGACAGACGTGATTTAAACGTTGGTTTTGCTCGATTGCGCGATCCAACGAAACGAAACGTTGGTTTCTCTCCGTTTCCATTTTTTCTCCAGAAAAACGGAAACTTTCCACTCCATTTTCATTCCTACTCCAAGGTTGCCCCGTTACAACATTCCATCAAATAAGGAAAACTAACACGCATGCTAATGCATCTCAATGATTCACAGATCATAGCCAATATTTACTTCACAACTAAAGACAAAAGTTGTGAGAGCATGTACAAAAGAAAAACTACTGATTGGGTCACTACGACTTAAACCCTAAACCCTAAACAGGATTTAATTTCCTGGCTAGGTAGAACCTGTCGAAGGAAAGACGGCTGGCACCCTCGGATCGTATGATGCTTTTGTGCAGTTCCACTAAAATCGAGCTGAGCATCCCTGATGGCAAAGATATTGAAGAAGTGTGAATAGAATAATAGTACTGGCCGGTAGAAGCCGGTAGAAGTAGAGAAAGATCGACATGGAGATGGAGCTACGTGGGGAGCTGCGGCAGTGGAGCAAGCCGGCTCCAAAAGGAAGATGTACTACCTCGGACGTCGGGCTGTAGCTAGAAGGGCGGTTGGGACGCGACATCAGCCCATACCGCGGGGACCCCCAACTGGGATGCATCGACTATGGGTTTTCTTCCTCGCCGATGTCGACCGCGTCTACGTAGAACATTGTTCCCTTCCCCCAGCGGCGGGATCAGGCCGGATATGTGACCAGCAGTGTGGCCACCGTTGTTCTATGCTTGTGAAGAGAGAAACCCAAGCAAGCAGGCTTGTAGCTTAGGCTCCTGCTAGTGTATATATAGTGGTTTTCTTTTTCTCTCCATATCAACCATTTTATATTGTGTACGTGTCTTTTGAGGAGTGAAATGATGGTTGCTTCTTCTGACTAACTTACTGTGTGATTTGACTGCTCCTTAGTGGCCCCTACACGTACTCCCCCTACGTGTATGATCGTTCCCGAGTCTCACTTGTACTTATCTCTATTTTCTTGCATGACACGTAGACATGATGCGCATAGAGGAATTTTGTTACTGCATGTTGTCACGTAGTATTGTACTACTAGTCCCTACTCCCTCCTTCCGGTTCACTACTGGTACTCCCTCCGTCCTGGCTTATTGGTCCCCTTTGTACTCAATTCATGGGCTCATTTTCCTTGAGAAAATTGTCTTTAGCAACGTATTAATATTGGGAATGCATGCATGAACAATGAATGATTAAACCTTGCATGCAACATTTTGACAAAGCATTGAATTATGAACATGTGAATGTAAGGGACTACAACCTCGTGCATGCATACAACAGTCACACGTACACATGGACGCAAAAACACGCATGACGCCCTAATGCATGCATGTCCGAGCACACGACAGAATACACACGATCACGCTCAAGTGCTCGACCTACATGTGCATGCACACACATACTCAGCCAGGGTGAGCTAGTGACCGTATAAACACCGAAAAATGTATATATTGAGCGCAATGAGTGTATTATGAAGTCCACTGACCATATTTTTATAAATATACAGTGACAGATAGTGTATTTATCACATTTGAAATTAAACCATATTAACCGGAGAGGAGGTAGTATGGACTAGCATTACTTTGTTGTGTCCCGTCAACTTGTTGAACGAGGAGAAGCTTGCAGGACGGGAGAAGCTTGCGCGTGGTGGCTCGCAGGACAAGGATAAACTTTTGACTAATGCAAGCTCTCCCTCGCTTAGGCGGTGGATGTGCAACCGTTAATTCAGTGTCAGATTGCCAGAAGCATACACTATACTAGTACCATTATTGTTCAACTTTCCGAAGAGGCGAACAACCAAGCGCAAAGTTTAATAGTACTACTACTACTACTATAGTCTATAGAGGTATGTACTATACTACTAGGAACCGGATGGAGGAGCGTCTGCACTCTTATTATATTTTAGAAATGTGATAAAGCAATCTTCAACACATTTGGTTCTCTTCTAGGGTTCTCGCATGTGATAATGGAAGTTGATTGCATGGAACACTCGCCACAATTCTTGCTTAATTCCGGCTCATATCCTATTACAAATAGGAGCGCTCAATAATATTTCCTCTTTTTTTGTTATTCAGCATGTAAACAGGTCAGCAAACCTTGCGGCGCATCTTTGTGCGAACCGTGCTTGCTGCACTTTGAATGTGGCCGAGAGCTGGCTCGATGAAACACCTCGCTTCCTTATTCTTTTTTTGCGGGGTACCTCGCTTCCTAGTGACCAAGTCTCTTGGCTGATCGTCCTAAGAATGCTTATATATGAATAAACCTCTTTCATTTACCCACAAAAAAGATTAAGCCATATTAACCAGAAAGGAGGGAGTACGGACTAGCACTACTTTTTGGTGTGTCCCGTCAACTCACAGAACGAGGAGAAGCCTGCAGGACAAGGTGAAGCTCGCTTACGCCTTTTGACTAATGCAATCTACCCTCGCCCAGGTGGTGGACATGCATCAGTTCATTTGGTGTCAGATTGCCAAAGGCATACACTGTAGTACCAACATGCGGAGTACCATCATTGTTTGACTTCATGAAGAGGCGAAGAGCCAAGCGCAAGGTTTAGTAGTATGTGTAGTACTACTACTAGAACCGCATGGTGGAGCGTATGTACTCTTATTTTCTTTTAATCTCTGATAAAGTACACATTTATTTGGGAGAAGGGCGTAAAACGGCAGCCCAATAGTATGGTATTAAAAAACATCGAACATGTAATGATGATATCGATCAACCATGCTTGAATATATCTTGGCCTCCGTGTGATCCCATCTATGTGTTCTCGCTCCTCGTCTCTCTCAAGGAACGGCGGGTTGACCAATTTATCGTTAATTGAGATCGGTTTGCTCACACTCCTGTCCCACATGTTAGTGATATGCCAAGCAGAGGTGCATTGACTGACTGGCCATACACGTACTTGGTTTTGCACCTTCATACTACTCCTCCCTCCGTCACAGTTTACAGGGCACACTTCATTCTGATGCATTTCTCTCAATGCATTTCCACCACCAGAGAGACTTTATACGCATTTCGTTTAATGCTCAATTAATTAGGGCGTGGTAACCGCAATCAAGTCCACAATTATCTCTCAATGTACTATGGAGTGGAGTAAGTGCATGCATGTGTGTACCCAGGATGGAAGCACTGCATGCATGTGTGTATGCATTATTTCCTCTAGTAATAGACGTTGTGCTATAACTACCAATGCTATTTTTCAGGTTGATCGCTAGTCGCCTTGGTCCTAGAGATTTTTTTTTGAAGCGCGCTCTATAAACAGTGACAAATGGAGTAGTATGAGCGGATTCAAAGAAGAGCGTATTAATGGTTGCTTCTTCCGAGCAACTTACAGTGGGAAAGGTGGGGCTTATGATTTGATTGCTCATTACTCACTATTAATGTGACGCAATGATCGGGCTGAGTCTCCCATGCAGTTGTGCACTACTCCCTCGGTTCTTAAATATACTCCGGAGTATTTGTCATTCTAGAGATTTCAACAAGTGACTACATACGAAGCAAAATGAGTGAATCTACACTCTAAAATATGCCCATTTGAAATTTGTAAAAAGACAAATATTTAGTAACGGAGGAGTATAATTTTGTGCATGGCACATGGACCCGGATGCTGAAGAGGCTTCTGGCAATGCTATCAAGCTTCCATCATTTGTTTACATAATTGACGTACTATACAAATAATTTTGCAGCGACATGAAACTGTACAATGCTTTGAGCTTTCAGCTTTTGTTTCGTGTGTCTTGCCATCGTTGCTCTTTCAGAAAGAATAAAAAACTAACTTCCTTGCTAATGCATCTCAATGATTAGCATATCAAAGCTAATATTTACATCACAACTGAAGACAAAGTTGTGAGAAGGTGTTAAATTAAAACTGATCCATGCTTTCATTGGCAGCAACGTCCCTCTAGCTCTGTCTAAATTAACAAGTCATGTTGGGAAAAAAGTAGCTGTCTGGAGCATGCAACATTCCGATCATTTTGTGCAGTTCCACTAAAATAGAGCTAAGCATCCCTGTTCCAAAGATATTAAGTGTGATTACGATAATATAGGACTGCTGATGAAACAATAAACACACAAATAGAAGCCGGTCACCTTTGCAGTCTCGGAGTTGGTTGAGGAGGATAAAGCAAAACCAATCTCCCTTTGTGCAGTCACACTGAAATGTAGAGACGTTGCCCGTGTGACATTTTAGTACGACTGCACAAAACACTCTTAAGAAAAAAGTGATTTGTGCAGTTCACCAAAAGGTTGCAATATCAACGAGGTGAAATGGATAGCTCTGTTTGCAAAAAAGAGGTAGAAAGGAAACAATTACTGGCCAATAACAGTTGATGACACATGCGACGACAAAAAAGAAGCATATTCCTCGTCCTAAGGGAAGATAACAACACAGTTGTGTTTGTCTGGAACGGTGTGAAGACGAGATTGCAATATGGAAAGTACGCCGGACGAGCTACGTTTTGGGCAAAGAACTATGGAAGATCCACATGCAAGGTTTTCCACATGTAGCGACGTGGGAAGACGGGCAGTGGAGCAAGGTCGAGGGGATACCTAGAGGTCGTCAGGATGTAACTAGGTGAGCAACGGCGGGCGGAATCTGCCCATACTGCAGCAGCGAGCAGGTGGCGTAGGCCCTACCGCGCCGGAGCTTGGTCAGAGAGAACGACGTGTACCGCAGATCAGGACATGCTGCCTCAGCACTGTCAAACGGAGAAACGATGCACATCCTCCCTTTCCGCCGGCGGACGGGATGCGGCCGGATCAGTGACCAATGGTGAGAGAGAGAGAGAGGCCACCGAAGCCTTGTGTGAGATACTCTGAATAGAGATAAACCCAGGCAGGCAGGCTCCATTGTATATAGTGGAGCGGACTACCTTTTTCTCCATAAAAATCGTTTTATATTTTGTGTGTGTGCCATTGAGCGATATAACTTTATTTAAAAATAACGCGCCAACGTATCATGTCGAACTTTGTTTCATGCATGCATGGTACACGACCTCCGTATGTAAACAACCGCTACACTCGTTGAAATTAGCACGTGGGCTGCCATTTCATACAGAAATGAGCTCCACCGTGTACCCGTGCGGGTGTGGCTGGGCACGAAGCATGAGTACATGCACCTATTCTCTTCTTGTGTACGTACACCACCTACGTGGGGTTGTGTGAGAGAGATACAAACATAGAGAGATATAGTGTGTGGGTTCGTGAGTGTATTTTGGGGGGGGGGAGGGGTCAATCAAAAAATGTAGCATATGCAATGTGTGTGAAATAGAGTCCTGGATATATCATATATATAGAGGGGGCGATCCACGAGAAGAGAATGGAGGTATCATCGACTTGAGGTATCCATAGACGAAGAGAGGGATGATGATGTGTGTGTGTGTGCGCGCGCGATTGATAAAGAGTGCCATCGAATTTGTGTGTGCCCACGTCAAATATATAGAGTGGATGGCCTACTGGAATGTGAGAGGGGACAGGTGCAGTTTGTCTCTGTGGCATGGATACCTACCTACAGCGCTCGACTATCGGTGTGTGGTGTGGGGAAGGCCTAGTTAACTATAGATGTGCAGTGGCTGGTATATGTGTGGAGGAGGAGAGAGGCCTACCTTATGTATTAAGGGAGATCGATCGGCATCCATGCATATGTGTAGGAGAGGAATAAGGTTGGGAGAGAGATAGAGCTAGGGTGTTGGAGGGGTGGTAGTGGAGTGGATTCTAATAAATGGTGGGAGAGGCTTGCTAGACAAATGGAGGGCACGCCTGCAATATCAATAAGAGAGGGGATGGCTTCCTGTCTATGCACGTGCGTGTGAGAGACGGGTCAGGAGGCATGCACAAATGATGAGGGGGATGATATGGCTGTGGTAAGCAGACGCAACTACATAGGAAGATCAATCGTCCTTTGTCAGAGAAAGGAGAGACATAACTTGTGAGGTACGTCGATTGATAGGTGGGGGCGGGATAGTTAAAGTCGACCTAGGTATATGTTGGGAGATCGATCGGTATACATGCATTTATGTGTTAGAAGCAAATAAGTCACGGGGAGAAGGATAGAGAGAGCGGGATGCATCTAAGAGGTGGTGTGAGAGGCATACTATATCGAGGGGGAGGGAGTGTGCGAGTACGAGATCGATGAAAAGAGTGGTGGGAGTGAGGCATGGACAATGATAAGAGAAGAGGGGAAGCTTGTGTTTGTGGTAGGCACACCTGGCTAGAGAGGCATATCGATCGATGTGTGCCATAAAGGAGCTGGGGGCCTACACACACCATGGGTGAACGACCTAAAGTGAAAAGACGAATTTGCGCGATGGAGCTAGAGAATGCTGAAGGAGGGTGAGAGGGATGCGGGCGTGTGCATGCACGAGAGAAAGTTAGCGCTAGCTACAAAGATAAGAGGATTGTGTGGGTATAAAAGATGAATAGATATCATAATTCATTATAAAAAGCGATTTCGGATATTTGAAGAATTTATCATAGTGATTTAAACCAACGCATGTGTGAATATATATAATAGTGATACACATGGTGTGGTTATGAACATGTTATACTACATATAATTATAATATATTTTATCTCTACTCTTATAAAAAACAGAGTTGTTGATGATGGTGTGCCTGCCATCCTGCAATATAGGCCGTCCGATTTATATCTGGCGGATAGGAAGGAAACTATGGCAATTTTGAAAAAAGATACCCACACCCCTCTCCATATTTGCAAATAAGGCCTCCCTTGATCATGTTGATGTTCCGTGGAACGCATGGGCATCTTGCTAGTACTACATATAATATATAGAACATTGATTATAATTTGGGCTAATGTGTGGCTTTTGGAACTCAGGGCTAAATACTTGTCATAATGTAGGGGGCGGGGCACTATAATTTGTGTGATAAACACGGTGTACGTATGGAACATGGTTTAGATTATGAATATATAGTTAGTACATCAAATGTACTATTATTTGGAATCAACATCAAGTGTATTCAAAAAATTGAATTCGAGTTCATATAGTACACATATTTCATATCTATCTCTATAGTAATCATGTGGTGTGTTGTTAAGGTAATACACGAATGATGGTTGAAGTTGGCAACAATCATGATTGTAGATTCTTATTGAAATAGAGAAACAAATTCAAATTTAGTTCGAATTGCAGCGGTAGTATAAACATTTGGAATGCACTAAAATGTTGGTATGAGTAGGTTACATGCATTATACAGCCAACGAAAAAATTTAATTGGACATAACATGGATTCATACCCCCTCCTTCCATCTATATAGGGTGTAATGCATTTTTAAGACCACCTTTGACTATTGACAAGATTAATAGTACATGACATGCACAATGTGAAAATTATATCATTGAAAGCTCCTTTCACACACGAATTTAACGGGTGTGCTTTGTGTAAGTTGCATGCCATATATTATTGCTCCAATATTTGGTCAAAGTTAGCATCGTAAAACGCATTAGGCCCTATATAGGTGGAAGGAGGGGGTAGCTTTGAATAGCATTTGTATAGTAAAACAAGACAAGACTCTCTCTTTGTGTGGTGTGAATAGTTTTATTCTTTTTGTTTTTTTCGTTGAAGGAAGTGCAAATTGATTTGGTACGTACAAGTACAATATTACACGTTAGGCTTGTCCCTAAAATTCAACCCGCGCCTTGTTATATCCCGCAAATTTAGATATCGTGCTCCCAAAACTGGCGCCTTCACAACCCGCGCTTGCTATCCCAAAATTACAACGCGCACGAAAACTCCCTCCAGCTGCCAAATCCTGACATGCGAAATCCTCCTTCTAACCCTGAGCCGAAAAGGCCGCTAGTTCAAATCGGTGGGGGTACTTTTGTAACACACCCTACATTTTGGACAAGCGTGTCCCTGAGTCATGGTTCACCCCCTCCCATCGCCTCCTTTTCGCCATTCGAAATCCCAGGCCGCAATAACCTCTCTACTCCAGCCGCGAAACCCCACCCTCCTCCGTCCGCCACCTCATCGCTGCCCAGCCGGAGCCTCTTCCCCGATGACGTCGTCCACCGCAACAGCTCGACGTCCCTCGACCACCTCCTTGGATGAGGATCCATCGTCCATCTCATCATCCCGCCGGTTCAGCCCCCCCGTCCTCCACCTCCAAGGAGCTGCTCCGACGATCGCCTCGTCTATCATGGCTGCTCCATCCCCACAGCGTCGCCTTAACCTGCTCCACTGGAACCACAACATCCTCACCGACTCCTCGGACAAAGCCGAGGCCTACTCGGCTCCACCAAAGAGGTTGTACACTCATCACATCACACCACACCCCCATGGAGCAGCTACCTTGAAGCCTGCGTCGCGGGCAACATCTCCATGGCGGCTCTCCCCCAGTGCGAGGCGCCTTCGACGGCGGCGGCCATACCAGTCGGATCTGCTGCTGCTACTTCGGCTCTGGCTCGCGCTACTGCTGTTGCTCCGGCTCTCGCTCGCTGCTGCTGCTCTGGCTCTCGCTCACTCGCTCGTGTTGCTGCTCTACTCTGATTTAGCTACACTTCAGTCGACTGAATCGACTTTTAGGTCAGTCGATTTTCAGGGGGTGGGGGGGCTCACCAAAGTTAAGGAAGAACCACCCGCAACAGGGAGGGGGCTCACCAGAGAGGTACCCCACTATCTATCTTAGGGTTCAGGATGGGGCAGGGGGGCTAGAGGGCTGGCCGGGGCAGTGGCAGACCAGCGGTGGGGAGTTGTTTCGGCGTGGCAAGGCGGCCCGGGGGCCGGCGGTTCGGCCGGTGGTGGGTGGCAGCTCAGGGGGTGCAGGTTGAAGATGAACTGCAGGCCCTCCCTAAACTACATGTCAAGTGCCTCTCTGCTACCATTGCGTTCAGTTTCGACAGTAACATTCAGATTCCACAGTAAATTTCAGTTTCGTTAGTTAAGTTCAGAGTCAACAGTTTTTACCTCATTTGTTGTAGTCAGGTGGTTTTTGGTGATGTAAATTTTACATCTATTTTACATCATCTATTGGAGATGCTATTAGAATCCCAATTGAGATTAACGATGCATGTCTTGTGCTGCTTCAGCCTTGACATCTTACGGCTCAACGGAGCTACTCCAACGACAAAACGATCCATCACAACAAAGTAGTGCCCTGGACGCCGTCTACAGATTCCTCAGATATTCCTCCACACCTCTGACAACCACCTCTGCCTCAACTTCTTCAGCGGCCAACTCAATGATGCTGAGGTCGACACGGCTACGGCAAAGAGGTTATACACTTGTTGCATCACTTATTACCCTACATTCATGTCAATCCATTAGGGCTATTTTGGTTCAACGGAAAAACATAGCAATAGGAATTTTTCCTATGGCACTCTACTATTCAATTATTCATGCATTTTGTTGAAAGCAATGGAGCAAAACATCCACCTGGACCTACTTTTCAAAATCATATGCATGAAAACAAGACCAAGTGCATTAGTGGCAGAATAACATTCTAACTGTACACGCTTTCAAATGATTGCACTTTATTTTGGCCATGTTTCTTTGCATTCCTCTGCTCTTCCAATTCCTGTGAACCAAACACCCAAGTTGATAGAAATCATGTGTTTACAAATGCTCTATTTACCATGTGCATTCCTATCCTATTCTGGTGTTTTTCCTATCCCTGTGTTTTTAGAATCGTGCAAGCCAAATGAGCCCTTACAGAGTTACTTCAGTTACAGGTAGGTGTCGAAGAAAACTTTGTGTGGTTTGTCCTGCTCCTGCCGCGACATCGTCCACCTCACCTGAGCTGCTCCATCTATAGAAGCATCCACCAAACCAGACATCACGACTCCTGACCATCTTTCGTCGCCTCAGATCTCCTTCCCTGTCGCTAGCACCCACCGCAACAGCATCACCATCATCGACTCAGCAGATGAACCTGAGGAGTACACGGGTCCACTAGAGAGGTCGCACTCTTTTGTTTCTGCTTATGTTATGCATTGCTTAATATTACCTGCTACTTTATTTTCCTGTTCACCTCTTAGACTCCAAGTCAGGTCCAAATTGATGTTCAAACTTGAGTTCTAAATTAGTTGTGGGGCACATATCAAGGCAGCAATGAATAGTATCTCTGTCTAATATCTGGTTCACCTAGGGTATTGTAACGCCCCGAGACCGACGCTCCAGAAGACTTCCAGCTACTCCGAGTTTCGTCGTGTGATTTGTTTTGTTTGTTGCATCATTTGCATTGCATCATGCCATCATGTCATTTATTTTTTTTAAAACTCATCTAAATAAATTGCATAGATCTTTTGATCTATTTAAACCGAGGGAACTCACATGGTGACTTCTCTTTATAACATACCCTCCCGATATTTAGGGAGCTATATTATTAAATATTTCTTTATTTTGGAAATCACCAAAACACACTTGCAAAATAATTTCGTTTCTTTTATGCTTCAAGTTTGGTCTCCAACCTTGCCAATATTTATTTCATCATTTTCCGGAGCTCCACCAAAAATCCGAACATTTTTGGACCTTTCTTTCATCAAGTCCTAGTTCAAACCCATTTGAATTTCAAATGAGTTTGAATTTAAATCTTGCAATCATGGCCTTTCTATTTTTCTCGGAACAAACTCATTTTTGCGAGTCCGGAAAAATTATCCCCATGTCCTACTTCTTCCCCTAACCCCTATTTCTTTTCTTTCCTATCTCTGTTTTGTTTTTTTATTTTCTTTAGAGAGGGAGAAGAGAGCCTTGCAGCCCAGCCGGCCTCTTAGGCCCGGCCAACCTAAGCCGGCCCAAGGCCCAGCCGACCCCTCTAACCCTAGCCGCCAGGAGACCGATCCCCTCCTCTCGATCTCTCCCTCCACTCTCTCCCTACGCCGCCACTTGCCCGAACCCCTCTGCCCGATCCCCATCCATCTCTCCCTCGTCCTCCCCTTCGCCCGCATCGCGCCCGTCCCATCACTCGCCCGACCCCCATCTCCTCTGCGCCGCAGCCTCGTCAGCGCCGGCTCCCGTCACCGCTGCCTTCTTCCGGCGCCGCCGCGCCATCTTCTTCAGGCGCTCGAGCACGAGCTCGCCCCCGCCGCGCCAAGCCCCTCCCCATCGACCATCGTGCCGGCACCCAAGCGCGTCGCCCGTGCTCCTTCCCCGCTTCAGACGCCTCGCCGTCCGTCTTTTCGCTGGAACGCGTGCCCGAGTCCGTTCGACTCTGCCGGCCGCCGTGACCGCCTTCCCCGCCTTCGCTCGCCATCTCCGACAAGTGCAGGCGTCGGTGAAGCCCCACAGCGCCTTCTCCAGCTCGTCGTCGACCTCGCCCTGCCTCTGCCGTTTCGCCGGATGCCTTCCCTGCTGCTGGGGACCTCGGGTCCACCCGTTCCCCGTCTCCGGCGCCGTGCTAGGCCGCCACCTTCGCCTCACTGCTGCTGCTGCCCTCTGCTGCTCTCCTTGAGCGTGCCCGCTTCCTGCCGCTACTCACGCACCGCCTGTCCTTGCTGCTGCCCACTCAAGGCCCTCGTGTTGCTTCGTTTCGGTGACCATATGGACCGCCAAGTTCGACTACGATCCTCGAGACCATCGGGTTGCACGCCAACATGAGTACGACCACAGACGGCTACCTGCGGATGGATTTCGTCAAGTTCAACGATGACCCGTGAAGCACATGGGTACATCAAGTTCCTCTCCGAATGTGTACAACTACCGTCGCCGTGTACAACGACTTCCACGACGCCCGTGAACGTCTACCTCCACGACGACCCGTGAACGTCTACGAGATGTACCACTACCGTCGACCCGTGAACGTCTACTTCCCTCGACGACTCGAACCGCTCCGAAAACGCACGCTTCGAAGGTATAACCGCCGAGGACGACCGTCGTGGACCGAATGCACGTTGTATGAGATGCTCGAGTTTTGCACCGTGTTCGAATTGTCACTCGTTTTCCATGCCACTAACCCGTGGGAACCCGGTAGTCGGGAGCACCCCACCATCTCTAGCATGTTCCGCACATCCGCACGCCTCCTTTTGCACCGGTATCTCCGTGAGCTACCGGAACCGATATGTTGCCGTGGCATCATTTTCGGATATGTTGCCGTGGCACCATTTTTCGTTTCGCCGCCGTGGCACCCTTTTCCTTCCGCCATGGCGACAAATGCTCCTTATCATCTTCATGTTAACGTTTTCATAAAATTGCATAAAACTTGTATATGTCATCCGCATCATGATAACAACATTTAAAATGTTTAAACTTGTTGTTGCATTAAATTGCTAAATGCATATGGGGATTTACCGGATTTGTTGTTTTTATATCCGGCCCCATTTAAATTGTTTAGATGGTATAGTTTATGTTATGCTTCACCTCTTGCCATGTTTAACAACAGTTAATATTGTTGGGTAGCTTAAACGAGAGATAACTAAATAATTGATGTGGTGTTCCGTCAACATGCACCTCGTTGCATATTGAGCTCCACTTAACTTGTAGTATTGTTTGTTGCACTTTGCCATGCCATGCCTCATTAAACCGGACATGCATCATACTCGTTTGTGCATCATGACTTGTTTATGCTTGTGTGTTTACCATGTTGTTTGTTTCTTTCCGGGTTGCTTCTCACGTTAGCTTCGGTTTCGTTCCGGAGTTGTGAGGATTCGTTCGTCTACGGCCGTTTGTCTTCTTCATGGACTCGTTCTTCTTCCTTGCGGGATCTCAGGCAAGATGATCATACCCTCAAAATCACCACTATCTTTGCTATGCTAGTCTGCTCGCTCTTTTGCTACGCCAATGCTACGATGCCTACCATTTGCTGGTCAGCCTCCCAAATTGCCATGTCAAACCTCTAACCCACCATGTCCTAGCAAACCGTTGATTGGCTATGTTACCGCTTTGCTTAGCCCCTCTTATAGCGTTGTTAGTTGCAGGTGAAGATTGAAGTTTGTTCCTGGTTGGAACATGGAGATGTTGTTCCTTGTTGGAACATGTTTACTTGTTGGGATATCACAATATATCTTACTTAATTAATGCATCTATATACTTGGTAAAGGGTGGAAGGCTCGGCCTTATGCCTGGTGTTTTGTTCCACTCTTGCCGCCCTAGTTTCCGTCATATCGGTGTTATGTTCCCGGATTTTGCGTTCCTTACACGGTTGGGCTATAATGGGAACCCCTTGATAGTTCGCCTTAAGTAAAGCTTCTCCAGCAATGCCCAACATTGGTTTTACCATTTGCCACCTAGCCTTTTCTTTCCCTTGGGTTCTGCAGACTCAAGGGTCATCATTTTTTTAACCCCCCCCCCCGGGCCAGTGCTCCTCTGAGTGTTGGTTCGAACTAGAGCCCTGTGCAGCGCCCCCTCGGGGAAACTCGAGGTTTGGTTTTAGTTATACGGATTGCTCATCTGAGTGTGCCCTGAGAAAGAGATATGTGCAGCTCCTATCGGGATTTGTCGGCACATTCGGGCGGTGTTGCTGGTTTAGTTTTACCCTGTCGAAATGTCTTGTTGTACCGGGATACCGAGTCTGATCGGAACGTCTCGGGTGGAGGTCTATTCCTTCGTTGACCGTGAGAGCTTGTCATGGGCTAAGTTGGGACACCCCTGCAGGGTATTATCTTTCGAAAGTCATGCCCGCGGTTATGGGCAGATGGGAATTTGTTAACGTCCGGTTGTAGAAAACCCGAAGTTGACCTTAATTAAAATACATCAACCGCGTGTGTAACCGTGATGGTCTCTTCTCGGCGGAGTCCGGGAAGTGAACACGGTGTTGGAGTTATGCTTGACGTAGGTTGCTATAGGATCACTTCTTGATCATACTTTTATCGACCGTGCTTTGCCCTCTCTTCTCGCTCTCTTTTGTGATTGTTAGCCACCATATATGATAGTCGCTTGCTGCAGCTCCACCTCATTACTCCATCCTTCCTATAAGCTTAAATAGTCTTGATCTCGCGGGTGCGAGATTGCTGAGTCCCCGTGGCTCACAGTTACTTCCAAAACCAGTTTGCAGGTGCCTATGTTACCGAGCAGGTGACGCAACCAAGCTCAAGGAGGAGCTCGATGAAGATCTTGCCCTTTGTGTTGTTTCGTTCTAGTTGATCAGTAGTGGAGCCCAGTTGGGGTCGATCGGGGACCTTTGTCGCATTTGGGGTTCTTCTTTTATTTTGGTTCCGTAGTCGGACCTTGATTGTATCTGGATGATGTAATGCTTTATTCATGTAATTGAGTGAAGTGGCGATTGTAAGCCAACTATGTATCTCTTTCCCTTATGTATTACATGGGTTGTGTGAAGATTACCTCACTTGCGACATTGCTTTCAATGCGGTTATGCCTCTAAGTCGTGCTTCGACACGTGGGAGATATAGCCGCATCGAGGGCGTTACAGGTATGCCTATGTTGTTCATCTTGGGTGGGAAACAAATAGTAAAGCAATCATCATCTGTTTTTTTATTAAATTAAAGCAATCATCAGCCTGCTATCATTATTTTTGGATCCATCCACTGGTTGTTACCATTACTCTAGATTTTTGCATGCTCTCCTTACATAATCTCACTATTTTTTTTGTATGCATGTCAGATATTGTACACAGTCATGCTGAACATGTATAGAAAAAGAGAAAAGTTTTGTGCGGCAATACAATGTCATGCAGACATCGCTCCATGGTGGGTTCAGTGACAAACCCTCCCCCTCTCCAGATTGTAATCCAGAGGAAGATATCTGTTCTGAGGTGGATTCGGACGCAGCTGGCCACTCCTATTTACCCCCCAAGGTGTTTGCTCTAACTTGGCATGATGATGTTAGTCATATCATGCACATGTTGCCTTGCAGTGCCTACTTTCGACATCATATATGTCATCTGCTTAGTTTAGACATGTTTTGTAATGCCACATGTTTAGTTTCAATATCATATATGGGAATTATGCAGTCTCGTGTCTTTTAGCCAGCCATAATATATGTGAAATCTGCAATGCCATCCTGTTTAACTAGGCATCATATATTTGGATGATATCTAGACAATCCTTTTCTTCATTAAATTTCCATTTGTTGACAATGTTTGTACATTAAACTACTCTTCCTGTGAATCATCCATTTGAGTGGGTGATGGAAAAATCTAGAGTGAAAACAAGGCCTTCAAAGCAGACAGTGCTACCTGTCAAAACAGATCTCTTGCTGGGTCCCGATAGCTCCTCGGAGATGGATTCAGAGACAGATGACCAGTCCTATTCCCCCACCGAGGTGTACGCTCTAACTTGGCATGGTTCTACTGCTCATATCATGCATATGGTGTCTTGCATTGCATAGTTTAGACATCATATACACAATATTCAACACCATGTTCTTAGGTCAGACATCATATATGTGAATGCCCTCTACTTAGCATATAAATCACATATGTGAATTAAATCATGCGATCCTGGTTACTTAGATAACATGTATGTGAATTATGTCATGCGATCTTGTTTAGTTAGTCATCATATCTTTGAATTATGTTATGCTATGCTATCCAGTTTAGATAGACATCATATATGTGAAATTATGTCATGCTATCCATTTTAGTTAAACAATATACATGTCAACTATTTAATGTCCTCTTTTTTCCACACTATCTATTGCATCTGTCTCTCATACAATGTCTGTACATTCAACTATGTTTCCTGTTTATCAGCCATTTGAATTCGAGCGGGTGATGGCAGTATCTATCGGAGTAAAAACACGGTCTTCAAATAAAACAGTGCCACCTCTTGGTGGAGATAGCACCCCGGTTGTAAATGCACGAGAACCAGTCCTACCACACATAACCTAGACTCTCGTAGATTTTACCCCTACTGCGATGGACACAGAACCAGCTTCACCCAATCTAACCCCAACCCCAGCAGGTAGTAACCCAGTTCCTGTTGACACAACACCATCTCCACCACAGAGCTTCCAAACGAGAGTAGTTAGTAAGGCAACTCCAGTGCCCAAAGCGCCAATACTACCACAGCGAACCCCAACTCCACCAGTTAGTACACCTATTCCTGTGGAGGAAGCACAACCAGCCATTCACAGTTTAACATCTATCGCATTTGATGTTGTTAAATCATATATGTGTATCTTCCCATCATGGAAATATTATACTGAAGATGAAGGAAAATGTCAGTTGTAGGTGTTTGTCCAGGAGTTATGTGTAAGTAATGTTATTCATGGCAATTACTTTTCTTTGACCCATACATTCTACCTCCATGATGGTTATAATACAACAAATTTTCCCATTTTTCTCTATAAAGAAGGACCGATTTGGAAACTCGGGATGAGGTAACCTGTGCTAATACCTCTGCTATCTTCAAGAATGATTGGTGGAAGTATCAGAATTACCTGAAGAAAACGTACTTCACTAGCAAAGAAACTCATCAAATTCCCTTACGTTCTCCTGAGACACATTTACTGGACGATGACTAGGAACGCCTTGTTCTTTACTGGTCCCGAACCGAGAATGTGGTAAGGTCTATGAGCTCATTTTATTTTAAGTACTATATTCTTGCATCTTACTGTACTCTGTTCATGTAGAACAAGTGCTTAAACCTGAAGAACAACTGTTCTCATTTAAGATTCCATTGCTATCGTGCATACTGCTTTACTCTCGTATCACTGTATTTACTCGTACAAACTTAATTTTAAATTGAACGATCCAATGGAAACTCCAATGGCACAACATGTTTGTTTACACATGTTTCTTTAATAGGTTTCCTCTTATAAATATCTCTACTGATTTCAATTTCAGTTGTGTATACAGTTGACTTCTCATATCATGCACATTACTAGCATCATAACAGGGCCAATAGTGTTGTTGTACATGTAGACCCGTGGTACCCATCTGAAATCTTGGTGTGCCGTGTAGTTTCCCACGCTTTGTATTCTTTCAGTGCTGCTTTCTCTTGAACTGATATGATTTGAACCGTGTCTCTATTTTGATTTGGCAAGACAATGCAGTGACCACATGAAATAGATATATGTTTGTTTGATGCTTTTAAATTGTACTACTTGGCAATAGAAGACTTGGTAGTTTAATCTTGTCCACCTTAGTAATGAACTGGTTCACTGAAATGATTTTCATATACTAGTACTCACCCTGTGCAAAACCGAACCAAAAACCAAAAACCAAACCGAAAAAACCAAACTGAACCAAAATTCCGGTTTTTTCAAGTTTTGGTTATGGTTTCAGTTTGCAAAATAAGAAACCATATTGCATTCAGTTTTTTCGGTTTAAAACCGAAAAAAACGGTTAAACCAAACAAAACCAAAAGGCCAAGTAGCTTTCACACAATCAGTCAGTCACAGCACAGGCCCATCGCTCGTAGCAGCGCCCGAGCGGCCCAGCGTGGTAGCGCCCCAGCCTAACCTCACGCATGCACGGGCTTTCCCTGCTTGCTTCAACCCTAGCAATTCACATGCACACGCAGAGCAGCAGAGAGCGGGATGGCGGCGGCGCCCTAGCTAGGTCACACTCCAGCCGTCCGGCGCATCCATCCGCTCCCCTCTGTCCTCCGTCGCGCACACTGGCATCGCCATCCTCCGCCCTCCATCGTCCATCGGGCGCATCAGCATCACCGTCCTCCGCCCTCCGTCATCCATCGCATGCACCGGCGTCACCGACTTTTACCCTCCGTCCTCCGCGTCGCTGACCTCCGCCCTCCGTTGCGTGCACCGGCACACGCCTCCACAGAGCAAGACATGAGCTGCCGATGCCGGATGGTAAGGCACTTTCTTTTTTCATCTTGATTCGCTCTGGTAGAATAGTTGTTCAGTAGCGAACACACACATAGATGTGACGACTTGCAGTAGCATCTTCTCGACCGCATGTTCTTCTGGGCTTCTGGCACGCGCATCCATCAGGCCCCGCTCCTCCTCGCCGCAGGTGAAGCTTTGTCCTACAGGCACCGTCGCACGGGGGAAGCTCCGCGCTACAGCCGCTGTGGGAGCCCGAGGAGGACAAGATCTGCCACACCGGAGAAGCTCCGTGCCACAACCACTGCACCGGTGAAGCTCTTCTTCACAGCCACCGTCGAAGCCCGAGGAAGACGTGAGCCGCCGCGACCGGATGGTAAGCATCTCCCATGGATGTGTGGTGTTAGTTCCTATTTAGTTACTGAACATGGATGGATGCATGGTTTCACTAGTTTTTTACTGAACATGGGTGTTTCCTATTTAGTTTTCCAGCAACTTTTTTAGTATTTGTTCTGCTGATGATCACTGATACTGAATGAAAACTACCTGACTTATTTTTTCAGGTGTCCGAGAGTGTTAGAGTTAACCTTGGCACTGGTTCTGCTGCTGATCAACCTCTCTCAATAGATCCTGATGTTACCCCTGGCAGTGG